>NW_028270176.1:13502972-13850472 GCF_037043375.1 Chiloscyllium plagiosum
AGACAGCTTTAGGAAGTAGGGTTAAGGAAAATCCAAAGACATTTTATAATTACATTAAGGACAAAAGGGTAACTGGAGAGAGAATAGAGCCCCTCAAAGATCAATAAGGCAGTCTTTGTGTTGAGCTGCAGGAGATGGGAGAGATGCACAAACAAGTATTTTGCATCTGTATTAAATGTGGACAAGAAATTGGGACATGCAGTGGGCAGCACGGTGGCACAGTGGTTAGCACAGTTTCCTCCCAGCGCCAGCGACCCGGGTTCAATTCCTGCTGCAACCAGCTATCTGTGTGGAGTTTGCTCCGGTTTCCTCCCACAGTCCAAAAATGTGCAGGTCAGGTGAATTGGTCATGCTAAATTGCCCGTAGTGATAGGTGAAGGGTAAATGTTGGGGAATGAGTCTGGGTGGGTTACCTTTCGTACAGCTGGTTGGGCGAAAGGGCATGTTTCCATACTGTAGGGAATCTAATCTAATCAAAAACTTGATTGCGTTTTTTTGAAGTGTAACAAAAAGGATTAATGAGGGCAGCCTGATGGATATGCGTAGACTTCATTGAGGCATTCAACAAGGTTCCTCACTAGTTGGCAAAGTTCGGTCATATGGAATACGGGGAGAACGAAGCATTTTGATGCAGAACTGGATCGAAGGTAGAAGACAGAGGTTTGTTTTTCAGACCAGTGGTGTGCGACAAGGATTGGTATTGGTTCCACTGCTTTTCGTCATTTATGTAAATAATCTGGATGTGAACAGAAGAGGTACAGTTAGTAAGTTTGCAGATGACACCAAAATTGGAGGTCTGAACAACGAAGCAGGTTACCCTAGAATACAATGGGATCTTGAGCAGAGAGACTAATGGGCTGAGGAGTGGCAGATGGAGTTTGGTTTAGATAAATGCATGATGCTTTATTTTGGGAAAAAAATGATTAGGACTTATACACTTAATGATACGGTCCTGGGGAGTGTTGCTGAGCAAAGAGACCTTGGAGTGCAGGTTCATATTTCCTTGGGAATTGCAGGGAGTTGGGAGGTTGTAATGGGGCTTTACATGACATTGGTTAAGCTATCTTTGGAATATTGCGTGCAATTCTGGTCTCCCTCCTATCGGAAGTTTGTTGTGAGACTTGAAAAGGTTCAGAAAAGATTTGCAATAATATCGCCAGGATTGGAAAATTTGAGCTATAGGAAGAGACTGAATAGGCTGGGCCTGCTTTCCCTGGAGCATCGGAGGCTGAGGTTAGACGTTATAGAGGTTTATAAAATCATGAGGGGCATGATAAGATAAATAGACAAAGTCATTCCCCCAACATGGGGTGTCCAGAACTAGAGGGCATAGACTCAGGGTGAGAGGGAAAAGATATATAAGTTACCCAAGGGCAAACTTTTTTACACAGTGAGTGGTGCATGCATGGAATGTGTTGCCAGAGGAAGTGATGGAGGCTGGCGCAGTATTTAAAAGGCATCTGGATGGATATACGAATAAGAAGTGTATAAGGGACATGGGCCAAGTCCTGGCAAATGGGGCTAGATTAGATTAAGATAGCTGGTCGGCATGGACGAGTTGGTTTAAAGGATCTGTTTTCGTGCTGTACATCTCTATGATTCTATGACTCAATGTTTCCATACTGCATTACTTGATGACTCTATGAAAACAACGGATGTCTATGAGAACTAGACGTGAAACTCATTCAGGAACAGAGACCAGAGAATCATTGTGAACATTTCATCAGTCTAGAAGAAATTAAGCATATCACTATCAACATCAGTGACGGGACTCGATAGCAGACTGCAAACATTCAAATGTTGTCTCTGAGTGGAAACTCAGGATTGCAGTAAATATTGAGCAATTAACACATTTCAAGACCACTTAGGCATGCGGGAGAAAGCATAAGAGACATTGGAGATTTCATTGTTTGATGGAAATATCTTGTTTGAATTTCAAAATATCCAAATAGTGCATAATATTTCAGCAGATTTCTAGAAATACTTACTTATTTCTTAATGACTAAGACTAATTTCTTAGAACATTCAAAAATATGATAACTGAAGAAAAACTGAAAAAAACAATTTCGTCTCATCCAGTTCCAAGTTAAACAATTGGTAAAATCAAAGAAAGACATAAATATAAACTGCATGTCTCTATAATATGCACCACAGGATTTTATGTGAGTTGCTATCCATTGTTGTCATGAGTTTCGATATTTGGGTCAATATCTTTTATCAATTGCAGTCAGTTGATTACAACAAAACAATCTGTCTGTGAGTAGCTAAAAATGTACATGAATCCTAAGGTACATAAAGTTTTAAAGAAGGTTAGCCATTACCTGACAACCTGACGTTGCACTCAACTAAAAAGATAGGAACAAGGGAAAAAAAAAGATTCCATACTTTAACTCCAGACATTTAAACACAATGGTGTCTACACTCATTGCGTTAAGTAAACTTGCATTAAATGTATAGTACCGTATCAAAGTTGAGGTAAACTCACATGCCATTTTCATAATTAACATCAATCAAACTGCACTATATTTTCACTACAATGCTACCATACATGCATCATCTTTTATATTTTTGATGCATCAGTTAATGTAAAATTGATTGATTTAATGCAATATTACTGTGTTCGAAATGCCACAACCAATAGTTGCAAAGAAATATCGAATGCAATACAAAAGTTTGAATTGTCAGACTTTTCCGTGCTTTTACTTGCCATGTTCGTGTTGGTCAAAGTATCACTCAAAATTTCCTTTACTGTGTGAATTAGCACCTGTCGATTATTTTTTTTCAGTCGAGCGCCCAGTTGAGCGGTTACCTCCGTATCTGATCAAAACGATGCAGGCTGTATGCTGCAGCATTCCCGGAGCACTACATCTGAGTGAGTTTCAGATGCTCATGTTTATAGCGTTGGAATGGACCCACCATCATTCATGAATTATCGGCAACTCTAATACAAACAAAGCCCCCAAACACTGTCTAATCCACTTGTAATATAAGTTTGAATCGGTCCTTCTATCCATTTCTGTTATCTACGTATTTTGTTCCCTTAAGTAATAGGAACAGCAGTAGGCATTCCAGCCCATCGAACCTGCTCTATCCATTAAATAGAACCATGGCTGAGCTGAAATTCATCATCTTCACTTTTCTGTCTTTGCTAAGCAATCATTGATCCTTCTGCTGATCACTTATCTATCTCAGCCTTAAACACGCACAAGAACGCTGCACTCACAGTTGTGTGCCAAAGGGATCCAAATACTTATAATTGTCTGAGACAAGTTCTTCCTCGTGAAGAAAAGTCTGGAAATTTTGGTAGAATCTTTGGAAACTAATCAAAGTTAACATTTCAGGTCGACCAAAACATTAACTCTGATTTCTTTCAATAGATTCTGCAAGACCTGCTGAGACCTTCCAACAATTTCTACTTTTCTTTCTGATTTACAGCATCAGCAGTTCCTTCAGTTTTTTAAATTCCTCCCCATATTCATCTTAAATTTACACTGAGACGTGCCTTCTCATTCTAGATTCACCCATGAGAAGAACCATCTTCTCAGCATTTAACCTGTCAAGCCGCTTAAGGATCCGAGATGTTTCAATGAGATAACATCTTGTTCTATAAATTTCGATAAGTATATGTTAGTGTGTTAGTAGTGTTGGCTTTAAAGTGTTTGCATTCCATATTCTTCCTTCATTGAGAATAAACAATTTTCTCTTCAATGATATATTTTTTTCAATTTTTAATTTGTGTGAAGCAAAATGGTAGCCGTCCAAGGAATGAAAATGCCTGCACTGCTATCCTGGTAAGAAGCTATTTACTAATCTTCAAAACCTCCAATAAAGAGTGTGCAGAATATACACACTCTCATACATACATATGAGTGTGTGTATGTGCGCGCGTGCATGTGTGCAATATTCGAGTCGAACGTACTGATGTTTGTTTAATATTGCAGGTAATGGTAAGTATTAATGCACATTTCTTTAACAGTTCGGAAGAACCCGGCTTAAATATTAAATAGCTATATTCTATACCCCATTTAAGGTCATTTGGCGTCAGTCTTTATGTCTCACTACCATGACACTTGCAGTATTTAGTCAACACTGGAAACTACAGGTCGTACTTTACAAAACAGTCACAACATGCCCTGGCTGCAGTTTTAACCATGATCAAAATTAAAGGCAGCTTCTCTAAAATTGCTAAGCATCCTTTAATGCAGATCCTAAACCGTCTCACAGTCACTTCTACTGCGAGCCATCTGACTGCAGTAGCAAACACCAGTTCATGCTGCATATTAGATCATGATTGCCATGGTAATAGCAGGGTGAGTTTACTGTCGGTGTTAGCTAGCTCATTAACCTCCAAGTCGCTCACTAGATATCGATTTTTCAGGGATTCGCATTTCGAAATGAAACAGGCATTGCTGGTTTTCTTAACACTTTTCGATTAAGATAGTGGAATCCAATCACAAACGTTTACATAAAACTGGGTCCTGTATGTAAATGAGTTGCTTGAGTATACTCAGATAAAACCAACTACAAACTAAACTGATAATCTTCAAAGCTATGAGTTTACTGTGGGAATAGAGTACGAAGTAGTATATTTTTGGTGTTACATTATTGAAGGACTGAAGAGCCTTTTTTTTAACTGTGATTCTATGATTCTAACTGACTTCCAGCGTATTTCATATGGTTTTTTAAAAATGATGTCCAATAGTATGATCATGTCTATAATCGGCATTGTGCTGGATCGAGCCTACAGGCCTGGGCTGAGAGAAGTTCGGTAAGGGACTTTGAGACATTCTGAATTCTGCTGCATCTCTTTGACAAATATTTTTCATCAATTAGCATTCTTTACTCATGCTGCATGAATCACTGTTTAAATTTCAAAGTTTGTCTTCTTGCATCCCAGTGCTGACAAATGCAAGATGAATAGCTTCAATTTGTGCTCCTTTATCATGGTGTTGAGTTCTGTGCTACCGAACAAAGACATCCAGCTAAATTGAATATTTTTAATATTCCTTAGCCAACATCAAAGCAATATAAATGATAAATTTTCCCTTTCATATTTCAAACTTTGATAAGAAATTTCTTCAAACTTTATGAAAGATTTCTGCAACTTGGAGTGATTAATATCGATATCCATTCTCTATTTCAGGTCTGGAATATCACCTTCTTGTTCGTTTTTTGTGTTTGTCTTTTTGTAATCATATCTCTTACTCTATTTCCCTCTGCACTTTTCCCCTTTCCCCTCTGTCACAAGATTCTTGTTCCAACTTGTAACCAAAAAAAGGCAGTTTCTTTTCTCTGTATCATGTTGTGACATTTGATGATTTAACATTGGCGCTCCAGGTTACATTGCTAGAGAAGTTATCGAGCATTTCAGGTTGAGGAAGTGAGGTACACAATTGCGTCGAACATCAGAAAATAAGAAAAATACTTCACTGTATTTCTGTTGGAGGAGGACGAGCTCTGAAAATAAAATAGAAACACACCGTAGTCCGAAGTAATTGATAAGAAGCATGTATTTTTGATAAACATACGTCCTACGCATTTTAATGTTTCATCCCAATTACTGAATTCAGGCTTAATTATATTTCTGCTTTGTCTTGCCCATTTTCAGTCTCCAAATCTTAAAAAGAAAGGATGCAGTGAAAGATGCCGTTAGCAGAATTAATAGGATGATGTCAGGATTATAGATCTGTAAATAGTTACTTTCGTAAAATAAAACTACTTCCTAATTTCTTTTGCATTGGGTTTCATGCCATGCGTGTATTTCGTCCGGCTCCTTCTCATATGTCTGCTGTGGAGTAGTTATTTTGTCCCTATCCAAGAATACTTCAAACTTTGTAGAGCTATGATTGAGGATTACTCAATCCTGAATATTCAAGGGAACGCAGTTTTATATATAAAAAACACTTAGCCTCAGTTTTTGTGTCACTGTTTCAATTTTGCTCAATTTGCCTGTCGTATGCATTCTTCAATGCATTCCCGTCTTCAATGGGATTCAAAGGCGTTTAGGATTCCCACTGTAGAGCATGTTCGGTGAATGTTAGGCGATGATATGCAACATATAGAATGATGGTTAGGGCACAGTGAAGTGAGGAAACTGCTGATAACAAGACTTGAGAGATGAACCAAGAAATAATTTTATCTTTGCACCTGTGTGTCTGTTCTTGTAGACGTATAAAGCAGTGTGTGTGTGTGCATGTTTTCGTGCATTTGTGTGACTGTGTGTAACTGTGAGTTTTTGCATGCATGACTGTGTTTATATCTTGGAGATGGAGATGGAAGGTTATTGCTTGATGCTTTCTTGGAAGCCTATACATGGCTTAACAGAGACGTTGCCCGTAGGGTTTCAACAGTGTGCCTTTTTGCCTACGTTGAATTCTGAAGAAATTGACATTTTGAGTCGCTGCGTAGAGAAGGACATATTCTGCACTTTGGGTCTTTTTTCCCCGACGAAGTATAGAAAGCAAAAAGACAAGATTACCTGCTTCTTCTTGTGGGCTAATGACTGCAAAAAAAAAATCACAATCAGCAATTCGGTTTATACCTTTTGTCATGACATAGTGTCAAAGTAAAGAAAAAAAAGCGTTCTATCATTTATGCATCAACTATAAATGTTAACTGTGGTTCGCATCTTGATTTTTCACTAAAAAAATCATAGATTCATGGGTTTGAGGCTCCCGTGATAGTTATCAAGAGACTGTAGGAAATATCTTGTTGTCCTATGATAAGATGTCAGATCAGAGGACTGTTTACAACTTACGGCATTTGAGAAGTTTAGTGAACATTATAATTGAGGATAAAGTAACATATTATGTGGTCTCAAAATGTCTACCACAGTGGGTTAAGGTAAGAAATCGCTCACCTTAATGCTACTTATTGTGGAACAAATGTTGGCTAAAGCCGCAGTATTTTCAGTAATTGGGAAACGAATGCATTTCTGTGACACAGATGATTTCCATCACAAAAAGTGATAGAGGCTATATCAAAAAGACAAATGGTGGTGATGGATTTGACAGCAAATGGGATATTGCTACATTACTGGATATTAGTTCGAATTCCACAGTTGCCAACCGTGCGATGTGAAATACACATATTCTTTAATAAAATAGCCTAAAGGCAACCAAGTAATCACTATTAATTATTACTAAAGACCCATCAAGTTCCTGAATTCCGTTTAGTGCAGAATTAGATGTTTGCTACCTCTTCTCATTTGTTTGACATGTGATTGCAATCTCGAATTTCTCAACTGATATTCAGCAGCATTCAAATTCATGGACTCCAAAGAATGGAATGAAAACTGAACGAACAATCTGAAACTCACTTAGGCATCGAAAATGCAACAAAGATCAATAGTATCAAAAATCTAAGAATGATTTCATTCAAAATTAGAGGAAGTGTCGCATGGACTAATTCATTGACGGTCTGATGTAGTCATACCCAAGGAATCAAAATGAACGATGTTTCAGGCATCACTATCACCATTCCCTGCATGCATCACGCCCAGAGGTGGCAGCATAGTGACAGGGAGTAAGTTTTCCAGATAATAATCAACATTCTCTCAATGTCTAAAAAAAAATTCGTCATCAGTTCAAATATAAGATCAGAAAGCTTTTGCTGATAATCAACCACCTTCATATGAAAGGACACCGAATTTACTCTGAGTGGTAAACTGCAATGCCCATCATTAAGTTTGACTTTGGATCATCAATGCTGTCTAAATCTGAGATAGGCATAATCTTTTGTCAGGGTTTGTAGCAAATGGTGAGCGAAACAACACAAGGTAGAAAACCCACTTGACGTCATTCTCACCACTCAACTTGAAGTAGATGCATCTAATTATGACAATATGTGCAGCAATGATCACCTCAGCCCAGTCTTCATATTGAGGGTAAATTCCACCATGCAGTGTGGGATGAGCACCAATCTAAACAGGAAAGACTATAAGCAGATTTAACCAACTTACTGCTGGCATTCATTAGGCACTGTGGGCCATCAGCAGCAACAAAGTTCTATTCAAATATCCACAGACTCTTAGTCCGGCACATCCCTACGAGATAAAACAAAATCGCAATATCGACTGTATACATACTTTGGTTTGTATTCACAAAGGAACACATAAATAATTTAGCTGAAATATTGGAGAACACAGAGTTTTCGAAGAGGGAAGGTTTGAATGAAATGAGTATGAGTAGGGAAATGGCATTAGAGAAACAAATGGGATTAAGGCAACTAAATCCTGAGGGCCTGATAATCAATATTCCACTGTATTTAAGGATGTAGCCATAGAAATATTCGACGCATTGGTGGTCACCGTTCATGATTCTACAGACTTTGCAACATTTTATACAAATTACAGGGTGGCCAAGCTGACGAAAAGGAGCCAAAGATAAAAGCAGTCAGTGTAACATCATAGTGGGAGAATGCTCAAGTCCATTATAAAAAAAGTTAATGGCTGAGCATGTAGAAAATAATGGCAGGATAAATTAGTGTCAATATGAATTTACAAAAGGGAAGGAGCAATTTTCAAACTCATTGGAATTATTTAAAGGTAGTTTTCATTGAGTTGATCAGGAGAAACCAGCTGATATATTTTATTTGGATTTTCAGAAGGCTCTTAGTAAAGTTTCATGTTTAGCCCATTAAACTGAAAGCACATGGGATTGACCGTCAAAATCTTCAGTGCTCAAGGAAGTATTTGGAAAATGGGATGCTTTTCATGGGATCCCTGTATTACCTATCTATTTGCATTTTTGACTGCTTGGTATGAACCAAGTAATAATTAAGTTACTCACTTCTTGCATACCAATAATACTTAGTTTTAAACTTTTTTTTTCTGACAGTTGTAGAGACTTAGTCCAGAAAAAAGCAAGATTCACCAGTTAATCAAATGGGAACTTTATTTTCTCTCTAAATTTAATCTCATGATGGCTCTCGTCATCGGCAGCTTCTGGCTAAAAAAGAACTTGCTGTTAGGAGACAAAAAACGTTTTGTTCATTGGTTTGTTGGGGTGTGGGTGTCGCTGGCTGGCTAGCATTTATTACCAATCCCTAGTTGCCCTTTCTAAGATGGTGGTGACTTACCTTCTTGAATCCCTGCAGTCCATCTGCTGTGGGTTCACACACAATGCCATTAGGGAGCAAATTTTAGAATTTTGACCTAGCGACAATGAAGGATTGGCAATACACTTCCAAGTCTGAATGATGAGTGGCTCGGAGGGGATATTGCAGAGGTGCTTTTCCCTTATATCTGCTGCCCTTGTCCTTCTATGTGGAAATGGTCGTGTGTTTGGAAGGTGCTGTCTGAGGATCTTTAGTGAATTTCTGCAGTGCATATTGCAGATAGTACAAACTGCTGTTACTGAGCGTCGGTGGTGGATGGAGTGAATGCTTGCAGATATAGCACCAAGAAAGCCTACTTCTTCATCCTGGATGGTGTCAAGCTTCTTAAGTGTTGTTGGGGCTGCGCTCATCCAGGCAACTGGAGAGGATTCGATCACACTCCTGACTTGCACCTTGTAGATAGTGGACAGGCCCTGGTGAGTCAGGAGGTGAGTTGCTCACTGCAGTATACGTAGCCTTTGACCTGGTCTTAGAGCCATTACGCTTATGTAGTGAGTTCAGCTGAGTTTCTGTTCAATGGTAACTCACAGGATGTTGATAATGGAGGATTCAGAGATGGGAACACCATTAAATGTCAAGCAGCAGTGCTTAAATTGCCTCTGTTTGTTGATGGTCATAATGATGCATTTGTGTGGGCTCAAATGTTCCTTGCCACTTGTCAGGCCAAGAATGGACATTGTCAAGATTTTGTTGCATTTTAGACATAGACGGCTTCAGTGTCTGAGGAGTTGTAAATAGTTGTGTTGTGCGATCATCGGCAAACATCCCCACTTCTGATGTTATGATTGAGGTAAGGTCATTAATGAAGCAGCTGAAGATTTTTATTGCTAGGACACTACGCTGAGTAACTCCTGCAGTTATATCCTGCAGTCTAATAACTGACCTCCAACAACCACGACCATCTTCCTATGTGTCACTTGTACAATTTTCTACATTTTCGGATAGATGCTAGTGCTGAAACAGCTTGGCTAGGAGACTGGCAAGTTGTGAAGTACAAGTCTTCAGTATTATTGCTGGAATATTTTCAGGGTTCATGGTCTTTGCAGTATCCAATGTCCCCAACTGTTTCTTGACATCATATGGAGTGAATCAAATTGTCTGAAGACTGGCATCTCTAATGGTGGGGACTACTGGAGAAGGCTGAGATGGGTCATCCACTTGTCATTTATGGCTGAAGATAGATGCAAAACCTTTTGCACTGATGTGCTATGCTCTTCTATTATTGGCGATGGGATACTTCTCCTCCAATGAGTTGTTTAATCATCCACTAACATTCATGACTGGATGTGACAAGACTGCAGAGATTAGAGTTGATTTGTTGGTTGCAGGAGCGCTTAGCTCCGTCTATCACTTGCTACCTATGCTGTTTGGCATGCAAGTAGTCCTGTATGGTGGCTTCACCAGTTTGATACTTCATCTTCAGTTATGCCTGGTGCTGCTCCTGGCATGTCAACCTGCCATCTTGCTGAAGCAGGGTTGATCCCCTGGCTTGATAGTAATAGTTAAGTGGTGGATATGCCAGGCAAAAGGTTACAGATTATACTGAAGTACAATTCTGCTGCTGTTGATGACACACAGCGCCTCATGGATGCCCAGTCTCGAGTTGCTAGATATGTTCAATATTTCCCCCATTGTGTACAGTGATAGTGCCACACAACACGATGGAAGTTATTTCCAATGTGAAGGCGGCACTTCATTTACACAAGGACTGTCCGGTCGTCACTCTTGCTGATGCTGTTACGTGCAGATGCATTTGTAGCTGTCAGATTGGTAAGAATGAGGTCAAGTGTGATTTTACAACTTGTTGGTTCCGTTATCACCTGCCTCAGACACAGTTTAGCATCAATGTCCTTTAGGACCTGAACAGCTCCATCAGTAGTACAGCCGCTGAGCCACACTGTGCTAAACAATGTGTTTGTGTCTACATTGAAAGGATATTTAGAAGTAAAAGCATAATGAACATATTGCATTGGTCAGAAGTACATTTAAATCCATGTAATTTTGAATTCAATGGACTATTGAATTAAAAAAGTCAATAAACAAACTTAAATAATTGATCCACTGCAACTCATGTTCTCGCTGACGAAGACTGTAATGATATTTTCTGACTGACTTGAATGTGAATTTACTCTTGCAGTAATGAATAGGCCTTAAGAATGGTAAGGTAAATCTTGTTACATACTGCAACGTCCATGGAGGTCTTCAAGTTCTGAAAATATTTAAAAATGACAAGAACTCAGATGAATGAACTTGCACACACGTACCTTCCAGGAGCTCATGGTGCACCAATTTGGTACAAAGAAAATCCGTGTTTAATATAATTGATAGTTTTGCCTCTTCGGGAACCAATTTGGCAAGTGTTCGGCCAGATAATGGAAACACCAGAGTGCTGTCCAGGATGGCAATAAATATTTTATGCCAAGTGGTTAAGTTAATTGGGTTGTTGCTTTCTAAAGTTGAAGTAAATGATTGTGATTTCCTGGAATCTTTTAAGATCGCTATCCAGCAGAGCAGTTTAGATGTTGCGAAAATTTGTTACTCAAACAGCCATGCTTGAACAAAAGGCTATTGCTTTGGAATGTGAACCTGATGATTAAAAAAAAAACAACTGATTTTGCTTTCGCTCAGAGGGAATTGAATCGTCTGATGCAAAACCTGTAGATGCTCAGTCACTTTCAGTGCCATAAAGAAATTGTACAGGACTCACGAGAGGACAACAGTAATGATCATAGGTAATAAAATAAGAAATTGAAGTCAAATATCAGATACAGATTTACTGAATGATGCACGATGTTTTATCCACATCAAATTTCTTGTTTTCTTTAGAGAAAAAAAATGTTATGCTTAACTGATCTGTAACAAGCATGATAGCTGTCAGGCAGCACTCTAAGCTGCTTTCTGCAATACCTTAATGTGCTACTCAGTCCAAGGCCAATTACGGGTAAGCAACAAAGTGCATGAAAGTATCGATATGAAGTATAGTACTGATGCTGTGTTCGTTCAGTGTAATTTGAATATTGAGGCCACTTTGACACATATGCCTGAGAATACTGGAACTTGCTTTTATATCAAGGTATCATTTAGAAAGTAATTTATTGAGCCCAGTGCTGAATCTCAACAACAATCATAAAAACTGTAATTACTGGGATGCAGTTAACAAATAAACAAATAAAGTTGTGTTAAAGGTCAACTGCAGAATGGCAATCGAGCATATGGGAATAAAATGGTTTGCTTGTGTTCTCAATATTTCCCTATCAAAATCCTGCAATTTAGCCAGTGGTGAGTGAACATTTCTGGAAATGATTTCATTCTTAGTAAATTTCAATCTTTAAAAACAAATTCCTTATCATTAGGGTGAAGTTAGTTTAAATCAATGAAGCCACGTTAAAAAAAATAGGGACATTAAAACAAACAAACGTGTGAGGCAGTTTGGTCCACTGTGTTCAGACCATCCTGAAAGTTTTCCAGTTTAAACCTATCACTTAGGTCTTCCTCTTTTTCTCTGTTAGTTATGAAAGGTCAACTACTTCCTTCTTTTCTGTGAAAATGGGTTCCATATTTTATACCATTCAGGTCAGGGATCTTCGAACTGTTAGCATGTGGTAACCTTCTGGCAATTGCTTTACATCAACACCCATTCCTCATCTAACGAAACAAATTCAGAAATTTACTCGATCTGGCCTAATCATACACCTCCAATAATGTATTTCTTTTGTCCCTCTGGCCAAAAGCACTGAACAGGCGCAATGTATGCCTGAAACTCACAATTGTATGTTCTGATTACGCCAACATAAATTGAACATGATCAATAGTTACCTATAGTTTTTTTTCGCAATTGTTCCTCTGTAAAACAGATTTAGCAAAATTTGCGATGAAAAAATAGGAAAATACTGTGAACGTGCAAATGTCACCATTTGTTGTGAGAAAGAAGCAGTGAATGCAACAAAACTAGACAGGTAGAAAAATAGAAATGGAGAAAAAGATATCTGTGAACTCAATACAGAAAATGACCCAGAAGTCTTTTAATTTATATGTCACATTTCATCAGTTTGATGATGCTTCTGCCATATAAGAAGTCTTCATGTTGTGTTGATTAAAAATGAATTTGGGAATTTCATTCCCCATTACCTTTCTCTTGTAGATCTTGTTTTAGGGTTTCGAGTTCTGAAAAAGAAAGTGACAGCCTACTTATGGAGTTTCCTTCAAGATCTTTGCATTTGCGAGCTTTCACAACAAATTATGCACTTTTCAAGTCTACTTATGCTTGGAGGATATGAAATAGGGAAGCCAGTTGATAACAGCAACACCCAGTAATCATGTGACAATTACCAATTCGCCCACTCTCATTTTCTAAGATATAGATGATAGGTAGTACCATTAATAATTACTATTCGTGTAAAATTATGCCTCTTGGTTTGAAAGTTACCAATTATACGACAGCATAACAATGCAAAATACTGCAGAAACTTAACAGGTCTAGCAGCCTCTATAGATATACAAATAATGCGGCGATTTTATTCTTTAATCTTCATCAGGTTAGAGAGTAGATGGTATATCTTGTGAACCATTTCATTGGAAAGATTAATCTCAAATAATATAAACGACCTTGTCACACATCATTGCAAAACGAAATAGCTACCTACAGAACTGATGCTTATGTCAAGACCTTTGGAGCTACAAATATAATTGAAGTATATGATGGATGGCACACGTCAGTCATTGCGAGCAATTGGAGAATCTATTTGTCTTCTGCTTCGAATAGAGAAGGTTAAACTGATTTGATATATGTTACAAGAGATGGAGCAGTTTAGATATGGCGAATGCTGGTGGGTGGCTGTAGGAAGAAAGTAAGATAATTGATAAAACAATGCTTTGCGAGCTAAAGGTGGATTGGACTTCATAGTCTCGCAGTAATCTACTTCTACACTTATCCATTGTAAAATACCCTTCCATAATCAAAACGAGCCACAAAATGATATAGAAAGCATAGAATTAAAAAATAACTTCTGAGAACCGGAGAAAGAAAAAAAAGAGAAAATTCATCAACGAGGCTAGCAGAAATCAGTTGTCATATGCCAAACATCCGTTAAATAATATTTGGTGTCCAAATTAACATAAAGAATAGGGAAGTGAAATGTGTGAGTTCACAAAGAGTGAGAAAGGGAGAGAGAATATTGAATATCTCATAAAAATGGCGGTAATGATCTTAATTTCTGCATCGCACTCTTCTGGCTGTTAATGAATATAGCAATTGGAGATTGATGTATTGCTGGATAAATGGTCCACAACAGTTGCATTGGTATGCTATATTTTCAGTGTATTAGGAGGGGCAAGGAGTTGTGTGTTATTTCAGAAGATCTGAACATCACTGGTTGTGCCATCATTTCTTGTCCATCTGTGCTTGCAGTTCAGATCGTGTTGATGAGTCAACTTCTTGAATTGCTGCAGTACATTTGAAATGGAAACAAACAGTGTTGTTGGAGAGGAGATCCAGGATGATCAAAAACGTTTTCTTATCCATGTTTCAGTAACATTCTATGCTCCCTGATTTATATTATTTCAATTTGCATTCAGAAAATTAGTTCCTCCACTACAGGAACTGAAACATTTCTAAATGACTGCAAAAAAATACAAATTTATTTATTGCCCTTATAACTTTCATTGTCAAGCATGCCATTCTATGTTTCTTTTCTGCTGCTTACTTCATCAACAGACATGCATTGTTTTTTGACTTGCAGTTTTAAAGAGTGATCAATTTCCGATCAAATAATTACTATGCTTGGAAGTCTTTCAAGGAGAGCATTTCTTCCCTTTTCTGTGCCAAATGGCCAACTTCGAACTTTGAAATTCAGGTCTCAATTCTTGAATCTTTAGTCAGGACTTACACCTGTTCACATGCATTGTCTCACTTTTTATTTCAGAATTACACACGCTTCAATTATTCAATTGTTTTACAATTTCAACAGCAACCTCAAAATCCCCACAATAAGGATCGTGTCTTGCATTTAATTCTATTGATCTTAACCTGATCTCTCTCTAATGCAGTTCCATCTTTCTGATGTTAACTAAACAGAACTGTACATGGAACCCCTCAAAGGTTGTTGCCTGATTCTAAACTCTTCACACCAATGTCCATCAACACCTGTGCATGTGCGTGTGTGTGTGTTTGTTTTGTGTGTGTGTGTGTGTGTACGTGAGAGAGAGAGAGAGAGAGAGAGAGAGAGAGAGAGAGAAAGAAGGAGAGAGAGAGAGAGAGAGAGTGTAGCGAAATCAAAGTTAACCTTTTGGGCCCAGTGACCTCTTCAGTACTGATGGAAGCTTGGAAAAAGCTTGCTTTATGCAGGAGATAGGGTGTGTTGAGGGGACAAATGATGAACGATAGATGGAGATAGAGCTCAAAGAGACAGAATAACAATTGGACAGATAAAGGAGCAGATAACGGCCAGCTGAGGAGAATGAATATCTGCTAACGGGGCGTATTTGTAACTAACAACGTGTTGTGTGGAAGGACAAAACATACAAGCAATGGTGTGTAGAGGTTTGATTAAAGACATGGGAGAAAATGCTTGAAGCCTTGAAATTGTTGTTGAGTCCAGAAGGCTACTGAGATCCCAAGCATAAAATAAGGAGCTGTTCTTCTAGCTTGTGCTGAGCTGCACTGGAACACAATGGCAAGTCTGAGACAGAAATGTTGGCCAGAGAACAAGGTGGCATCTTGAAGTGACAGGCAACTGGATGCTCAGGATCTTTTTAACGGACAGAATGTAAGTGTCGTGCAAAGTGATAGCCTGGTCTATGCTCCATTTTCTTCAAACAACATTGTGAGAAGCGAATGCATTAGACTAGGTTGAGTTTTGTGCAGGTAAAACACTACATCACTTAGAAGGTGTGTTTGAGCTCTTGTAAACTGAGGAGTCAGGAAGTAAATGTGCAGGTGTTGCACCCTTTTTTGGTTGCAGCAGAAGGTATTATGAAACTGTGGAGGAGGGCCGAGCATGCTAAGAGTGAAGCAGGAGTGAATCAGGATGTCAGGGAAGGAGCAACCTTTGTGGAAGACTAACAAGGTAGAGGAGGGAAATATATATCTGGTAGACTTGACTGAGGGCCTATCAACTATGGTGGTGTGAAATCTTGATTTCCGAAAGAAGGTGGACATTTTGCAGTCCTCTTGTCGAAGTTGGCATCATTATAGCAGAAGCATAACATAACGGAGATAGAAGAAGTGGGAGAATGGAATAGATGCTTTACAGGAAGCGATTTTATTCCTGTTTGGTTTTGATCATCATCCACGCTAAGTTACTGCAAGCAATGAACAACCATACCCAGATCTTCGTTAAAATCGAAGCCTCGCATGTAAATTTATTTTTATATTCGTGGTTTCCTCATGGGATCACTGCACAACTTGCAACGTTGTATTTTGCAACGAGGTACTTCCCCATTGAGATAACCTTTCAATTCCTTTGACCAATCTTTTTTCTCTGCACTCTTTACATTTGCAACTCAGTTGCTATAAGTTCTACATTGGATACAGTACACCAAATTCCCTTATTTAACGTTCACTGTGAACAACTGGGAATGAATACTGATCCTTGTGAAATATCACTCGTCATCACTTACTAAATCGAAACGACCCATCCAGTCCTACTTGCCAACCTTTGGCAGTTCTGGACTCCTCAATTCAAGTAAACTCATTAGTCTCAATCGCATGATTCCTAAATTTCAGTATGGTTCTGAAAATCATAATTCCTTTTCGCGAACCTTTTAAACTCACAACTACTTTTAACATATACATTTGCAAAACGTTTATTTTTAATGCACTTTTTTTGTTACAAATGATTTCTGATGAACTTGTACATTATGTTCCGTGCTCTGTCTCCCTTCTCATCAGTTCTATGGATACCTAAACTCACATGGCAATTCAGTGATCAAAAGAATTTTGGAAGTAGAATTGTAATGCATCAGCTCCCATATGCCCCGTTACTCGTACAATACATTTTTATCTCCATTAACAAAATCGAGGTCTTGCCAATTGGAGGTATCTCAACATTACCAAAAGTGGGTAACGTGACAATGCATAGCTCATCTGACGCCATTCTGTGAACTCAAGGCATCTTATCCTACCTGCTTGGAAGTTCCTGCTCAGAAATGCATTTGCCAATATGCAGCCAATGATATAGAGCCAGAAATTAATTCATTTTCTTACCATGCAGTTGGGAAGCTTGCTTTTCTTCTACAAAAAATAAAAGCTTCATATCAATGTGACGGAGTACCTGTATATATTAAAATACATTATGCTTTCTCTCTTAAGGAATTTTTTTTAGTTTCATAGACTCATTAATTTATTAAAATAAACACAAAGTTCCTCCTCCCTTTTCCCTATGAAAACACAGATTAATATGTGCGAATATATGTCAAGTTCGCATTCAATGTTTTCTTTAATCTACTTTTATTGCCCTTGCTCTTCCACACCACCACCCCCTCCAAAATCTGACCAATTAGGACAATAAGAACAATTGGAACAGTTATTGAGCACTAGGTGGTTTTTAGGGGATCTGAGGATTTTCTTTATACCCAGAAATATGGAAGACACTGCCTGAACGGATGTTGGAGGCATGCACTCTCGCAATATTTAAGACATATCTGGATGGAAATTTAAAGTGTCAGGTTATAGTGGCTATGGACGAGTTGTAGGTAAATAGGATTAGTGCAGTTTGATAGTTACTGGTTGCATAGATATGGTTGTCTGAAGGGCAAGTTTCTGCACTGCATGAATCTATTACTATCAATGAGTACATTATTGTCTATGGAGTACTAAACGTCTTGCCAGGCTAACATGTCTCTGCATCTACCCAATCAACCTCCCCACAAATGGGAACACCTCGCTTAATCCACCTCTTCCTCTTCACATCCTCCAAATGCAACTTCAACCCTACTTTCCCGAAACTGATCTTTTGAATCTGTCTGCGTGCTGTTGAAGTCATTTCCATTATTTCATTGTAGTGGCCGAAGTTTACGGCACTACACCAGCTGATGCACAAGAGAGGCTTCACAGCAGAAGTCTTTTGTGTATACTGAGTATGCCTCGGTCTATGATGACAGATGACTAATGGGCATCAAAACAGTTTATTATCCTCGTTATAGTTATTTAGCTTCATGGCCGCGACATTAATGCTCGTATATATGCAGTATCTGGCAAATACTTTCTCACCAAGCAATTTGCATGTTTACTTACCGTTCTGCTTTTCAAAGAGTTTTCCTTCTGTTTATTAAAATTATATTTTAGTATTCCGCGTAGGCAATCACATTACCACTATTCTGTACCATCTCGCTTTCAGTATATGAAGCTATTTCTGTTTGTATGATTAGCCTTGCTGTTTGGAAGAAAGACAAACGGGAATATTCCATGATCTGTAAACAAGGAACAAATTCCTTTTTTTTAACCATTATGAAATTTGGCTGGTATTATGGAACATATCCATTGAACCAAGTGTTGACTACCTATGGGTTTCATAGAAGATATATTTATTTCAACAAATATCCATAACATAAATAATGCCTACTTCGTTTTGTAATCGCAGTACTTCTAAGCATTTTAAACTACTGATGGTGATGTATCTCCCAGCGCTGGTTAGGCAACGTCTGAATATTATAGATGTTTCCTTCATTTTCAGTCTGCTGCTCACCTGCATATTCAAGATCGTCTCTTAGCTTTGCCATCTCTGGTATGGGAAGATTAGAACAAGACAGAGACCGTAGTTCACATACTCTCATCCACAAACTTAACTTACATTATGCAGTGTACTCTTCACTTCGATATTATAGAACTGCACAACCTTATAAAAACTGGCCCAATACTATGTGTGTGCGTGTTTGGGGGGGGGGGGGGGGGGGGGGGGGGGGGCGGTTGTATCTCTGAACGAGTGAACAAATCAATCCCAAAATCCTCTTGTCTGTTGACCTTTTTAAATGCCATCTGGTTTGGGAAAAATGTACATTTAATAGTTATGATTTCACCTTCTCACATGTTTCCTAAGACAGTATTCACTTGTCATAACAAGCTTTTCTTGTTAGATGTGCGATTTTAAGGCTTTTATTCAGAAACATGCTTGAAGAATACCGAACTATGTCGAGATGAATGTAATTGAACCATAATCAAACATAATGCCAGAATAATCTTGAAAGACTGTGGTAGATGCAAAATAAAAGGCAAACTAAACTAGATAGCCTCATGCTAAAACAAAATGAACACGCAGGATTCTATGACCTTCCATTGATATGGAACAAGCTATGGAGGGCAGAAAGCAGCTCATTGTGCCAGTGTATGAGACCGGATATGTAATTCCTTGTAACTATATCAAACACTGACAAAAAAAGATTTGTCTATGTACAGATGTAAGACTGGAAGTCTATTCGTTAGAGAAGATAAGAAAGGAAAAGGAAACAAAAACTTTTCATATTCTCTGCAACCTGTCACACTTGCTGATGGAATGTGGTGCTGGGTGATTGAACAGCCTCATCGAATCTAGTTGTCATTATCAGCTTAGGCATTCTCTGTGATATGCCGGGTGAACTCACTTGTCAAACAACCATCAGTCTAATTTTATACATTATCAATGTTGTATTTCCCTTAAAGACCTATTCTTGGAAATTGTACTTCTGAGGGCAAGACAGACGTTTTGCAAAACATGTATTACACATCACAATTTCCACAGCCAACAATATTATCTACATTCTCGGATGTAGACTCATTCTTAGACTCATTCATTATGCCAAAGGAGTTGAAAGAGAACATAATGATTAGCTTAGCAAACAAACAAAAAAAAGTTAAACTGGGTAATGGCTAATTTCTAGAAGGAACAATCCCAGACAAGCTTAATACACAGTTGGTGAAATTCAGATTAATTAATGAATACAATAAAAAAACTGAATCTGTCTAAGACAAAACGTGTTTAAGTATCTTATGAGAGCTTTCCTTTTCACAATGGAATACAGAGAGTGAATGAGGGCAACAGTGTTAATTTGAAGTGCATTTATTACTAATAAGGCATTTGCCTGTATGCCACACAATTGACATCAATTCTAATCTAAAGCTTATTGAATAATGCCTCCAAATATTCGTAGTGAGGTGGATGATGCATTTAACAAGAAATTTGCAAAAGGGCATTGCAGTGGTCAAATATAACTTTAATCTGCTGATAGACTGGGCAAACCACGTTTGGATTGATACTGTGATCGATAAATTCCTGATGAGTGGATTAGCTCCTGAAACACTGTTTCTGAGTGGTGGAGTCATGTTCAACCGAGTAAACGAAGCAGATTTGCCATATGTCCTCACAAAAACAGGTAGGGACAACTATTTATGGAGAAGTGGCGGAATCACTCCTTTTGTGAGTGAGAACACACAGGGTCAGACAAATAATTGCAATTAATGTGAAAATACTGTGATTGTCACAAACGTGCTATTTCTTTCCAGTCAGTGGTACTGAAACACGTGTGTGTTGACTTCTTGTTGCAGAAATCACGCCTTTCGAACCGGAATTCGCTCTGAGGACGACCATACTTGATTGCCCATTCCATTTGCAGTTATCCACTTCCTGCTGGAACGGCCACACTTTATTTATGTCTTTAGAAAACCAGAGTCGAGTCATTGTATCCTGCCTTCCTATTCAGAGTGCAGTTCCAGTGAAGGCATCTGCAGCATCACAATTTTCAATGTCTGCTGCCGTGATCCAACGAGGTTAAACTTGAAATTATATTGTGGTTCTCTCAAATAGAATGATTCTGTTCCTTTGTGCCTGCCTGGTATTTGCGCATCAAGCCTGCTCCGCCTCCAATAGGCTCAGAGCTGATCTGAATACAGGTTTTAATACTATATTCTCCTGCAGCCCTAATCATCAACAGTACCCCCGCTAAGAACTGCAAGAATGGGTTATGCAACAGAGGTACCCCACTTTTTACTATTATCAGATTTACCATCTACATCTTCAATCCAAACAATGCACAGCAATTTCGGCAAGTAACCCTGTGCTCGGCATAATTGATTGCTTTGTAGTCAGTGGAGAATTTTGGAAGACAAGTTGAGAATCCGTTGAGACAAGACATCTTATGTCCTGAAGAATTCTGCAACACTTTCCCATGTTTTGCACCTCAATTCCTCTCTCCACGCAACTGTAGTAATTGGAAGACAAGATTAGGCACGAATACATGGGAACAGCAGAAGACTATTCAGTATAAAATATGTTCCACCAATCAATTAGATCAATGCTGATCTGATAACTCTCAGCTCGAGTTTCCTCCTTTATACCCCGTTAATCTTAATTCCCTTACTGATTAGAAATCTCTCCGTTTCAGTCTTGAATATTTGCATTCTTTCTACGGTAAATAATTCCACATTCCCATTAGTCTGTGTGTGTGTGTGTGTGTGTGTGTGTGAGAGAGAGAGAGAGAGAGAGAGAGAGAGAAATGATTCTGAACTGTATTTTAAATGGATGATTCCTTGTTCAAAGGTTACATACTCTTTCCGAGGCTCTTCACCGAAGGAAACAACCTCTGAACGTACACCCCGTTAAGACCCATACCAACATCAAATGGTTCAATAAGGTCTCCATGCATTCTTTTCAACTGCAATGAGTGCAAGTCTACACTAATTCATCTTTCGTAATTTGAAAATCATTCAAAGTCTGGGATCAATCTGGTGATACTCATCTGGACTCACTCTAACGCCAATATATTTTAAAGCTTACATCCACATCAAGATCATCCTCTGGGCCATAATCCGATTATTGTTTGATATCCTCGCTTGTGCTCTCCTTCAGTAGTCCAGTTTCCTTTCCCTCATAGTTAGTTAATTTTGATCATGATAATCCTACACTCGGGTTTTATTTGCCTCAAGACATTTAAATTAAAAAAAAATGGCCGACGTGTTGCCTCGTCAACTACAACAATTGCCAACACCTTATTAATTCTGGAATAAGGGTTGATTTTTAGCACACTAGGAGAAATTAATGGTCTTAACATTATATATTTTGCCAAAGTGCACAAAATTATGGTGATCAATCTCGAGATGTTTTGCAATGATTTTATAATATTTCTTTTCATATGATCAGATGTAAATAACTGCTTCCCAGGATGCTTCACAATGTATTTTTCTGAGAAAGGTTTCTGAATATACTCATCTTCGAATACAGCTTAGAATTACAATTTGTCAAAGAAATTACAAATTTGAAGACCAAATTTCTGATTATGCCTGCAATACCTTTACAAACCTGAGTTATTTCAAAATATTTATTTTATCATAGGCAGATTTAAGAAATTGGGAGTGTGGTGCTGGAAAAGCACAGCTGGCCAGTCAGCATCTGACGTGCAGGAGAATCGACGTTTTGGACAAAATCCCTTAATCAGGATGAAGGTCTTTTGCCCAAAATGTAGATTTTGCGGCTTCTCGGATGCTCCTCGCATGCAGTGCTTTTCCAGCACCACAGTCTCGACTCTCAACTCCAGCATTTGCAGTGCTCACTTTCTCCCTGATTTAAGAAATTGTTTGGTAAGCATCAGAAACAATGTGCAATAAAATGTTTGACAGCTAGCACACTTGTATTTTTGATAGGATTAAGTTCAGTTTGTATATGACTTTTCTGCAAATCAGCTGAATCAAAGGTCTTTTTTTTGTGAGAACATTCTGTGAGCATCTCATCAAAAGGCCTAATATGGGAGCAAAATGCTTTCGCTTCTGTCAATCTAATATAAGACCAAAATGAAAATAAGAGTTGTTAGTAGATAATCTATCAACCAACATCAATTCAGAAAGAGTCTCTTGTCTCCCTGCCTATGTTCGTCAGTTGTGCATGTTTGTACAGCATTAACATAATTTCCATAACCCCCTTTTCAAAGGATATGTTTACCTTTCTCTTTCCGAATGATTTCTTCTGCTTTTAGTTGAGACCAAGCCATTTGGTTAAAATCGTTCACTGACATGAAATTGTGTTGATTTGCATACCAAACATTTCTTCTAAAAAAAAAAGTTCAAACCTATGAAAGTATCGTCCAAAGGATAAACTCTAATTTGATCACATATAGACCCATAAAGGAGACGCAGAGCGGAGGAGGAAAAGTGATGGGACATTGGTTGCAATTAAGTATCAACGTCCAAAGTGAAAAAAAAGGGGCGAAGTCCTTATATTGTGAATAAGCAAATCTGTAACAACACAAACCATGAATGTTCAGAAGTGAGGCTCTCGCCTTGAAACGTTTTGGGCAGCAGTGACAGAGAGGCCTCATCAAATGGAAAACACTGGCAGCCGTAACTAAGGACTGCCAACACCAAAGACTTGGATGGCTTGCACAATTGTGCACCTTGGGACTTCATCTTTATTTTCCATGGTGCAGAAGGCTGCCAGACAGGACGCATGACATCTATCTAAGCCTATTTAATGCACTCACGATGATGGTGTAGACAAGAATGCAGCTGGCTGCCTTCCTTGCAAATGCTCGCAAATGCAAGCTGCATTTGTTTTACTCGACTGCTGGGGAGATGGAGACACTCCTGTTCCCTCGAAACAGAGATAGGAGAACTCTCCATAACTAAATATGGTGTGGAGATGTCAATATTAGTGTGGGGTGGGCAAAGACAGAAGTCACACTTCACCTGACGGAGTAGCACTCAGAAAGCTTGTGATTTCAAATAAACCTTTTGGAATATAACCTGGTGTCGTGTGACTTCAGAACGAAACAAACCAAAGTATATGTCATACATCAGGGAAACAGACCTGGAATTCTTTGGCTTACATGGATTCAGTACAGTCACGGTTCAATAAAAATCTTTATTCTGATACAAATAAAAATAATGGAACAGTAGCTGAATGATCTCCCGGTACCACCAATCGTTCACAAGCGTTCAGTGTGGAGTACATCTCCTGGAGTACTGGCTGGTTATATAACAGGTCCATCAGCAAAAGCCTGACTTGACAATTTCAGCCTTGTACATACGAGACAATTATTTCCCTGTTCTTACACATGGAACATGGGATGGTCCTGTTCTTTTAGTCTCATAGGTTATTCTCATAAATATGAAAACAAACAATCATTATTAGAGGACTTCTGCCTACATCTCAGTGACAGGTGGACTTCTTTAACACCTGTCATGATGCCTCCTGCCCTCACTGCTCTTGTTCAATTTTGTCATACGGATGCTTTGGCTCAAGGATTTGGGATTGGGAGTTTACGGGAGTATTGAGGATGCATCAAGATTTCTTTGATTAGTCATCTGCTGTGGATGTCATTAGTTGTGCCAAGATTTTGTTAATCACTGTTAATTGCCTGTTAGTGATCTTCTTAAATCTGCTTAGTTCATTTCGTGGAGGTTCACCCATAATCGTGTTAGGGCGGGATATCAAGGATTTTCGCTCATCAACTCACTCTTACTAATGAGTATGTAATATTTCTGGTTAGCAAGTGATTCATATTGATTCAAAAAGACTTAAGTTGGCTCTTTAGTGGAATTCTCAGAAAATTCGAGCATTTCCCCTTTTGAAGATATAGAAAATGATTACATTGTGTGCTTTCCATGACCATACATTTTCCAAATTTCCATTTTCTAACAAATAAGTACAATTTCCCCATTGTACTTCTCCATTTATGATTTTGAATGTATGTGAGTTTGTCCCGGTAAGTGCATGAATAAAGATTATTGATGTCATCTCTCTTTTTCTTCAGCAGATCAGATTTAGTCTCCTTTCTAGACTTCCTAGTTTAATTCCATCCAATAGTAAAGCAGAGCACATTTGCAAACACCTATTTCTTGCCAGACAGAGATTTTCTTCTGGTCTCCAAGTTTAGCAAATAACTTAAGTGTGTACGATAACTAAAGTCGCTTGATTTCTGAAATGATATCAGAAGAGGGAATTGATTGGTGCAGTTTGTAGTTATCGACTGAAGAGAAGAGTAATTGAAGACTGTGTATATAATGTTCATCTGAGGCTTTAGTCTACACTATATCTCTTGTAAATTGCACAGTTTTGGTTTATTACCCACAAAAACACTTAAAAAGCAGCAACTCAATTAGCACTTATACTATAAGAGCAATAATATTTTAAATTTACGCATGTAACTGAAATCAATTGACAACTGAATAATTCTGGTAAGTCAGTCATTGGTTTTCTAACCACGTTCATATTATTTATGTGGTTGTGGAAGGACATGCAGGTTTTGAAAAACAAATGCTGCAATTTGTTTCGGACTTGTTGAGTGGAGGCAGATGATTGAGGTATGAAAAAGCCGGATTGTGTTGCTATTGGACAGTGCTGCTGCTGCCTTTAGAAGTCCAGGCGGCGATGTGTTGCTTTGCAACTCTATGATATAATTATAGACTTTAAGTGCCGCTCAGAGGACGTTTACCAAACTAGTAACTGGAAGGGACTGTTGCCTTAATGAAGAAGGGTTTGGCAGGCTAAACTTGTGCTAACTGAAGATTAAAAGAGTGACAGTCAATATCAATGAAAGTTTAGAAAGAAAGAGGCGCTTGCCGGGGCAAACATGGAGAAGATTATTCCTTTAATGAAACAATATTGACCTAGTTTACGGTATAAAGGCACGTGAATCCTAATAAAAAACATAAATTAAGTGAATTCTACTTTTGCAGTTAGTGGAGAGTCTTTCAAGCTTTCTTCTTGAGAAGACAGTAGAAGCAGAACCTTTGAATATTTTTAAGAACAGGATGTCAAGTGGTGGAAAGCTTTCAGTGTTAGGCAATAATCTGTATTTACGGTTTCATTAAGGTCAAGCAAGATCTAAGTAAATGGTGAATCATGCTTGAGGCTCCAAATGGCCCAGTCCTGTTCCTTGTTGAATGCTCACGTAACGAAAATTAAGATCGAATCTTTTTCTGACTGTTTGGTGTGCACAAAAATAATTATTTCAATAAACTCGATTCGTTCTGTTCTTTTTCTGCCATAATTGAGCGGACAATGTCACAGCCAATTTTTTCCACTACTCCCCGTACCAAATTATCAATGAAAGAATGCATTCACTTGTAAAATTTCAAGAAACGTAAGTTGTCCAGATTCATAATCAAAAAGCTGATGAACTTGAACTAGTGCTGAGTCACTTCAAGTACATCAATTTGCATGGGCTGAGTTGAGTCACGTCCAGTCCACCAATGTTTCTCTCCACTATTTCATTTTCGAAAAGCGTGTGAACACTATTCCAACATCACTGCCCTTCTGAAGTGGAATTCTCCCAGTTATTCAGGAAGATAATTGTCAACTCAAATTTCAAATACATGACTCTTAATCAGATTGATGTTTCATTTTTTGGTTCTGTTCTCAGATATATAATAGTTAATAACGATTTTTTAAATGACAATTTTCAGGCCACTTTGACTTTTCTGCCCGGTTGTGCGTGGGGTTGCTTAGAGACTATTAAATTATTTCTGGGAACAGGAGAACAGTCTTGGAGGGTTGGCAACTGTAGGCATTTATGGTACAATCGTCTGTACATTTGCAGGGAAAGTTGGTTCATATTCATCGCACATAATATCCTTCTTGACTACTTTAACTAGATTCCTTACCTGCTGCTTCCAATTGGGTCTGCAGTTTTGTTGTGTCTGAAAACGGCGAATTAGTCTTTTTCAGTAATGCTGCCTCATCTCCCAAAGGGCCATACACGAAATCAAGAAGTTACCGTCTTCTTATATTTCAGATGCGTAATCCAGATTCAGATTCCTCCTTGACCATTTAATGAATTGACTTTTCTCCTATCTGTGCACTTAGTTTTCAATAGTTTGAATAATAAGAACCTACAGAAGCTTTTAACATCGATAATCTTTCCAATAGATTTATCTTTCAATTTATTAATTCATACAGTTATTGCTTCTTTGACCATTCCATATCGGTCAACTGTCTTTGCTATTATTTCTTAGATCACCAATAGCAGTGCAGTGTCTCATTGATGACCACTTTTAAGACTATACTTTCGTTTAATTTGCTTCTTTATTCTGTGCTTTCTTTGCTCAATATCATCAATTTAATAGTTGTTAAAAGTTGCATCCAGATTTGTTTGCTCCTCTGCATTGCTTGTTGGTTGCAAATTCTTTTAGATCTTTAAAGCATGTAAACGTCAAGGTATACGTTCGAATATTTTGCATTGTCTATGGAATCTGAGTTTGCTAGTTAACAGTCATACAGAACAGCACGTAAACAAAACTTGCAGTTCTTGCCGAACAGACACACTAACCTAATCTTGTCCCAGTTGCCAGCTCTTAGTCAATATCCCTCTGAACCCATCCTATTCATATACCTATCCAGATGCCTTTTCAATGTTGCAATTGTACCAGCCCCCACCACTTCCTCTGGTACTCATTCCATACACGCACCATTATCTGCATGAAAAGTTGACCTTAGGACCCTTTTGTATCTTACCTTTCTCCCCCTAAATCTATGCCATCTCGTTTGAGTTCCCACATTTCAGGGAAAATACCTTGTCTATTTATCCTATTCATGTCTTCATGATTTTCTAAACCTCTTGAAGGCTACCTTTAACAACCGCTGCTCCGGGAAAACAGCCCTGGCCTACTCAGCCTCTCCCGATAGCTCAAATCCTCCAATACTGGCAACATTCTTGTAAATCTTTTCGGAACCCTTCCAAGTTTCACAACATTCTTCTGAAAGAAAGAGACCGTAATTGCACACAATATTCCAAAAGTTGCCAAGCCAATGTCCTGTGCAGTCGCAACATGACCTCTCAACTCCTGTACTGAATGCTCTGACCAATAAAGGAAAGCATACCATACACCTTCTTCATTATCTTATCTGCCTGGGACTCTACTTCTAAGGAACTATATGAGTATAGAGTCTAAACTAAAAAGCCTGGACTTTGGGGAAAGAGCTCATAAGATAACTAATGTTTTCTGTCGAGTTTGGTGGCTTGGGTGAAACTGCCGTCGGGGTAATGCCAAGAAGCTTTCAGTACAAATAAACTAGTTAACAATCCATGGACAAAAGTTCAAATTCCAGAATGTTAACTGGTGCAGGTTAAATTTAAAAATTAATCCCTCTTGAACGAAGAATCTCGTGAGGCCAAACTGCCCCATGACAGTGTTAAATAGAACATAGAACATAGAACAATACAGCACAGAACAGGCCCTTCGGCCCACGATGTTGTGCCGAACATTTGTCCTAGCTTAAGCACCCATCCATGCACCTATCCAATTGCCACTTAAAGGTCACCAAAGATTCTGACTCTACCACTCCCACAGGCAGCGCATTCCATGCCCCCCCCCCCCCCCCCCCCCCCCACTCTCTGGGTAAAGAACCCACCCCTGACATCTCCCCTGTACCTTCCACCCTTCATCTTAAATTTATGTCCCCTTGTAACACTCTGTTGTACCCGGGGAAAAAGTTTCTGACTGTCTACTCTATCTATTCCTCTGATCATCTTATAAACCTCTATCAAGTCACCCCTCATCCTTCGCCGTTCCAATGAGAAAAGGCCTAGAACTCTCAACCTATCCTCGTACGACCTATTCTCCATTCCAGGCAACATCCTGGTAAATCTTCTCTGCACCCTCTCCAAAGCTTCCACATCTTTCCTAAAGTGAGGCGACCAGAACTGCACACACTATCTATAGATTGATTTCTTTTCAAAAATTCACTTTTTGCACATCACTGGCTGACCAGCATTTATTGCCCATTTCTAGTTAGTTTTGAAAAGGTGATGGTGCGATGCCTTCCTAAACTGCTGCAGTTCAAATACTTTAGATTGACCCAGAATGCCGTTTTGAAGA
The DNA here is from genome assembly GCF_037043375.1 of Chiloscyllium plagiosum. Lineage (NCBI taxonomy): Eukaryota > Metazoa > Chordata > Chondrichthyes > Orectolobiformes > Hemiscylliidae > Chiloscyllium > Chiloscyllium plagiosum. The sequence goes on from NW_028270176.1 coordinate 13,531,867, forward strand.
GCATCACAGGTCTTTGACCAGGTGATAGTGAAGGATAGGAGGTTTCCTATCTTGCAGGGGATCTTGCAGATGGTGATGCCCACAGAGAACTGCTGTCTGTGCTTCTGTATGAAACCGTCGTGGGTTTGGAAGGTGCTGTCTAAGGATCTTTGGTAAATTTCTTCAATTCATCTTTCACAGTACTACCGCTGAGCGTTGGTAGTAGAGGCAGTACATGCTGGTGTTTTAGGTGCCAAAGATGCAAGATGCTTTGTCCCCAGTTGTGTAAATGAATGTTGTTTGGACCTGCAACCCATCCATTGAGAGCTCTTCTTACGAAGATCTATGCATTTCTGATTCTACCGCTCAGCCCTGGACCAATTGGTTATATTCGCTGCTTGAGTTTGAATGTCCGAGTTGAAGTCCATTTTCAGGACTTGAACACGAAGGAAAATATGTTAAGGGAATTCTGTCTGTTGAAAATTGCGTTTCATAAGATATTACAAAGCCAGATGCTGACGTTACTATCGGTAGAAATATTTCATCCAATTGTACTGTTCCAAAGAAGAGCAGAGGAGCTTGCTCCTATCACGAATGAATAATTTTCAATTATGTCACATAAGTAGTCCTAGTGTTTTAAAACAAAAGTCATAACCATTGTCATTGATCGCTGGTAGTTCCCTCTTTAACGTTTTTTCAGATTTTCCTGAACACTACTTCCCAGTATTAGGCATAATATTCTATCTGAGGCCTGCTATAGAACTTCTAACATCACAGTTTCATTTCTATGCTTTGATATTCCCTGCCATCTTTCGAAATGCCGGTGCCACGTGCGTTTTTACTTTGTTTAAAGTTGTTTATGAAATAGTCCATAAAAATTGCTTATTTGGACAGTAGGATTTGTTTGTTCATTTGGAACATCCAGAGGCTTGCTATGCTTCTGACAGTGAAATGCTTTGCTTCAAGTTGAATTTTGAAGACTTGCTAAAGAATGTAAACCAAACTGATCTATTCCAGGAATGTGTCCAAAACTACATACTATAAGAGCTAGCACTATCATTTATTTCAATATCATATATTTACTTTCAATTAAAATATGCAGTCACACCGTCCACTAAAACAAATGATGGCTCCACTTGCTTACCTCCAGTTTTGCATTTATCCTCCAATTCTAGAAGATCAAATATTGCAATTGATTAAACTAAGGACACATGTCACATAGTGCATGAAACTTCGATAAACAATACATTTATATCTGTATGCAGTGAATTTAAACCAGGGAATCTGCCGAAGTGAGCCAAGTCAAGTCAAACAATAATTTAACAAAAAATGTTATATTTTAAGTGAGAAAGCTTTGAATAGTAGAACAAAAAAAAGGTTGCATATTGACGGAAGGCGTGGGGGTGGTGGGAAGGTCTAGATGTTGCTGCAGGCAATTCCGATGTAAAGCTGTTGGCAAGGCCAGTGAGAAAGCTTTGAGAAGAATAAAAACAGAATTACTAGTTGAGTAGAACGACAAGCATAAATTAAGTTACGTTCAAATCTGCTGGATCAGAAATGAATATATCACAGTAAGATCATCAATAAAGGTAGATGTTTTTGATTTACAATTTGTGAGGGAAGCTTTGGATATTGCAGGATGAGCATCTTAGCGGAAATGCCTCAGCATTTTTGATTCCGGATTTCACAACCAAGAGTGTCTCTTGATCATTTAGGTTGAGGGAGTTCGGATAAAGTAGCATTAGAGAGTTGGAAATCGGCAAATAAGCGCTCTTATAAATCCTCTATTAAGAAGTTAGTACATTAATACACATTTACCTATCTCCTTTTGACGCAACTTTTCCTCTGTTCGTAGGAATGAAGTCAAGTTATGTCAGAAGATCATTTTTGCCAAAATATGGTATGCTGATTTTCTCACAATTTCCAAACATCTGTTTAAGGTCAAAGCTTAGAAAGGAAATACAGATAAATTAAAATCATTTTTAACAAACATTTTTATACTTTCCGTTGGCCTGCATTTACCATGAAATATATAATATAATCAAGTACAGAAGATTGTTGCAAATGGGGCACAAGTACCATTTTATAATTCTGTCAATAGGCATCTAGAACCCTTTTTAATCCATATAACAGCTGCTGCGCACAATCAGGCAAAATCAATGTTTACCATATATGTGTCAAATAAATAACAGAAAATCACTTTCTAAAATGTATCTAAATTTGTGGTGTTTCAAAGTGTTAGAAATCATCCCAACCTGCGTCTTCCAAATTGGTTTTCAACCTTGCAATTTCTACATCAAAAACAAATTCAGAGATCATCTTTCTCATCTGAGCTGCTTATCACTCGCATTCAATTGTGCAATCCTAATTTCCAATAAACAATCCTCTTTGAGACAATCAAAATTCAAAGATAGAAATTTTTCTCAATGTGTGAAACATAAAATTATGGATAAATTTCTCTAATGTTGACTAAGTCTCAATAATATCAAAATGTTTTCCTGTAATATAATTATACCAAAGTAAGGACAATTTTATCTTACAAAACATGTTATCACATATTTAGTATTAGACAAGCCAAAGTGGATAAAAAGAAAAACAAAACAAGACACTGTACAGGGCCGTTCCTCGTGAGAGCAACAAAGAGCATGTCAAAGAAAGGAGTACAGTTTTGGTCTCAAATATTGACAATTTGAAAAAAAGTAGATGTTCAAATTGAGTGCATTGCATCCAAGTTTGATCATGATATATGTTATTAAGCTATGTAGCATAATAATGAGTCGAAAATAATTTGTGCTCCCCTTTAAGAAATAAAGTGCTCTTCTGAGATTGAGATGCAGTCAACGCTGCTAATATACAGAATGGTTAGGAGACAGGCTGTTCCAAAATAGACACTTAACTGCATAACGACTTGATGTTACATCGATACTTGAGTTTTAGTGGCTGTTTTGACAATAATTCAAATCTGACAAATTGATTCAAACAAAACCCTTCAAAGCCAATCGAATTTAAACTGAAAGATGTCGATAGCCTAAAATCAATCCGATTATAAGAATTTCAGAATCATGGATATGAAAAAGAGTGGATTTGAAAATCGGGGAACAGCAACTGCCACCTAAAGAAAGCCAACAAATCTGAACAACTCTGAAGGATATCTTAGAAAGCACCATCTATTGCTATTACCAAGGAATTTTATATAAAGGTATGCACAGTAAAAAAAAAACACAGTAGGTGGCCCAGGGGGCAGCCAAAAGAAATGGAAGGATGGAAAGAAGCAGCATACTCAAAAAGTGGAAAGGAGGACAGCACAAGATACTGTATGGAATTTGAAAGATTAAGTTAGCTTAATGTTTCGAAGTTCTGTTATTGGGACAGCATTTTTATAGAGTTGGGGTCAGATAGTAATTAATTAAGGAAAAGGGTGCTCATAGTTTTTGTTAAGTGTTCATTTATAGAGTTATGCTTATTCTTTAGACACTAGAAATCTGGGGTTTTGCATTGCTCACTGATATTCTTTTAACACATTATGAGGAGAGGCTAGCTTTTCTGTTTTAATTCGCAAAAGGGTTTGACCACTGGTTTGCAAAAGATTAAGGGTTGGGTCTGGGATCTGAACAGATTTGGATGAATTTAGACAGACCTGGACGGATCTGGACAGATGTAAACAGGCTTTGGGTACGAAAATTCACAACAGATTTAAACACATTTAGGGATTAGTGTACTAGATTTTTAAATACAACTTAGATTTTCAGTTTCGGCTACTTGGTAGAGGTGACGATAGTGTCATTATGATATAGTTAGACAGATACGTGAAAGGGCAGAGAGAAGAGGGATACAGATTATTAAAAAATAATTGGCAGGATTACATAGATGATCTGGATTGGTGCAGGTTTGGAAGGCCAAAGGGCCTGTAACTTTCTTTGTTCTTTGCACTTGCAGTTGCTTGGAATGAAAGTGAAAAAAACAACGGCACTTTCAGTTATTAAATCTTTCATGGGAGTGGAAGACTTGACTTTGGCTGTTTTGCAAAAAGTGAGCAAGGAAAAGCTGCTGCAATTGACAGACAAGCTGGAGCTGGGGTTGCGTGTGTCTCAAAAAAAATGAGGTTATTATCGAAACCTTCAAGATAGTGGTGTTGGAAAAGCAAAGCAGGTCTGGCAGCATCCGAGGAGCAGGAAAATCGACGTTTCGGGCAAAAGCCCTTCCTTCGATCTGCAATACTCACTTTTGTCTATTACCGAAACAGCTCAACATTTAAATGTGTTTGAAAGGCCATTAGAATCTGTGGGAATGGCTAAAATTAAATTGCAGATGATCCAACTTGAGTTAGAGGAAAAAGTGAGGGAGAGAAGATCCTTAGCGGAGCAAAACAAAAGATAGAGCGAAGAAAGAGAAAGGGAGAGAGAAAGGAAAAGGGAAGGAAAAGGAAGAAATATAGAAAGAGAAGCAAGTGAAAGAGAAAGAGAGAATTTGAAATTCAGCAATTACGAATTAGTCAGGAAAGTCAAGTTAACAGAATGGAGATGAAGGGAGAAGTGAGGAGTATACACAAGCATCTTAAAACGTTGCCACATTTCGATGAGGAAGATGGCGAAACCTTTTTATTTTATTTGGAAAAATGGCGAGGCAGTTGGTGTGCTTAGAGAACTTGTGGATAACGCAGGTTCTGACGAAGCTGGTATGATTAGATTAGATTAGATTACAGTGTGGAAACAGGCCCTTCGGCCCAACAAGTCCACACCGACCCGCCGAAGCGAAACCCACCCATACCCCTACATTTACCCCTTACCTAACACTACGGGCAATTTAGCATGGCCAATTCACCTGGCCCTGCACATCTTTGGACTGTGGGAGGAAACCGGAGCACCCGGAGGAAACCCATGCAGACACGGGGAGAATGTGCAAACTCCACACAGTTAGTCACCTGAGCTGGGAATTGAACCAGCAGTGAGGCAGCAGTGCTAAGTATGCAGACTCGTGAGGTATTTACAGCGCTGTTAGGAGAGAGGTCAAGTGATTATGCATTTTGAGTGCCTATGCATTGGCACCAGAAATGTAGAGACAGTAGTTCAGAAATATAAAGAAGGAACCAGACCGGACATACTTTCAGTTCAAAAGAATTAAAAACATCAATTTTGATAGATGGTTGTGGGCCTTTAAAGCAGAAAAGATATGTGAGGCTCTAAGAGAGATTATTCTGCTGGATGAGTTTGAAAATTCATTTCCAGAGATAAGAACTTATGTGTATGAACAGATATTTCAAGAAGTGAGTAGAGCTCATGAATGAGCAAATGGCTAATGAATATGAGTTGAAGTTTCAAGCGAAATTGAGCTTCAGTCAGGAGTTTCATCCTGTGAGGGATAGGAATTGGGAGAAGGGGATATTATTTACTCCAAAAGAAAATGTAGATCACCCTGGAAATAGCTTACCACAGGCGAAAATAGAATGTCAAGGTGGTTTGCTGTTTTGACAATTCAAGTCTGGCCAATTGTTTTAAACAAAACACTCACCCCTTCAAAGCTAACTGAATTTAAAATCTGATAATATTGACAACGTGAAAACAACCCAACGAGAAGAATTTTAGGTGCAATAAGGGGCATAAAAAGGAGCGTTTTTGAAAATCGGGAGGACAACTGCCACTGAAAGAGAACCAACAGACCTGAACAGCTTGTGAAAGAACTTGCAGAAAGTACCGTCTATTAAAGGTACCAAGCAATTTTATATAAAGGTACTCACAATAAAAAGAAACATCGTAGAAGATGGCCCAGGGAGAAGACAGCAGATTCGGCAGGATGGAGGATGCAACAGATTCAGAAGGCAGTATAAAGTACTGTATGCTGTCTAAGATACTAAGTTAACTTAATGTTTAGGAATTGTGTTACTGGAGCAGCTCTCTAACAGAGCTGGGGTCAGACAGTGATTAGGTAGACAAAGGTGGTGAGGTTTGTTAATAGGTTTTGCTTAGTTTTCACTGTTTGAGTCAGGGTTTTTTTTTAAATGGTAGAAATCAGGGTTTTTCTTTCATACACTCACATTTTGAATGGATTTAAAGTTGAGACAAGCTTCTCTGGGTATATTAGTCTTAATTAGCGAAGGGTCGACCTCTGCATTATAACAACATGCATTTTCATGATGTCGTATGCCGTGACTAGAATACAACGAAGTTGCATAACATCATAGAGTAACTTTGTTAATGGACAAAAGCAATGACAAATATAAATAATTGTCACGTGGTGTAGAAGGCATTTCAAGGTAAGTTCGGTGATATTGTAAAGAAAGTAGAATGTTTTTCTTATCTGGCAATATATAAGAATAAGTTGTAATTCTGAGAATACTGTACAATTGTTTTGCTGGAAACACAACACCTCTCCTGACAAGATTTGAAAATGTGAATGGAAACCCAGATGGACATGCAATAGATATACTAAATATTAATTAAGCCACATTTCGTGGAGGTGCCGATATTGGACTGGGATGAATGAAGTTAACAATCACACAGTACAATGTTATAGTCCGGCAGATTAATTTGGATTATAAACTGTTGAACGATGCTCCTTTGTTATGCCACATTTTTGAATTCGTACATAGTTTTGCTAATGCACCCTGTAAATTAGGATAGATTCTGAAATGAATCGAAGTTTTTTGTTGGACTGATGATTGCAGGGTGATTATTGGACTCCAACGAGAAAGCTTCATGATGATTTTACCATAACACTTATCAATGAAGAAACTAATATATAAGCAGAAGGAAAAGGGCAGAAACCATTTTTCACTGGTATGCCAAAGGTGGTGGTTCATCCTCAATCTCCAATTATATGTCTTTCCAAATATACAGCTTTATTATTGCCTATTCAACCAAACATCAAATGAGTGTTACAGACCTCACGAACACCACATCAACATCCAGTGATAATTTGCACTCTGAATTAGTTTCAGTCAGCTGTAACCCACGTATCATTATTTGTGTATTCTTCATCATACATAGTCCTAACATATTTAGTTAATGTAACAATAGCCCTGGGGATTTAACCTGTCTATTGCTGCATAAATATGTCACTCCCCATGCAAAACTGATCGTGTTTAATCTATAGTGACACACATAAGAAGATCAGTTGGGTGAATTGTACGAACAACTGTAGCAGTGATAATGTATTCCTGGAATGAAAACGCTTGATATTATCACTTGGCATTTCTTCGCTGACAAGGTGAGGAAAAAAAGAAGTAATGCACACACTGCTTCAAAGACTACAGTTTCAAGTTTCAATCATGGGAGTATTTCCCATTCACAAATAATTATATGCTGCAGATTTTATTTTCGAATTTCAATTATGAGAACATTTCCTGTTATAGAAATACGTAGAAGCTGAAGATTTTTAAATTACCATTATCTTTTTTACGAAGTTCATCATCTATATGGTTATATAGAGTAAAAAGTATAAAACATTAAATCTAGTGTTCAATAAATGATTGTTCCGCTGACATTTATGCTCCCCCTCTGGAATATCATTGGACATGAAAAGTTAACAGTATCCTCTCCTCAGTCCTACCAGACATATTGAGACATATCAAGCTGTTTCTGGTTTAATTTCAGATTTATAGCACCTCCAAACTTACGGTTTTACTTTGCAATTGGTTTTTAGTTGAAACATTTACCAAACCTTCCTGCTTCCAAATCATTCCTTACATCAAAGATGGCCTTATTTGTTTGTTTTAACTTAGAAATGCAAATGCATAATACAGTACTCATTCTCTTACTGATGAAGTATAATGTATCAGTGGTTCTGGACTGACTCCAGACCAAGTAGCCATAAATTACAGTGGAATGTTTTCACACTTTCAAAACTGGCCACTACCTGGACCACATTTTTTATATACCTATTTGTGTTCTGATCTCTGAATGTCTCTGCCAAAAAAAGTGTACATGCATGCCTTCTGTTGTGTCACTTTCTATCAGGACTGCGCAATACTGCTCCCAACCTTATCACCTCCCACCACTCGAAGCCCTTTATGATATCTTATAACTTCTGCCTGTGCAAATAATACTGGACTCAACTAATTAGAATCAACTTGTTAGGTTTTGTGTCATTGATGGGTTTATGCATTGCGGGTGGCAGTAGGTTTTGAGCAAAAACAAAATTCTGTCCCAGTGGACGAAAGTAAAATCATTTATTGGATATGTGTTGACCCTTTAACTTTCCTGTGGTATGAAATGTTTTAGAAACTCTAATCTTATTTCAGGGTGAATATCAGTTTACTACTCAGAAAGTAACTTGAGGATTGGTCTGTGCAAATTATTAATTTGAGGCTTTTTAACCAATCGTTCATTTCGTTAAACGTTTCTGCATAACCATGTATCCTTATTTCTTTATACTTTTCAACTAACAAAATTTATAACAATTCTGAAGCAAATTGCATACTAACGTTTTGTTTGTAAACTTTACACAACATTTCTCGTAAATTTTCCTTGCGCCAGTTTTCTTTCTTGTTTCATGATTATTAATTCTGGAATTCAGTTTTCAAATTATTAAAGCGGTATTTGAGCATAGGATAATAAATAGAGCCTTCGGCAATGTCTTAAAATGAGGGATAACTAATTGTTCTCTTATTATTGGCAACATCTCCTCCTCATGTACAAATCTAATTTGAAAAATAAAAGCAAACAAAATGTCATTACTTTCAAGCACAGCTGTATTACAAGCAAAATTTAAAAAAAAAACAAGGTCTTGCAGTCAGAATTCAACCGATATAATTAGCGAGGAGTTAAGAGATGAAGAGATGTTGGTGACACTAACTGTTAAAATAGAAAACAATCCCAGCTCAATCCACTGTTTCCGAATTGAATGAATATCTAAAAAAAAGATTTACTAGTAGCACAGGTTTGGAACAATATTATTAATGATGAAACAATGAACAAAATCTAATTATGAAGTTCATACATTTTGTCAGAAGAAAGACGTGAATGACAATAAATGGGGATAAATGTGTTCCATAATTAATCGTGATTAAGATAATGACAGAAAATTTTAAGCAATGTTTACTCTTGTCATCACCACAGATACACCAAATGGTCTTTAAATGTTTGTGAACCAATGAAATAGCAAGAACGAACAACTGAACATACTAATATGACTTGCTATGGTTCTGTAGCAAAAATAGTAAGTAGTGAAAAAATTCTGTGGAACTCGCTAACTGCATCGTAATTTACATATACAAAGTGACAACTGAGATTAGAGTTCCTCAGATGCGAGAGCTATGCCTTATCGTTGGTGAATAGAGATCATTCAATGCTGAACAAAGGAGAATCGAGAAAAAAATGGAATCAATAGCTGGACATCTGTAAGAGTCAAAACGCTAGAAGCTGGTATTTGAAGTCTAATATCATGTAGTCGATTAATAGGACAGCAGTTCAGCAACTACATTCTTGTACACTTCGCATTATCTAATCATTAATGAAAACCAACCAGTTTAATATGTTTGCAGATTTAGAGTCCAATGAAATATGAAGTACAATGCATCAGTAACATTAAAAGCCATATGAAACTATGTACTCTCCTTAAAGTTATCCAATGATACAATCTTGTCCCGATTACCTATGTGGTTATTTTACATAAACAATGCTCCACTTCTCCCAACGGTTCAATTCCTGTTTTTGCATATTGTATCCTCTAATAATGCATGCTTATTGGTGCAATAATTGACTTGTTGCACTGAAACATGATTCCTTCTGTCTTGTTGTTTCCCTGTTACGATCACTGCATATTTGTCATCAGAGGCTGCTAGAGTTGCAGAACATTATTTCCCTTATATTTTCTATTTCATTAGGTGTCCTTTTCTGCCTGTCTATGTGACAATCTGTCTCAACCAATGTCTCTCTTTTCCTTTGGGGTCCCAGACTCTTGCTTGCAACGCAATAGAATACTTTTCCAGAACGACAAAAAAAAGATTCTTCTCACTAAGGACCAATAAACATAATTCGCTCAAGCGAAGGCTCTGGGGTTCTAATTTTTTTTCCTGAATTATGGCATCTAATTGCAGTCTCAGTTTAATACTTGAAAATGATTAAATTTAATAGATTTCAGTAAACCTGCGTGTAAAGATTAGGAAAATAAAGTTTGCCAAGATAAATTTCCCATCTGAGGTATATCGGCGATTTATTTTAATTTGAATTGAACTGTTACAAAACCACAGCAATAAATAATATTAAACTTGGAGTAAAACACCACCAGCACTGAACATCACATATTACATAGAAATAACAAAACGATTATCATATTCAATGCTTGCCGATCGACATTTGATGCAAACGTGATGAATTTAGTTATTTACTGATTGGAATTATTGGTATCAATAAGCAATGAAATGCTAATACTTACCACTGCCAATATGCTTGCTTTCCGATTCTACACGAATATCAATGCACAATTGCCCAGTCATAAGAAGATTGTAAGCCTTCTGCATAACTTTCCGAAGCAAGGCATTGGACTAATCTACTGTGTATAAAAAAAGTTCAATATAACTGAAGGCTGTTTATAAGTATGTGCAACAGTTGGTATGCACTCAATGGTCTGGAGAAGATTTTTCAGGTCATATTCTCCTGTATCTGCTGCCATTGTCTTTCCAATTTTCTGAGATCTTGATTTGGAAATTACGGTTTGTTATGGAAGTGTTTGTAATAGAATGATACAAACTACTAGCAATATGTCATGGTGGTGAAGGGTGTAGACATTGAACGTGATATTTAGGGTGCCAATCATAAAATATATTTCAGTTCTTGATGAGTGTTAATTGCATTGATCGTCGTTGAATCTGCTCTTATGATTTCAGTTTGAGTAATTTTGTCTTCCTCCTGACTGTCTTTTATATGCTGGATACGCATGAGGTATGAAGTACAGTTGGGTCGTGGAATAATATTGAATCTCAAATTGATCATATAGTAATAGCAACTATATGAGTGGACCAGTCAATTGCTGATCAATTCTGACACTTCAGATTTTTCAAATGTGGGAATCAGCAATGGTAATGCCCTAGGTGGTAGTGAAATAGACTCCTCAGCTGGTGTTCGTCAGCTCTGTCCATTTATTTTCTTCTTTCTCCTCTTTTCGTTTTATTCTTTTTCTGCGTTCTTTTGTTTTTCACTCTACATGTCTCCATACCTCGGATGACATCGGTGGTGCAAAGTTGAGCAAGTGACTCTTGGCCTCTTGGACACCCAGCCAGCTCAGAAGCCCAGCGCAGACTCCCAGTCTCACAGCCTCTATGGGGCTTGCGTGGGTTTCAGGTCTCCTCAAGGAAGCTCAGAGCGGACACTCAACTTCCAGGAAGTCCAGTGTCCACTCTCAGCCTGGAGGAAGCCCAGTGAGAACTCCTAGCCTTGATGAAGCCCAGCCAAGAACCCCGGCCTTGATGAAGTGCAGCTCACAGTCCCTGCTTTAGGTAGACTGTAATGCCGAACATTTATCTTTTTTAAAAATTCTACTTGAGTTCGTACCTAGATATCATTATACTGAATTTTATAAGAACTGTAAAGCTGGTCTTCTAAATGTATTTACTTTTTCTCTAATGTATACCTACGAATTTACACCGAGGTGTCTTTTTAGTTAAGATTGAACTGGTAATGCCGGTTTTGTCCACGTGTCATTGCACATTTTTCTGCCTGTAACTAAATACATGTGACAATAAAGCTAATTGAAATTCTAACTCTAAAGCCAAAGGGCCTCAAAGGACGTTGGCTAATTTTAAAAACTATTTATGTGTTGTGAAGAAGAGTTATAATAGACTTGAGTTATTAACTCTGTTACTCTCTCTACGGGTGGTACGAAACAACTGAGTTTCTCCAGCGTTCTCTGTGTTAGTTTCAGATTTTCTAGATTTGCAGTATTTTCCTTTAATGCTACTTTTACATTGGCCAGAGTTCCAGCTGTACTGGGACACTTGTGCTTCTTTCATTGTTTGGCACCTGTGAACCCCAGCAATAATATTATTCAGGCCCTTCTGCCTATTAACAGGAACTGAGAACTATCTTGTGTTCCCCTCTTTGTGATCATTAGAGGTTATCTTAACTAATTATCTTACTTTGATAGGAAATCATCGATGAAGAGGCTGAAGACCTTGAAGGGTAGGACATCACTAGAGAAGGAATTATGCTATTGGGGCACGATGATATTGTCCCTACCTCTGAACCAGAAATGTCATGACCTGCCTGAGGTATATAACAACACCTATAAATATGCTGATTCGAAATTATTTGCAGCATCCACAATGTTCAGCCGTTTCATGACACTGTTTGGAATGAATCACCTTATTTAAAGACTGGATTCTGCTTAGAGGTTGACTACTTGGGTTCCCTAATGGATCCATCCATTTCATAAATTTGGTTAAAGCTGGGTGCAAATAGTTTCTGTTGGCCTTTTCACTCATATGCTGGTCTCTCTCTCACTGCTAAGGATAGGTATATCTCTCGAACTTCCATCTCCTGTCAGTTGTTCAATTAACTGCCATTGTTACGAGATGGAAGTCACGTGGTTGCAGACCATATGTCTGAGAGTTGGTTGTGGGTTTGCATATAACCAGGTATTGCATCCAGCTTCCACTGTTTCTCGTGCTAGCACTGTATTGTACCATCCACACTTGCCCATAATATTTGGGTGTGCTAAACCGCTCGTGACATGTTTTGCTACATTCTTCTTTGAAACAGAACTGATCTCTCAGATTGATATCAATGACAGATTGGGGCAACTGCCCAGCTACGAGGTTAAATATTACCAGTGGATGCAATCCTACTGCTAGAGTTAGCCCACAGCATCTCATGGATGTCCAGATTTGCATTGTGATATTTGTTTGGAGTGGGCCCTATTTAGCAAGGTGACATTGCAAATGGAAGATATGCTCAACGTGAAGACGAGACTTCATCTCTGCAATGAATATGACATAGACACTCCTAAATATCCAGACATGATAGGACCCATCTGTGACAGGTAGATTGAATAAGGATGAGGTCAAGTAGATTTTTCTTTTGTAGCTTGCTAACTGAATGCAGCAGGCACTACCCAATAGTAATGTTCTTTAGGAGTCATTAAACTCTTCCAGTTCAGGGCGCCCAAGCCACTGTTGATGGAAACTGTTATTCCCCAGCAATTGGTTTTCCTCCAATCGGCGTTCAAATGGAGGGGTACTGAAACAATAACGGAGGGGATACAATACGTTTTAGTGATAACTAGTAAGACATTTCCTTGCCTCGAGTTTCACTTGTTGTTATTGATTTCATTCGTCTCAGAGTCAATGTTAATAGTCCCTACTGTACACCACTATGGTGGCACTGCTTTTGGGTTTGTCCCGAAACGATGGCATTATTTTCTGCGACGTTATATGTCAAATATTATTCGGTGTGAATGATAATGCCAGGTTGCTAGTTGACTTGTTAGTCTGGAAGCATTCCCATTTTGAGAGCAGGCCCGTAGAATCCAGGAAGGAGTATTTCGCTTTGTCAATAGGACTACTTTTATTATTAGCATTTATAATATCTTAGTTGATGCCATGCGAGTTAGAGGATTATTACTTTTGTTTCTTTAGACTCCTTAAGGCGTAAATTGGATTACGATGCATGATGTACTCTTGTTTCTTTGTACAATGTAATGTTTCGTGAGTTGCTTTGAACTGAAATGGAGTTTCACAGTGGTAGATGTTCATGACCAATGTTATTAAACATGGTTATTAGATCGGCAAAAAATTGAGAAAACTGTTAGATGGTGACAAGTAAATTTTCTAAATATGGTCGAAAGTGCATTCCTGATACAAGAGAATACAACAAAAAAGCAGCAAAGAGTACGGGCTTCAATTTACTGAAGTTGATGAAGGAGACAGACAAAGAGTTAAGTAAGACAAAGTGAGAGTTCTGAACGTTTACTTGATCGTAATTGTAAAGTCGTGCAGTTTCAAAAGATATGAATTCAGTTCTCTCTCTCTCTCTCTCAAACACACACACACACAGTCTCACCGCGTGCTCTCTCTCTCTCAGGAACCTGACCCCACATCTGCTGGTCAACCATGATTTAATTGTGTGGTGTAAAAATGTCAAACTTAAATCTTCTTCGGTCCCTTTTTACATTCTGTCACGGGGCATTGGTGCAGTTGGCAGGCCAGAATATATTGCCCACCCTAGTTGTCCTTGAAAATGTGATCATGAGCTGTTTTCTTGAACCCAGGGTGTAGACACATCCACAATGAAGCAATCAGGATCTTGACTGGTTTAAAGGAAGTACGCAAGTAATGGTATATCCCAATTCTTCCACACAGTTAACATAAAACAAAGTTTGAGGCAACATATTACCAAAGGAAAAAATATTTATTGCCAAAAAATCTCGAAACCTATCGAGGAAGGCAATAATCAAAATCAAAACAATTAGCCTAACTCATTCCTTGAACGTTTAATAAATTATAGGAGAGAAAAAAATCCTTTTGAAACTAAGCACATAGGTATTGAGTTACATACAGAAGAGAAAGGAATCAGTCGAACGCAATAATATTTGTTTTAAATTTGGACAAGTGTTAAACGCCAGTGATGGCTGTAAGCTATCGTGCACACCCTTTAATTTTCCACAGAAACTAGCAGGAAATCGACACCAGCAATGAGAAAAATAAAAAAAAATGATGTTTTGCAAACTACATCAGAATAATTTAAACCTCGCGATATACAGCGAGGATGCCATTGTCAGAATTACTCCTACAAAATCGTTTGTGAATTTAACTTACCATCCTTTTCTCGGGAGGCATTTTTATCTAGATTGTTTTGAAAATAAAACATAAAGGTAAGGTCGATTTTCCCCAAATTCAGAGAGAAGCAATTGAAATAAGTATTTTATTTAAATTCATATTTAGCAGCACGAATAGACAAGTATTTTTGTTTATTCGAGAGCTCTTAATGTTCAAAGATGCACAGGCTCCAGAAGCAAACTGTCATGTAACGTACTCACTCGCATAGTCTGCTGAGAGCTCGTGGGATGGGTGCTAATTCCAGATATGCTTTTAGTTAGATGCCAGCATGTCTTTTAATAGTGACAGCTATTCAAAATTACAATTTCAACGTCAACTGCCTAACATTGTGTTAGAACATATGCAATGTTTGAATTTCATGATACCCACCAGCTGCAGCTGCATTCCATCATGAAGACCACTGGCACTATTTAAAACAACGCATCTGGAAAAATGCTTGCCTCTGAAAAGACTTATTAATGCATTGTTAACTGTCTGGACTTGATGATTACAAATGTATTTTGATCATTTCCTAAACTTTTTCTGCAATCTTAGTCTTAGTCTCATTCAAAACATTGTAGTACGTATCTTAAGTTACACTAAATCATGCTCACAGACATGTGACATAAATACTCCTGGCACAAATAAAACAATTTCAAACTTTTTTTTTCAAGTCTCTTAATACTTTTGCTTATTATCACTTCATTAAAAAATGCTTTACTATGTTCCCAATCTTCTCCCATATCAATAAAACCATAAGACATAGGAACTGAAATTAGGCCATTCAGCCCATCACGTCAGCTCCACCATTCATTCGTGGCTGATAAGTTTCTCAAACCCACTCTCCCGCTTTCTCCCAATAACCCTGATCACATTGATACTCAATAATCTATCTCTCTCAATTTTCATTATAATCAATGACCTGACCTCACAGCCTTCTGTGGCAATGTATTCTATCGACTCGCTGCTCCCTGGTTAAAAAAGTTTTGCCTTATCTCCTTTCTGAAAGGTCTTCCTTTGCCATGCCTTCGTGTTCTAGCCTCTTCTACCAATGGAATCATCTGCTCATAATGTTGTCTGCCCACGCCATTCGGTATTCTGTATGTTTAAGTTAGATCCCCCCTCCCTCCTTGTCATTCTAAATGTCAGTGTCTCTATGCTGGAACAATATTTCCTCTTTGCTATTGTGAATTTGAATTATACTGACACTTCAGTAAATGGCAATCTTGTCCTCTCCTGCCTGAGTTCAAAATTCCGAAGGCTGTATCATCATGTCCACACTTTCACACCAAATATGACAGATTTCATTTAGTCCTCACTTTCGGATCATGTCTTAGCAATGTGCCACCAAATTTTGTTGCTCTTGTTTAGATTCTCAAATGGCGTTAGACAATCTGTGTAGATCGTGTGGGAGGTGAATTATTTGAACAGAAAAAGAAACATTCAAAAAGAAACTTCACTGTTATTGTTGAAACACTTAATGTCTATAACATGAGGTGGAACCAATGTTTTATATCTTATTTTATTCTGAGGCCCACCCTCATCGTCTCACCAAAATGAAGCCTGCACTCATATACAGCTTCTCTACTCTTGGCACAGCAAGTCTACAGCAGAAGCTTATTCATGTCTGCATAATCTTCAGAATGGAAAGTCGCCCTAATTTCGTTGGTTTACTTCACACAGTACATCAACTATGAAATAAGACACCCATAGACGTCTGTGCTTTTAGTAATTTGGTATTTTTGGAATTCATTTATTTCTTCCCGCAAACACAGGCACTGGATGTCCATTGGTAACTTGTTTGTATTCTCTAGTTTACTCTGCATAACGCTTAACCTTCCTTTGTGATTCATTTAGGGCTCTTGACAAATAACAAACATATATCATGTCTTACACTTCTTGTCAAGGCTTCAAAATGAATTTCTTATTTGTCTGTGCAACTCAAAAGTTCGTTCTAACGTATTAACACCATTATTATAGGTAAACGAGAATTTGTATATCCCACTTAGACTGAAGAGATATGATTTTTATGAATTCGTGCTTTCTAATCGCCATAAGCTTGCTCACCCATATTTTGAAGCTTATACAAAATGTCTTTTATTTCTAAAATTATGAAAAATATCATCAGTTTATTTATTAGTTCTCATAACATTGCATCTAATGGTTATGTCAAATGACAACAATCAATGCATCAAAGAAATAATAGGCAAGAAGATCTCAAATATTACAAAAAACTTTTTCATTTTTCAATGAGAAACTGCACATTGAAACGACTGCAACCGGAATTCAACACAAGACACCATGCAATAGTCTTTCGTTTCAAATGGTGGTAGATTCTGATCTTGTTAAATGACTTATTTTCATCTGAGATGTTAAATCCAAGTGTTACGATTACAAAGGCCTACATATGTTTTTAGACTCAAGGTAACAGAACTGCATCTGCACTTGTTAATGAATAAGGCATAGATAAAAAAAAACACTGCATCCAATACTTGAATAATTTAATTGATCTGTTACAGTACTTATAGTAGGTTTAAATTAAGATTCTTCAAATAATCATACACATTCTGAAGTAGTTATAGATTCATGCATATTAAAACACACTAAAACACTAAAATAAAAGATTGAAATAAAATTATGAAAGCAAACCAGTCTCAGACATTAAAGGCACCCCCCATATCATTACAGGGAGAAATGAATTAGAGGTAGAGGAGTAGCAGATATTGAAATGCGCGTTGAATAATTACAATGAAAGGCACCCACAAATAAAGATCAGGGTGTCTCTAAACACTATGAGAAAGAAACTGCACAGAACTTGCTGGCTGAAGAATTATAACTTTAGGTGTAATCACGTAATGTTTTTGAAACTGACATTACAATATTTAGTAAAAGTCAGTATTATTTTGCATTTCCTGTAATGAGGTTAATAAGGAATTTTAAAAAGGTCCTAAATTGATAGTTGAGTATCGAATTAATGGCCAGTTAACATGGTGCAGCTCGCAAGTGTCTGGGAAGGAATGTACTTGAAAACTGTCCTTCGTGAAGAGTTCCAAGAAGGAAGATGCTAACATGTGGGAAGCATCATGAGGCTATCAAAGACCGAGGGTTGACCACAAGCTTGTCCATCTCTATCCGTTCAGCCATATGATTATATTACATGGAAATGTATGTGACTAATTTATAATATGATTGGATGTAAATGTTAATGGCGGAATGAAAGATATGTCAAAAATGCATGTTTTCCTTTGGTAATTTTCAGTTTAGTTTCAATAAACGATTTGATGCTGGAAGTTAACTCCTGACTGTTGATTGATTCATTTGTCATTCCACTTCAACACTATCTTACCACTAATATTAGTGTAAGGGCTGATAGACGACTTGTATCCTTACTTTCTGCCACCTGTGACTTTTTAGTTCCAGTCAGAACAGTTCTACGTCTCGTTTTTTGGGCCAATATAATTTCTTGCTTTTGGACTGATTTCATCATTCGGCAATAAAAACATACATCGCTTTCCTCTTGTCCTTATAATTTAATACAATCAGCTTCTCTCTAATTGAGTAGTTCGGTTTAAAGTCTGTACTTTACCTTTCTGTGTGTTTTTTTTTAAAAATATTGATTTAAAGTACAGTGTTCAGACAAGATACAGGCAAGATTCAGAGGAAGCAGGCACCACAGATTATCCCAGCATTTATAACCCATCCCTAATTGTCCAAATGGCAGTTAATAGACAACAACATTGTTGTGCTTCTGCAGTTACATGTCGGCCAGGCTACAAAAAGATGATAGCTTTCCTTCCACAAAGGACATGAATAAACTAGATATTTTTTGTTCAAAAATCGACTATGGTTGAATTGTCATCATTAGACCCTTATTTATATAATTGAAATTCCACAATTTGCCATAGCAGGATTTGAACCCAAGTCCCCAAAATGTTAGCTGAACATCTGGATTAATAACCCGTGATAGTATGTAGCCTCCTCTGTTGGATCCTCCAGTCACCCTCGTTACATCCTCTACTTTCGTGTCTGCAAACTACATTCCATGATTCAGTTAGAACCTTTAGCATTGAACCCTAAGGTTGAGCTAGACCTAACCAGAGCAATCCACTGGAATCTAACGATTACCTCTGACCAACCCTTTACTGTTTCGAGCTGACCTGACTAATGAAATCACACCCACCCCCTTGTCCATCCGTATAATCTCACCGCTCACTTCATTGCACGTCTAGACACTTGGCTGTTATCTCAAACAAATTGTTGGATTAGTGATGACCCAACCACACTCTTCATCTTTAAGCGATCTTTTCTAGTGTAATTGACAATTCTTTGCCTCCTCCTACCTCGACAATGCTTGAGTACCTCTTGCAACCAGCCAACAAGATTCTGGACCATTTACGCTTATCCATACAACCCATTGAATGCAGACCTGACCGGAGGACAATGCAAAGTGGAATAGATGACTCATTCAGCCACAAGGTTTCCTGACTAAATGACTGCCCAACCGATCTGATTGAACTATCCTATAGTGGCTGCCCACTCATAGACCAACGGTCCTTATGTATCTATCCTAGTTTTCATTGGGCCATCTTATCACTCATCTCTCCCTCGATATACCAACTGAACTCACTTACTCAATATTCCACCTCACCTCTTGACCCCAAGTTTTAAATAGTCCACGTAACAACTAGCTCTTCTATTACATTTTATTACATTACATTACAGTATGAAAACAGGCGCTTCGGCCCAACAAGTCCACACCGACCAGCCGAAGCACAACCCACCCATACCCCTATATTTACACTACGGGCAATTTAGCATGGCCAATTCACCTGACCTGCACATCTTTGGACTGTGGGAGAAAACCGGAGCACGGGGAGAACGTGTAAACTCCACACAGTCAGTCGCCTGAGGCGGGAATTGAACCCGGGTCTCTGGCGCTGTGAGACAACAGTGCTAACCACTGTGCCACCGTGCCGCCCACTTATAAGTTCACCGGTACATTAATTAGTTTTAACATTTCATCAAAAATGGGCATTTCTCTTGTTTACCTTTTATTGTCCTGAGCTCCAAACAATTTCACATTAGACCCTTTATAAGAAAACAAAGATTGAAATTCTAAAAAAAAAATAATGCATCTATGGCATAATCAAGCCAAGTGCATTATTGAATGCAACTGTTTCCCATTGTTTTGCCAGATAGTCGGGCTGCTGTCCTATTCAAGAAGGATGATTGATGGTAGTTTAAACTGTGTGGCACAACGCCTGAAGCGAGGGGCTAGGTTGAGAAGGAGGGTTCATCATGGAAACCTCAGCGGATGCGGTAAGTGAAGCCATGTTGTTGATCACACTGTGCATTGCAAACTTAGTGCCCAGCCAACTGATTTAATCAAATCCGTAATCAAGTAAGACAATCACAAAGATGACAAAAAAATGTCAAAACTATCATGATAGAGAATGATGTGAGGCTTTTTTTTTACCATTCTCCTTTTGTAGCAAACTTTCTCCTGTGAGAAACAGAACCAGTTGAAAACAAATATTGATGAAACGAATTTGGAAAAATTTGGTCAAAAACAAATAACAACATGGAATGAAAAACCTACAGTGGCAATTGTCAAAATCATCAAATTGAAGCATTAAACTGTACATATGATTTTGTTTCTACTTCACCAATTTTAGGGAATATTCTAGGATTTTAAAGTGAGAGCAATGATTTGATTTCGATGCACCAGTTTCAAAAATGATTTCACAAGGCAGAAACAGGAAATGTTGTTATGCAAGTCATTACGACAGGCATTATCATGCAGGTGAGGTCATGAGGATAATCAAGGTGTACTTGCGCATAAGTAAAACATTTTTAAAAATCCACACAAAAAGGCCAATGACCAAATTCTGACCTAATCAAATCTTTGAAAAATTATTTGAATCAAGAATTCCACTGCACATCCTCAAAATACATGTCATTCCTTTTTCAGCACATGACAATATCATTCATGAAAGACATTACATACATTATGAACTGTGAGTCCTCTCCACTCCCCTTTGAAGTAGAACAGACGGACATGGCCGATGTCTGGACAATTTTCAGAATTGATAGCAGAAAAATGAGTCAGTAGGTCTGGATGCATCTTTAGAGAAAAAACGAATTTAACGACTTGAGCTCTCAAACACTCAAATCATTCTTAAGCTAGCAGCCCAGACCATAACTTTGCGATGTCTTTTGGTAAGTGTACAGTGTAAATTACCTGGAGTGAGATGGCTCGGTTGAGTATTAGATTTTAAAACAGACAGAAATGTATTCAAAAAATTACACAATGAACTTCAGAGCAGTTCTTTCAGTTTTTGTACAATTGTGTTTTTTCATCATGCATTTGGTCTCACTATTATTTGAAATTGTTTCTAGCTTTCACTGCAGCAACGTTTTTCAAAATAGCTCAAAGAAATCGTGCACAATTCCAAATACTCTCTTTCCAGTATTGTCTAAAGTTCATCGTTACCTTCCACCTGATAATTTCCAGAAAGGCAAGTGCTTTTTTTCCAAATGATATAGTCATACATTAACCGAATCCACCTTCATAGAGCGAGTGTATTCTTTCACTCCATGCTTCAAATTCCACATCACTGCATTGCGTAAAAAAATCAAGTTGAAGCAAAATACCTTTTCTTTCAATTATACCTGTTTGCTCTAGAAGTTTTCGGAGCATGCCAAGTTCTGAAAATAAAACATATCAGCTCACTCATTTGAATAGGAAAGATTCAATTACTTGCATTTTACTTTCGTTTAGATTTCCCTGGAATTTATCGCAATATTTCTCCATTAAAAATAATAAGTGGTGATGACCTATCATTACGTTAATGTAGCAAAATTTTGAAATCAGTCAAATGGACTTATTTCTTATTTTTGTATTATCATGACATGGCTAACAAAATTATTTTACGATGATTGACAGTTTGATGAGAGATAGATCTTATGTACTTCATGCATCCATGATGTGTCAATAAAATTATGGAGAAAAAATAAGCCAGATTATATAATTTCAAATCATGGAATGTTAGTATGCTAGCATTTGATATCGTTTGAAATCTGTAAATAAAATTACATTTTCACCTGCGTACCCATTTTTGAATGTGTGAAATTTGATAGCATAGAGAGTTGTAGAATAGATTGAAATTCCAGAAAAAAATGCATCAGTTGAAGGGAATGTTTATGGACTAAGGCAGAACACTTAAAACATTCTTAACCAGGCAGCCTAGACCATAACTTTGCAATTTATTTTGGTCAGCGTTCAGTGAAAATTATCCGGAGTGAGATGGCTAGGTTGTCTATTAGATTTTTAAACAGACAGAAATTCATTCAAAACATTACACAATGAAACACAAAGAACAGAATAAACAACCATGACTGAACTCTGTCTATTCAAACTAGACTTTATTATACTGTCCCATATATACACAATAGTCCAAATCAACAAATCCTCTTAACGACCAGTTTAAAAAAGGAACAGATGCTTAATGGTTGAAGTTAAAAGGGCAGAAAGAGAGATAGAGAGTTTCCACACAGCTCACTGTTGAACTCCCATCTAGTTCTGGACTGAACTGCTCAGCTAGAGAGTCAAGATTAGAGTGGTGCTGGAAAAGCACAGCAGGCCAGGCAGCATCCGAGGAGCAGGAAAATCGATGTTTCGTGCAAAATCACTTAATCAGGAATGAGCTTGGGAGCCTCTGCGGTGGAGAGATAAATGAGAGGAGGTGGGGCTGCGGACAAGGTAGCTAAGAGTGCAATAGGTGGATGAAAGTGGGGATGAAGGTGATATGTCGGAGGGTGGATGGAGGTGGGGACGAATGTGATAGGTTGGAGGTGGATGGAGGTGGATGGACTTGGGGATGAAGGGTGATATGTCAGAGACAGATCCCTACTTCATCAACCAATTGCATTCTTAGCTACCCTCTCCCCAGCCCCACCCCCTCCCATTTATCTCTCCACCCCGAAGGCTCGCTGCTTCATTCATGATGAAGGGCTTTTGCCCAAAGCATCGATTTTCCTGCTCCTCGGATGCTGTCTGATCTGCTGTGCTTTTCCAGAACCACTCTAAACTTGACTCTGTTCTCCAGCATCTGCAGTACTCACTTTCGCCACTTTCACCTGCTCAGCGAGAGAGCTGACCACTCCCTTTTCATTATGCACGTCTCTTCTATAACATGAACAATTTGGTCTGAAGTCTCATCTGTTTACATATAAACAAAATGCCTCTCACTATCCTTTAATCTCTGTACCAAACCAGTCTAATCAGAGCCTGGTCCGTTTACGACTCATCTGAAAAAAATCAAGGACACAGATCTCGGCTAATCTGTAAGAATAGTAGAATGGTTATGGTGTGGGATTCCCAAACATAGAATTGGACTGCCATTGTGTTAAGGGATTAGATGGAGTGGATTTGTTTAAGTGTGTACAAGAATAGCTGCTATTCAGTTTGTGGATGTACCTCCTAGAGAAGGTGCAAAACTTGACCTACTCTTGGGGAATAAGGCAGGGAAGGTGAGTGAGGTGTCAGTGGGGGAGCACTTTCGGGCAGCGACAATAATTCTAGTAGTTCCAAAATAGTGATGGAAAAGGATAGACCATACCTAAAAGTTGAAGTTCTAAATTGGAGAAAGGCCAATTTTGACGGTATGAGGCAAGACCTTTCAAAAGCTGATTGGGGGCAAATATTCACAGGTAAAAGGAAGGCTGGAAATGGGAAGCATTCAGAAATGAGCTAACGAGCACCCAAATAAAGTACATTCCTATTAAAGTGAAAGGAAAAACTGGTAGGTATAGTGAATGCTGGTTGGCAATAGAAATTGCGGTTTGGTTAAGAAAAAGAGGGAAGCATATGTCAACTGTAGACAGGACAGATCGAGAGAATCCTTAGAATAGTATAAAGGCAGTAGGGGTGTACTTAAGAGGGAAATTAGGAGGGCAAAGGAGGAAATGAGATAGCTTTGGCAAATAGAATTAAGGAGAATCCAAAGGGTTTTTACAAATACATTAAGGACTAAAGGCTAACTAGGCTCCTCAAAGATCAGCAAGGCAGCCTTTGTGTGGAGCAGTAGAAAATGAGGGAGATAGTAAACGAGTATTTTGCATCAGTGTTTACTGTGGAAAAGGACATGGAAGTTATAGAATGTAGGGAAATAGATGGTGACAACTTGAAAAATGTCCATATTACAGAGGAGGAAGTGCTGGTATCTTGAAACTCATAAAGGGGGATAAATGTCCAGGACCTGATAAAGTGTACGCTAGGAAGCTCGGGAAGTGATTGCTGGGCCTCTTGGTGAGATATTTTTATTATTGATAATCTCAGGTGAGGTGCTGGAAGACTGGACGTTGGCTAAAGTGGTTCCACTGTTTAAGAATATAAAAAGGAATGATATAAAAGAGACCTAAGGGGCAATTATTCACACAGAGGGTGGTGCGTGTATGGAATGTGCTACCAGAGGAAGTGGTAGATGCTGGTACAATTGCAACATTTAAAATACATTTGGATGGGTATACGAATAGGAAGAGTTTGGAGGGATATAGGCCGGGTGCTGGCAGGTGAAACTAGATTGGGTTGGGATACCTGTTCGGCATGGACGGGTTGGACCGAAGGGTCTGTTTCTGTACTGTATATCTCTATAACTCAATAGAGTTACTGTATATCTCTATGACACAGCATCCTTGAGAAAAAGAACAGCTTTTAGGAAAAAGGGACCAGCTTTATAACACCTCCCCACAAAATAGTGAATCAACAATACCAAAAGATAGCTTCATTTTTAAAATCCTTCAATAACAAACTGGTTAATCATTTAAAACACACATATATACTACACAAACTACAAACAAGCAAAACCACATGCAAACTCAGGCCATGGTACATGCTCCATCGAACGCCTTCATATCACATGTGAATCTCAATAATGCATCAGGAATCAGGTTTTCGCGACCTGCCACGTCAAATTTAATGGATGTAACAATTAGATTAGATTCCCTCCAGTGTGCAAACAGGCCCTTCAGCCCAACCAGTCCATACTGACTCTCCAAAGAGTAACCCACGTAGACCCATTTCCCTCTTACTAATACACGTATCACTATGGGCAATTTAGCATGGCCAATTCACCTGACCTGCACATCTTTGGACGAAACCAGACAACCCAGAGGAAATCCACGCAGACACGGGGGGAATGTGCAAACTCCACACAGGCAGTCACCCGAGGCGAGAATCGAACCTTGACCCTGGTGCTGTGAGGCAGCAGTGCTAACCACTGAGCCGCCATGTCACCTTAATAAGCTCCATCTAAACGGTCTGGCATTTTTTCCTTAAATTGTTCCACGAATGTCAATGGCATATGATCAGTGAATACGATTGTCTCAGATGCATTGCTCGTATTATAAGCACTGAAATGCTGTAATGCCAGCACCAAGCTTACAGTCTCTTGGTCAGTAATAACAGAAAGAGTTGCATCCACTCTGTTTCTCTGTCAATGCCTTTTGATGCAATTGTTTTAACTTATCATCTTTCTGTTGTAATCCAATAAGATTAACAGAGCTAAAGATACTTGCATGTTTATCTATTTGCTCCTTTTCTGTCTCATTTATCTGATCAAAAAAAAAGTATCTGATAAGGTTATTTCAGCTTCCTCATCTGTGCCTTTTGGACTCTACTAATTCAGCTTGTGCCTCTGTGACCTTGTGACTACACAATTTGGGAAATTTCCTGCATAAACATCCTTCACGTCTTCAGTTGTCTGCGTATCCACTGCCTTTTCAACTAGTGTAGACAGCACGCCTACCACTGAATCAGCTATATCATTTGCAAGGACAAACTATTCCTGGAGTTGAGAGTTTGTCCACTAAGCCAACCACAAATTCTTCACTCTCCTCTGGACTCTTGAGCCTCACTTTACATGATTGAGAACTTTTTGTCTCACCATGCATTCCTTTTGCCAGTACCTTTACCCGCTATATTCCCTCAGGAACACATGTCTTCTCACCTTTCAGCATTGCAGACTGAGAATCCTGTGTTCCTTAATATTGTCACCTCTTTACCTGCTACTCCTGGCCTATGTGAATAAACTTGACCCTTGCATGTATGTTTTCAAGCATATCTGGCATTTCTCCCTAATCAACCTCTGATCATCTTGTACATCTGATTCAGTTGTCTAACCTCCCTTGTGCTTTTTGTTACTAGTCCAACAAAACTTCCAGGCTGGTCTGGTCTTTTCCTCACCCACCAACACTGTGATTTTGTGTGGCCAAACGTATTACTATCAAACACTGGAGCTTCTTAACTTGTTTGTCCTCCTTAAGGGTTTTGTTTTTACCCTGTGGAAAGTTATCCTTATGATCTTCACTGAGATCTACTTTCCCTTTCCACGTGAGGATTGCTCTTTGCACCAATTTGATTCTGGAATCCAAATCGGGTTTTATGGACAAGCTCAGAATCATCTGCTAACCTTGCCATTTCAACTCTCTGCTCTTCCACATGAGTTTGCACTACTTCCTCGCTAAGGTGACCATTAACCTTTATCTCCAGCCGTTTGAACTAACTTTCCTTTTTAACATCGGTTTTTGAAATTCAAAAACTCTCTCTTTTTTCACTGCTCTCTCTGTTTCATTCTCTTCAGCTGCTCTCTCTTGTCCTCTCTGTTCTGCTGCTCTCTCCCTTTTCCCTCTCTTCTGCTATTAATCGTAAATCAAACTGTTTCACTTCTGCTGCGCTTTCCTTATGTCTCGCATCTTACTCAAACTGCTTCATTTACAATCGAATTCTTGTTATCTCTATAGATTGCGATGGTTTCTCCAGCAAGTTTAAATGCTGAGCTACTGCTGTAATTATCTCTTCTCTCCTTACAGAAGCAGAAAGTTCCAATTCCAACTTCTCTGCTAATTCCTGCAACTTGGTCTTATTCACCTTTTCCAAAACTTGTAAAATCACCGCATCCACTCTCAGAAAACCTCTTGGCGAAAGAAAAAGCCATTATTATCCCAAGCATTGTTTACCCAACAAAACCAACACCCGATATGAAAACTTAGTACCTACCACTCGCTGTTTGAAATCCCACCATGAGCCCCCAATCTGTTATGGACCAGGCCAGAACGTTCTTTACCAGGCAGCCCAGACTATAACTATGCCATTCGTTTCAGTAAGTTTACAGTGAAAATTACCCGGAGTGAGGCAGCTATGTTGACTACTAGATTTAAAACAACCAGAAATGTGTTCACAAATTACACAGAATAAGGAATACTTACAAAACTCAATCTATCCAAACTGGCCTTAATTATGCTTTTCTGAATATACACAACAGTCACAACAACCAACCCCCTGAAAGACCAGTTAAAAAAAAAAGAACTGATGTTTTCAGGTTGGAGAACAGGTTGAAGTTAGAAAGGCAGAAAATGAGAGAATGAGTTTCCACGCAGCTCACTGTTGAACTCCCAACTAGTTTTGGACTGGAGTATTCAGCTAGAGAGCTGATCATTCCCCTTTCATTATGCAGGGCACTTCGAAAACATGACCACTTTGGCCTGGATCTCGATTGTTTATATATAAACAAAAGGCCTTTCAATACTCTTTAATCTCTGTACCAAGCCAGTCTAATCAGAACCCGGCCCGTTTGTGACCCCTCTGCAAAAAACAAAATCAAAGGACACAGTATCCTTGAGAAAAGGAACAACTTTTTTTAAAAAAAAGACCAGCTTTGTGACAGGAATAAAAAGTTCCACGGAACAGGAAATTAGGTATAGCCACAAACGAGGAAGTAGATAGGATTGCTACGGTTATATTAGGTGCAATTTGATTGCAGAGCAGTCTTTGTTAATTAGAGTTAAATTTTATGTCACTGCAGTGTAGAACATAAAACATAGAACAGTACAGCACAGAACAGGCCGTTCAGCCCACGATGATGTGCCGACTACTGATCCTCATGTATGCACTCTCAAATCTCTGTGACCATACGCATGTCCAGTAGTCTCTTAAATGTGCCCAATGACCTTGCTTCCACAACTGCTGCTGGCAACGCATTCCATGCTCTCACAACTCTCTGTGTTAAGAACCCGCCTCTGACATCGCCTCTATATTTTCCTCCACCCCACTTAAAACTATGACCCCTTGTGTTAGTCATTTCTGCCATGGGAAATAGTCTCTGGCTATCAACTCTATCTATGCCTCTCATTATCTTGTATACCTCAATTAGGTCCCCTCTCCTCCTTCTTTTCTCCAATGAAAAAGGTCCGGGCTCAGTCAACCTCTCTTCATCAGATAAGCCCTCCAGTCCAGGCAGCATCCTGGTAAACCTCTTCTGAACCCTCTCCAAGCATCCACATCTTTCCTATAATAGGGTGACCAGAATTGGACGCAGTATTCCAAGTGAGGTCTAACCAAAGTTTTATAGAGCTCTCACGACTCTTAAACTCAATCCCCCTGTTAATGAAAGCCAAAACACCATATGCTTTCTTAACAACCCTGTCCACTTGGGTGGCCATTTTAAGGGATCTTTGTACCTGCACACCAAGATCCCTCTGTTCCTCCACACTGCCAAGAATCCTATCCTTAATCCTGTATGCAGCTTTCAAATTCGACCTTCCAAAATGCATCACCTCGCATTTATCCAGGTTAAACCCCATCTGCCACCTCTCAGCCCATCTCTGCATCCTGTCAATGTCCCGCTGCAGCCTACAACAGCCCTCTATACTGTCAACGACACCTACAACTTTTGTGTCGTCTGCAAACTTGCTGACCCATCCTTCAATCCCCTCATCCAAGTCATTAATAAAAATTACAAACAGTAGAGGCCCAAGGACAGAGCCCTGTGGATCACCATTCACCACAGACGTCCAGGCAGAATACTTTCCTTATACTACCATTCGCTGTCTTCTGTTGGGCAGCCAATTCTGTATCCAGACAGCTACGTCCCCCTGTATCCCATTCCTCCTGACCTTCTGAATGAGCCTACCATGGGGAACCTTATCAAATGCCTTACTGAAGTTCATATACACCACATCCACAGCTCGACCCTCATCAACCTTTCTAGTCACATCCTCAAATAACTCGATAAGGTTTGTGAGCATGACCTGCCCCTCACAAAGCCATGTTGACTGCATTTAATCAAGCCAGGCTCTTCCAGATGATCATAAATCCTATCCCTCAGAATGTATAATGTAGAATGTATAATATTGAAGTGATTGCATCTAATTCATTATGGTCAAGTAGATTGATCAATAATCATCAACAACAAAGAAACCTCTCTAGATATAGCAATGTAGTCTCTTAAAATAATTTTCATAAATAACACATTCGCACCTGAGTTTAAATTTGTCATCAACATCCTCTCTTTTTCCCCACACACTCCCTGGAGTTCCACAGAAGGGTGTACTCTAAACTCCCCCCTTCCACAGATAATCTGACCAACATTGTCCTGTGCAGGGCAACGGTGGAACCTGTCAAAAAGTTTCAGTAAAAACTTGTGTGTGTGTTCGCTAAACGTCCTCATTCCATTCATCGACACAGGCGATGCATGAATGGAGGAGCAAAAGCAAGCCACGCCAATGACTTGAAGACCTGTGAGTGTAGAGAGTTGATTGCAGCCAAACCAAATTTTGAAGATCAGGAAGACTGCAGTCAAGAGGCGATTGGTTGTTTTCCATTTGTTGATTTTATGAATATGGAGTGAAAAAGAACTTGAGTTGTGTATCAATTAGCATTCTTAAGTCTGCAATGTCAGGTCGACATGTAATCGACTGCAGATTGTATTACTTTGGGATTACTTCAAGACAATCCGTCAATGGCTGAAAGATACATTTTTGGGTCATCAAAATGAAGAGCGGAAGTGATGCTATAATAATAATAATGATGATAATAATAATAGATGCAATAACACTAATAACAATCTATGCATTAACTTTAACACAGATGTGATAGATGTTTTAAGCAAAGATTAGCATTTTGGGATACTTTCCAAACCACTTGAGCGATTACTTGTTTTACGCTCAGCATAAGCCAGAAGAACGACATCTCAGTTGTCACATATGAAATCTGCAGTCTTCTGGACACAACATCAAGTTCAGCAATTTTAGGGTTTGAGTACCCTCTCTCATGTACAACGCCCAGATATCAGTCCTTGTAATCAAATCGGTTGCTACCACATACAACCCATTGGAAGCTATTTGTTTTTCCATTCGCAGATATCCATTCTCCCAGCTTGATCTTTATCATTCCTTTGTCTGTCCAACTATTTTGCTCTATCTCTGGGCTCTATCAACACTTACCATTTAATACTCCGCCCTTCCCAAACCCAAATTCTGAATAACTATCAACATTTTCATAGTCGTATCATTGGACCCAAAAAGTTAACTCTGATTTCTTACCACAGATCTTGCCAGACTGGCTGAGTTTTTCCAGCAATATACAGAGGAATCTTGATTATCTGAATACCAATTATCCGAAGGAGATCTCGACGCTCCGATAGAAATATCGCATCAAATATGTGTTTCCAACAGTGATTACATCTTTTGTTTACAGTGATTACACAGGTACCATCTCCAAATGGCTGCACGTTCTCTCTTTCTCCCCACACTTTCCCTGGAGATCTGCAGAAGGGTGTACCATAAACTGCCCCCTTCCCCAGAAAATCTGACCGACATTATCCTGTACAGGGCAAAGGTGGAACCTGTCAAAAAGTTTCAGTAAAAAGTCGTGTGTTTGGCTGTGGAGATTAACCCCACAAAAGCAGCTACAACAGTCTTCTTATTGGTGTCCAGTCTAGCTGCCCCGGAGGGGGGCGGGTGGAGGGCGGTGTTGGATGTGGTTCGGGTGGGGGGATGTTGGGGGCTGTGTTGGGGGTGGGGGTGGTGTTGCACGGGGTTGGGAGCTGGGGGTGGGCTGTGTGCTGCTGGGGTCTACTGAACGGGGAGCAGACTTCAAAAATTCCGAGGCCCAGAGAAAAGGAATTTAATTGGTTGACCAAATATTCGAATATCCGAACGAAATAGCGTCCACCCATCACGTTCAGATAATCGAGGTTCCCCTGTATCTTCTTGTGATTGGCCTAACGTTTATATATTTTTTTAATAAACCCGTCTTTCTTCAACTATTTTACATTAAGGCTGTTCTGTGTGTTCCATCTCAATTTATTTCCACGACTAGTTTTCCACATCACTGTTCATTGCATAAAGCCTGTTCTCTTGGCATGTTGCTTTTCATAGAAGGAGAGGGTAATGGGCACACTGGATTATGGAATTTTAGATTCTATTTGAAGGTAATTGTGTTGCTTCTATTGATGGTTTGCCACACATCATATACACAGATATTGATTTTTTCTCACACACACACACACACACACACACACACACACACACACACACACACACACACACACACACACACACACACACACACACACACACACACACACACACACACACACACACACACACACACACACACACACACACACACACACACACACACACACTATTGTTAGTGTCATGATGGGATCAAATGTCCCTAAAAATTCTGCAGTGATTGTTCCTGTGGTTACTCTCTCCAGTAGAGTAATCGGCTAGGTCACTTTTTGACCTAAGTGAGTACCTTATTAGCTGATGCAAGCGTAATCTGATCAACAGCTGATTGCAATCTCAAGCAGTTTTTGACTATGTTACTAAGCGACTATTGCTATGTTAAGTGGAGAACCAAACCTAGATTCAATTTTTGTCCTTGGCAACTATATTGCTGCAGAGCATTGTCAATGACTGATAATAGGAATGAATCAACAGAATTCCTTGTGTATGATTGCATGATGACCTGAGATGTCGCATAGCCTGACTTCAATGTTGAGTATTCCCTGGCCAAATGCATCTGCATGTATATCATGGTAGCATTGTCAATGATGTCACTAAGCAGCATCGGCAGGCTTTGGAGCTAGCAAAAACAAATACAGTCATATTAAACAAGATACTGCAAATGAAGATCTGGTAGCTTCGAAAAAAAAGTAAGCTGATCCATAACGTCATTAATTGCCAAAGTACTTCCTGTAGCTTACACGATTGAGTATAGACTTAATTGCAGAGGACAGCTAAATCTTTTCAGGGCTGTGGCTTTATATTCCTGGCATTTGAGTTTGTCATTTCGATATTGGTTATGAACAGAGCGAAAGGTTTGCACCTGAACAAATACAGAAGATGTATCCTTGCTGGAGATGCGTTAATGCCATTCGAAACAGTTTACCCAGCTTGGAAGAGTTGCAGATAACAGTGACATACAAGTGAGCAAAATGGTATTGCACAGAAGATTACAAAATACAGAAGCTACTGCTGTACAAGAATAACAGTAACAAATGTTGGTTCAGGGTAAGTAGAAATGAATTTAGGCATCCATTATCTTTGT
The DNA here is from genome assembly GCF_037043375.1 of Chiloscyllium plagiosum. Taxonomy (NCBI): domain Eukaryota; kingdom Metazoa; phylum Chordata; class Chondrichthyes; order Orectolobiformes; family Hemiscylliidae; genus Chiloscyllium; species Chiloscyllium plagiosum. Next base: position 13,563,990 of record NW_028270176.1, read on the forward strand.
ACAGAATGAAATAAAAAGTATGAACATTGTCTCAGCTACCAAACCGTATCATTTGCTGCGTTGATAATGTGTAAGAAACAAGCATAGGAACTCCTGCGTTAAAAAAAATCGGAAATTAATATGAATGAAAAATGTCTACAGATACCTGTAATGCCAATTGCATAATACGTTCATGAGTAAGTCTATATATTGAAAGTTATTAGGAATGAAATGAAATCGTGAACATCTTCTGGAAAATCTAAGGCTTCAATGGAAAGTAGGAAAATTAATTTTGCAATTATAATAGAATTAAGGTACTTGAGGAAGTAAGTGAGAACATGCAAAACGTTCAATTCATCTTCATGAGATCTTACATAATCACAAAACGCCGTAATTCTAATAACTGCATGGTAGCAGTTTGCCTGATGCAGTTTGCTTACCTAACTCCTTTTGTTGCAGGAGGGATTCTATAAGAAGCAAGGTAGAAAACCATGAAAAGGTGTCTGGCCCCACTCTAACCCATTAAACAGTTTGAAAGTAAGCAATTAAATCACATTTTCATTCGGCAGTATATAATCTGTTAAAACCTCCTGATTTGCCATAAGTTTTGCTTTTTGCTTATTTATACATTGTTCCTGAAGTTTGATAGTTGATTCCACATTTTTGTTTTGTTAATTATGGAAACTGGGACCCTCTATGCATTTTTCTTTCTCGTTGAAATACATCAGTCTTATGAATTCTGAAATAACTTCTTGAATATCTACCAGTGATTTTTTTATTGACTCGCCTAAACGTAACTTGCAGGCACTCTTTGACTGGTTGCTTTTCAACTTCCTCAGAATTTCCTTTATTTAAAACTCACAAAACTCACTTTCTTAAAGAAAAAAAAAAACTAGTCCTGGTCCCAGCCTTCTCTATTCAATATGAAATGAAAAATGCAAATGTAACAAGATTTCTGCTACCTCAGGCTACCTTCATTATTACTTCATTAACTACACCCGTCGCTTTGCACAATATCAAGAGCAGTGCAGTTGATAGCGAGCACAGATAACACAGCAAAATCTCAATCGGTACAGCAACACCAAAGAAAGAAAAACAGTGTTAGCATTTTGAGTTTTTTTTTTTTTTTACACATAGAATTGTTGGAAAATCATTTCCTTTATATTTTGAACAGAGTTTCAGTTGGACCAAGGGAAACATGACTTGTATGTCAAATGAAAAAGACAAAACGGTGCTAATTGTGGGAAAATGAAGTAAAACAAAAGAGTACAGATTAACCAGTAAAACAGGAATAATTTATCCACTCAGCTGAGTGCTCTGTAACAAGTGAAGTAGGAGTGGAGGGGCAAGGGGACACGAGCAGGATTTGGAGGAGAATGGTGCAACAAACACAGGAAAGATGTCATAAGGTCAGGCTATGAAGTTGTGAAATTCAATATTACATCCGAGAGGTTGCAAAGTGCCAAAGTGAACACAGAGTTATGGCCATCGGTATGTTATTATCCTTCCTTGGAAGATTGTAACTGGTCCAGAACAAGAACAACAGAACAAAGCAGAACTCTAGCACATGAACAGACCTTCATCCCAACAAGGCTGTGTTGATCATCATGCCCAACTAAATAAAAAAAAAGGCACTCTACCCTTATTCACTCTATATCCCACTATTCTCTCCTTATTCATGTAACCATCCAGAAGCCACTCAAATATCGCTAACATGCATGCTTCCACTAATCATAGAGTCATGGAGATGCACAGAGCAGAAACAAACCCTTCAGTCCAACTCGTCCCGATATCCGAAAGTAATATATTGTCATTTACCAGCACTTGGCCCATGGCCTTCGAAACCCTTCCTATTTTTGTAACATCCAGGTGCCTTTTAAATGTTATAATTGCCTCCACCACATCCTCTGGCAGTTCATTTTAGATACGCACTGCCCTTTGCATGAAAAGGCTACACCTTAATCGCCTTTTTAATCATTCCACTTTTACCCTAAACCTATACTCTCTAGTTATGGACTCCCCAACCCAGAGAAAATATATTGTCTATTTATACTTTCCATGCACCTCTTGATTTTAGAAATCTGAGCCTCCGACGCTCCAGGGAAAACAGCCGCAGCCTATTCAGCCTCTCTCAATAGCTCAAATATTCCAACAATGGTAATATTCTTTCAAATCTTTTCCGAACATCTTGAATTTTCACAACATCCTTTCTGGGGGAGAGAGACCAGAAACGTGCACAATTATCCCAAAATGTCCTCAACAGCCACCACATGACCGTCAAACTCTATATTCCATGCTCTGACCAATAATGGAAAGCATACAATACGCGTACTCACTATTCAAATACCTGAGACTCCACTTCCAAGAACTTTGAACCAGTGCTCCAAGGTGTCTTTGTTCATCAGCACTCCCCAGGGTATTACCATTAATTGGATAGGTTCTGCCTTGATTTACTCCCAAAGTGCAGCACCTCACATCTAGCTAAGCTAAACTCTATCCACCGCTACTTTTCCCGTTGGCCCATCTGATCAAAATTCAATTCTGGCAGTGTGCGTGATGCTCCTAAAATTCTCTGCGTGAAAGAATTTCCTCACACATCTCCCTTCAACCTTCCCTGTCTTATATTAAACCTGTGTCCGCTTGTAATTGAAACGTCAACCCTGGGAAAAAAAGCCTCTGACTATCCACCCTATCCATGCCTCCCATAAATTTGTTGACCTCTATCAGGTCTCCTCTCAGCTTCCATCTTTCCAGTGAAAACGATCTTAGTATTTTTAACATCTCTTTGTAGCCAATACCCTTGAGAAATGGCAACACCCTGGTGAATCTTCTCTGCACACTTATCAAAACTTCACCCACTTTACTGGTAACGTGACAAAACAGCTAACAAAACTCCAAATGTGGCCTAACATGGGTTTTATATAGCTGCAACATGGTTGCCAACTCTTATGCTGCATGCCCAGGCCAATGAAGGCAAACATGACATATGCCTTCTTAATCACTTTAGCCACTTGTATTGACACTTTTAAGGAACTGTAGACCGTCACACCCAGTTATGTCTGTACGTTAATATTCTGAAGTGTTCTGCCAATTACAGTACAATTCACAATGAAATTTGATCAGACAAAATGCATCACTTCGCATTTGTCTGGATTAAATTCCATCTGCCATTTTTGTGCCCAAGTTGCGAATCTAACTATATCCTGTTGTATCCTTTCACAATTATCAGCACAATCAGAAACTCCACCAATCATTGTGACATCTGCAAACCTATTAATTAGATCACTGACATTTTCCTTCAGATCATTTGTATATACTACAAACAAGAAAATATCTAAGGCTGACCCCTGTGGCTCGACAATAGTTGCCAGTCTCCTTTGTGAAAAATAAAATCCTTCCACTGCTACCCTTTGTTTTCTACTACCAAGCCAGTAATCATCCAACTAGTCGGCACACCTGAATCACATGTGATTATAATTTTCGTTCCATCTGCAACGTGGGACTTTTTCAAATGCTTTACTAAAGTCCATATAAAGTATAGCTATGGCCATTCATTCATCATTACTGTTGCAACATCTGAGAAGCATTTTTTTCAGTTTGATGAGACATGACACGCTCCATACAAAGTCATGCTGCCTGTCATTAACTAGTTAATTTTCTTCCAAATGTGCATATATCTTGTCACACAATATCTTGTTCAAGAGCTCCTGTACCACAGACATCAGATTTACTGGCCTAAGATTTCCTGGATTATCCCTGCTTCGTTTCTTATACAAGGGAGCGATATTGACGAATCTCAAGTCCTCTGGAACCTCGCCTGTAGTCCAAGTAGGCATGAAGATATCTTCTAATGCCCCATCTGATTTTCTCTTACCTTGCACAGTAGCCTGGGATATATCCCACCTGATCCTGGGTACTTCTCTTCCTCAATGCAACTTAGGAAACCCAAGATTTCCTCCTTCGATATAATTACATTCTCAATCTATTCACATAGTCATCCCTGACCTCAGCCTCAGTCATGCCCATCTCCTTGCTGAATACTGATATAAAGTCCTAATTAGAGATCCCTCACCTTCCTGTCGCTCCGTGTGTAATATCCCTCCTTTGTCCTTGAGTGAGAGCGTTATCTTTTCATTGCTACCCTCGAATTTCTAAATTATGCATGAAAGGCCTCGTCATTTTCTTTGATCCCGTTTACTAAAAACAAGTCATGGTCCCTTTAAGCCTTCCTAATTCTGCATTTAAGTTCCTTCCTAATTTCTTCGTATTCCTCAAGGGCTTCCTCAGTTTGCAGCTGCCTAAACCTATCGTTTGTTTTCTTCTTCCTTTTGACTAAGCTTACAATTTCCCTTGTCATCCAAGGTTCCTGTATCATGCGATTCCTTTCCTTCCTTTTTTTTTTAGGGACATACATTTCTTGCACTTTAATCAAATGGTCTTTAAAAACCTTGCACACCTCAGACGGAGATTTGTCCTCAAACAATTGCTCACAATCCACATTCCCCAGTTCTTGTCTAATTTGGTTTTCATTCGTCCTTGCCCAATTAAGCACTCTCATCTGAGAGTTAGTCAGGTCCTTGCCCATGACTACTCAAACTCTGATGGAGTTTTGGTCACTAAGCCCGAAATGCTATCCTACTAAAACCGCAATCTCCTGTCCTGGCTCATTCCCTACTACTAAGTCAAGCATGGCGTCCTTTCTAGTTGGATTGTCAACATATTCTCTCATAAAACCCTCCTGCACACATCTAACAAATTGATCTTCAACCGAGCTCCTGGCTCGAAGGGAGTCCCAATCTGTAAGAGGAATGTTGAAGTCACCCACCACAATTACCCTGCTTTTTTCACACCTTTCCAGTTTCTGACGACACATCCGCCCTCTGTCTCCCGTGGGTTGTTGGGAGATCCTCACAAGATTCCCAACATTATGATTTCACCCTTCCTATTCCTAAACTCCACCCATAATGCCTCACTGAAAGATCCCTCCAATGTGTCTCCCTAATCACAGTTGTGATGTGATCCCAAATCATTCATACATGTCCTGAGAGGCTATTCACCGCAACAGTATCTATTTCAGGATAAATGATTTCACGGGAGAGCACGTTGGTTTATTGAAAAGGCAAGCAATCAGATGTTCGCGATCATTCCAATGGACAAGGTGATGGTGCTTGACAAAGCAGTCACCAGTCTGCAATTAGTCACATCAATGTAAAAGGTACGAAGTTGAAAGCAGCGAATGCAATAGGTTATTTGAAAAAAATTGCTCACCATATGTTGCTTTGCTTCGAAAATATCTTGGAGACTTTACAAGTGAGACGGGAGGGTAGGCATAGGTAAACAATCGCATTTTGCTATTGAAGGGAAGGTCCATGGGCAGTGAGGAACTGTTTGGATTGATGGATTCGTGATCAGGGATCTGGTTTGCATGGTTGTTATTGAAATGCATTTCATTTCATACACGAAAGCAAGCCACACTTTTCACACAGTTCACTTTGATATGTTATCCTGCTTACCTATTTCTCGAAGAGACTCCCTTAGTTTATAGAGTTCTGCAATATCGAACAAAGCTCATTACGGTAAAACACAATGAACAAAAACTCCTTGTCTTTGATCTGTCATTTAATTTCAGGTTTCTTCGAGCACGTCGAGAGAATTGAAAGTAAAATAGAAAAGGTGAAATACTGCACGGAAATTAAAATAAAACTCTTCTCCTATAAGCAGGCCTGTCAATATTCTTGCTAGTCTTTAAAATACTAGTCATATCAATGTATGAACAAGTAAGGAAATGTACTTTAACACTTTTAGAGAGAGGATTTGAGGAACAACTCAAGCACATTTTTTTCACAATATTATGTCCATATGGATGGAAATGAAGAACGATTTAAATTAATTAACGATATAAAGTTGCTGAACTTCAAAACACGAAATGCTATGAGTTAAGCATTACTGTAAAATCACTTGAAAGAAAGGTTCCATATTACTGCTGTTTAGTTCTGCAAAGAAGTGCTCTTGTTTTTCAGAAATACACAGGATTAGAGGAAGATCTATTGATGGTATTTGGAGTATGAAGATCGTTTTAGGAAGGCTACCACACATACTCAATATGTGCTATTAAATTTATCTAACTATGGACAACTACAATGGGCTATTGCTGTTAAATTTACCTGAACATTACTTGCAGAAAGCCTTTCCAAATTGATACACTTATCACAGTAGAAATAAACAGCTAATTTTACCCATAATACCATTGATAATGATATTACAGCTGTGTTTGATATTTGATATTTTTGATATCTTTGCCAGCTATCCTCACAATAATGACGTTATCCCAGCTTTCTTCACAAACCATCTTATTGGATATATGTCTATTAGATTTTCCTGTACCTTACGTTCTTGCAGAGCATTCACCCTAGCCTGCTGGCTCTGACTTCTAACTGCTTTTTCAAAACCAGATTTTATCTGTCCTGTTGCTCAACGAGATTTCCTTGCAAACAGACTTTCAATTCCCTCATACAGCATGTTTACGAGGTTTTGGCAAAAGATGCCTGCATAGGCCTAACATATTTATTTATTGGTTGCAAATTAACAGTAATATTGTAACCAAAGTAGTTTTGAAGAAGAAGATAGATTTAGTTCTCTGGCTTCAAGGGATCAAGTTGTATGGGACGAAAATGGAAACAAGATATTGAGTAGGAGGTTCGGCAATAGTCATGATATATGTTGGTGTCGCTTATAAATGCAGAATATCATGATCCTCCTCTCTTTTACTACGTTTATATAAGTTTTATGTATGACAGTTCAGTGCAAGTATACAGATGGCTAAAATATGTATTTGGAGATTTAGTCATTTTCCAGAGAGGGTAACTTTCAAATACGAGAAAAAAAGTACATCATCATACACTTCAAAAGTTTCACAATTCCCCAGAAATGTTCACAGCGATGGAACCGTTAATGACAATAAAATACGATCTGTGAATAATTTTCTTACAAAGATATTGTGACGATAAAATTACATCGTAAGACATTGTCCTATGCATTTACTGCTGATGGATTGGTTAGATCATATTAACCAGTGATAAAGAAAACGCATGCCTTGATTTTATGGCTTTGCAAAATTGAACATAGACCTTAGATATTGGGCAGAATGTTGGTCACATATTTCAGCTGATAGACTGCGGTAATGCACTATGGATTGAAAAGTAGATTGAGAAGGAACCGTGTAAAGATAATTCTGATTTAAATGAAGGCAGAAATGTGAGAAGACAAAATATACATCGTACCAATACTATAGAGAACAAGTCACGTTCATTTTTCAAATTCCAATGTTTGGTTTACCTGAGCCCTTTGGAGGAAATTCCTCATCTATAAGCATTAAACGTTTTCAATTAAGAAGAAAATTTTATATGTCAGAACCCTCATATGAGTAATATATACTCAAAATATGTTAGCATGAAGCTCAAAAGTTACATATAAATCACAAAAAAGAGCATATTCATTAATATAAATGAATAAAAAAACTATAAACGACATAGTGTAGTCGAATCTTTTGAAATTGTATGACAGAACAGATTAGTTTTTGCCTTAACATCTCAACAAGATAAGACTTTCATTCGTGCAAATCACCGGGAAAACCATTGATAAATGTCACTTTGTATTCTCATTGATGGAGAAACAAATGGCTTGCTGTGATGTGTTGGTGCTTAAAGTGGATCAAAATGATTTATGGCTTCTAAAATAATTAAAGTTTCTGCAGCACATGACAAGGCATGAATTTTGTTTTGGTTTTCCAAATAGAATGCTCTTGACAGAACGCTATCGATTAATGACATTGAATCCAATGGCCAGATCTCCATTCTAAAGCTAGTGGATAAAGCTTAACTTCACTACTGTATTGTTATGGATACATGTAGAATGTGCAATTTCTGATCGTCAGTATTGTTTTCTGTAATTAACACATAGTGTGAAGACGAGTGTTATGGACCAGGTCAGATACCCTCAAAATATTTCAAAAAGGTAGATCAGACCTACGTTTTCCAGTTGTTTTAGGCATGTGTAGCGTGGATATTCCAGGAGTGATGCAGTTGATCAGACCACTCAGTTTTAAACAAAACAGAATTTATTTACAGACTACCAAATGAAACACATGTAAATGAGACATTAGAATAATAACTATTTGAAAACCCGACTGATACGATGTCTCCTGCAACTTAATGAAGAGTTGTCCTAATTTCCTGCAACATCCTCACAAACACCCCCTGGGAAAAAAGTTAAATTCGAACGCAGGTTCTCAAAGGTGATATGTCAGAGAGACAGCCAGAAATCCTCCACTGAATCAGGGAACCTTTCCCTGATCAGCAGCTTCAAATTAAATCAAACTAGAAATAAAAACCTGAGCTGGAAGAAATGGCCAAGCTCCTTTCATTGTCTATCTGTTTTAAAAAAAACCCTAAAGGCCTCTTCTGATTGTTGACAAATGCAGTGTCTGTTAACCATTCTTAAAGTAACCAGTTCAGACTTGTCGGTACCTCTGGCTTTATGATCCGTCTCAGAAAGAAAAAAAACGGCAAAAAACCTCGTAAAAGCATCAGCGTAATCACACATCTCCTCTTAAAATTATTTAACACGAATGTCCAAAGAGGACTTTATTTTAAAACCCTTTAGTCTTACCCTGTTAGTACACTGAAGCACATATACCTTTTATTGACTATAGCAATGCAGACATGCACGACTACATCGTATTTCACTCCAATTACTCCTGACACCAAATGCCTCAGTTTATCATCTAAGCCCTGACAACGCATCGGCAATCACATTTTCTCATCCTGCCACATGCAAAATTTTCATATTGAATGTGTGTAATAGCAATCACCACCAAACCAGTCTGGAATATTTTCCTTAAATTTATGCAGAAACTTCAATGGGTTATGAACAGTGTATATGATTATCTCAAACGCATAACTGGTAGGATAAATCTTTAAATGTGGTAACATCAATACTAAGCTGAAAGACTCCTTCTCAACTGTCAAATATTTCTGCAGATGAATGTGCAATATCCTAGTGAAATACCCGACAGATCTTTTTATCTTTTCGCCCTCATCCTGTGTGAACAAAGCACCAGAATGCACACCATTCGCATCAATAGCCACCTTGAATGACTTTGCATAATTAGGTGCAGCTAATACTGGTGCAATGGTTAACACAACCTTCAGGCTGTCAAATACCTTCTAACAGTCCACCTTCCTCTGACACTCCTTGCTTTTCTTTAGTAATTCCGTAAGTGGAGCAACCACACTGCTAAACATTTGGGACGGATTTCTAATAAAACACACTAATTCTCATGAATTCTAGTATTTCTCTTTTTGTCGATGGCATGGGAAATTTCCCAAATATCTTTGTTTTTGCACTTCGTGAGGCCATTTGTCCATGTCTTACAACATGGCCAAGGAAGTTAAATTTGGTATTGGAAAATTCACTCCTAACTAGGTTTATCACCAAGCCAGTCCCTGAAATTGATTGAACAATTCTGATAAATATCGCAAATGTTCCTTCCATTTGTGACTAAAAATCACCAGGTCACCAATATAGTCTGCACAACTGAGTAATCCGGAAATGATCTTATTGGTTACTCTTTGAAATGTGGCTGGCTCACTTTTCATACCAAACGGCATGACTTTAAACTGTCACAGTCCATTCAGCATTACAACAGCCAAAATTTTCTTCACTATTTCAGACAAAGGTACCTCCCAGGTAAAAACAAGGACTACAAATGCTGGAAACCAAATTCTAAATTAGAGTGGTGCTGGAAAAGCACAGCCGTTCAGGCAGCATCTGAGGAGTCGGAAAATCGACGTTTCGGGCAAAAGCCCTTCATCAGGAATAGATGAAGGGCTTTTGTCCGAAACGTCAATTTTCCTGCTCTTCGGATGCTGCCTGAACTGCTGTGTTTTTCCAGCACCACTCAATGTAGAAAGGTACCTCCAAGTACCGTCTGAGTCAGACTAACATAGAAATATATATTGCTTGTCCCACCTTGTCAATATAGTCTTCCAAACGTGGAATCGTATATGAATCAGACTTTGTAACTACATTGACTTTGCGATAGTCCACACATTATGATTGGATAAAATCTGGTTTGGGCATCGTTATTATGGCTGAGCTCAAATCACTGCAACTCACTTCAATTATGTCGTCTTGGAGCATGAGTTCAATCTCCTTTTTCAACCTGTGCCAACTTTAGCGGTTTACACCTATAAGAATGTTGATTAGTCGAAACAGCAGCATTCTGATCTCTACATCATGCAAACTTAGGTTAGTTTTTCCCAGCTTAGTTCCACGTATCCTCGCAAGGGACAGCAATAACTCGTTCATGTCATTTCGATTTTCCTTAGAGAGGAAACTCAATAATTTATCCAATGTTTGTTAAATTGTCCAATTTAATTTGTGGAGTGTCGAATTCTGAATCTGCTGAACTAGTTTCTACGCTCTATGCTGTAACCAGTAACACAGTCTCGATTTGTTTACCTTCCCTATCAAAATCCATTTAGAGCACATTCACATGTATCATGCTGTGAAATTGCTTCCTGTCTGGAGTCCTTTTCAAATAATTCACCTTACTCAATCTACTTTCGTCTTCATAAGATCCATTAAAGGTTCAGCATTGCAAGCTTTTGATTTATTTTCTGCTTCCTGTTTTATTGTGCGCTGTGATACTTTCAAAAGCTGTCTATTCAATTCCCCCGCTCTACTTAATCGTTCCCTAAAATCTGACACATAGTCAAAATTTGTGGTTTCCGAATTCTGAATCATTTTGTCATTAATAACATTTAATCATTCTCTGATTTCATGCTCAAAGACCAATTCAAATGAATTGAATTTGGTCGATTCATTTGGTGCATTTCTGACCGGAAAAATTACAAATGGACTTCCTTTCTCCCAAACATCTGAACAGTCTTGACTAAGCCCTCAACGTGGTCTTTAATGTCTGCTGCCAACTTTCTATGGCTTCTTATGATTCTGGATGGTACTCAGTAGATTTGAATTGTTTTATTCTCCAGCTGTTCATAAATTTCTTGCATAAGTTTGATGTAAAATTTGACCCTTGATCTGATTGTGTCTCTGTCTATCGTCCATGTCTGTGATATTGCATAATGGAATGGCCTCTTTTTACCTTTTAACCTCTGGAAATCTAGTCGACGCATGCATTATTTTTAACAAATACTATTTCCCACCTTTTGCTTTAGGTAGAGGTCCGATGCAATGTAGTAAGACTCTTGTAAAAAGTTTCAAAAATGTAGGAATAGGTATTAAAGGTGCGGGTTTTATTACTGCCTGTGGTTTTCCTATTACCTAATATGTGTGACTTGTGTAGCAAAATTCAATTACATTCTTGAACAGTCCAGGCCAATAAAAACTTTTATTTTGCATTTAACTTGAGTTTTTCTCACCCCTGAATGACCTCCTCGTGGTAGTTTGTGCACCAGTCCGCAAAACCGCTTTCTTAAATAACCAACTAGCCAAATGACTTAATTAATGTCTGCATATTCCTTATCTGCCTGAATAAGTGAGAGTCTCCATTTCTTCATTAAGCCATCATTTTTAAGATAGTAGCATTCAGGGATACAAGCAGATTTATTTCTCATTGTTATGAAGTTGCAAATGTATATTGTACCTTTAAGAGAGAATGAATGCTCTTTTTCACTGAGAGCTTACCTGGCATATGACAAACTAGCAGTCCCAGAGTGTACTGGAAAGTTTAAAACGTGTAACGTTTGGCTATGACATCGATACCTGAGTTGATTGTTGTTTGACAACAATTCGAATTTAACCAAACAATTTCAATCATGCTGCAGGATACTAAAATCCAATCGAGTTAAAACTCCTTGGTTTTACCATCATCGAACCAATGAGATGATGCGATGTTATGGGTATAAAAAATGTGGGATGTTTGCAAGTCAGACAGAGTAACTGCCATCAGGAGCCATTAAATTAGGAACACTTTCTATCAAATGGATTTTTCGGTATGATGCATATTCACTGCAAAAGAAAGAAGACAACCCAGGGAGATCTTTAGACGAGAAAAGAAAAACACCAATGATAACAGCTCCGTATGTTTTTAAAATTAAATTGATTCAACTTCTGTAAGTGCTTTATTGGAACAGTATATTATTGTCGAGTTGGAAGCAGATAATAAGCAATTGAAAGAAAGTGGGTTTAGAGTTATTGCAAATTGTAAATTAATATTCACTTTAAAAGCTAAATAACAAATTGATGTTATTTTCTTGAAGTAGTGGAATTAGGGAATTCTCTATCACTCATATTTTAAAACATTGCGAGGCAAGGTGAACTTTTCTGGATGTTTGGTTTAATTAACAGAGACTTCACCGCCTTGTCATATCATTTTGGAGGTTTTGGTCAATGAATTGGACAGGTTTAGACAGATCCAGTCTGAGATTTGGATAGGTTTGAATAGATTTGGGATACAAAAGATTGTAACAGATTTAAACACTTGCCGATTAAGGTCCTCTATCTTTAAATAAAATGTAGTTAACACAATGTGGTTAATTGCAGTTACTTCTCGATGGGTAAACTAAACGTGAGAGAAATGGCTCTTAACATTGCTCCGGGGATTCTCGGATTTGAAGATGATTCTTAACTTTTCAAAGAATGTTTCGGAAACAGTGAAAACCCATATTTTTATAAGTAGCAAATAGAAAAGAATTGGGTTTAAACAGGGAAAATGTGACAGCTAAAATTGTAACGGAGTTAGTCAAGCACTTAGGTGTGTCAGGAAAACAGACAAGTGCAGTCGAGATAGAAAAACATGAAATTACAGTTGCGCAAAATGGAGTTAGAAGCATAAAAAAGGGAAAGAAGTGCCATGAGAAAAGAGAGAGAGAAAGAGAGGGACAGGAAAAAGAAAGAGAGAGAAGCTTCTCAGCTGAGAAAAGAGAGAGAGAAGAAAGAGAAATAGAAAGGGAGAGACAACTTGATATTCATATGTTGCGTATTCGTCACGAAAATCATGTTAACAGGATCATAGAACATAGAACATAGAAGAATACAGCGCAGTACAGGCCCTTGGGCCCTCGATGTTGCGCCGATCCAAGCCCACCTAAACTACACTAACCCACTATCCTCCATATACCTATCCAATGCCCTCTTAAATGCCCATAAAGAGGGAGAGTCCACCACTGTTACTGGCAGGGCATTCCATGAACTAACGACTCGCTGAGTGAAGAACCTACCCCTAACATCAGTCCTATATCTACCCCCCCTTAATTTAAAGCTATGCCCCCTTGTAATACCCGACTCAATACGCGGGAAAAGGTTCATACTGTCGACCCTATCTAACCCCCTAATCATCTTGTACACCTCAATCAAGTCACCCCTAAACCTTCTTTTCTCTAGTGAAAACAGCCCCAAGTGCCTCAGTCTTTCCTCATACGATTTTCCTTCCATACCAGGCAACATCCTGGTAAACCTCCTCTGCACCCGTTCCAATGCCTCCACATCCTTCCTATAGTATGGCGACCAAAACTGCACACAATATTCCAGATGCGGCCGTACCAGAGTCTTATACAACTGCATCATGACCTCAGGACTCCGGAACTCAATTCCTCTACCAATAAAAGCCAGTACGCCATATGCCTTCCTCACCGCACTATTTACCTGGGTGGCAACTTTCAGAGATCTGTGTACATGGACACCAAGATCCCTCTGCTCATCCACACTACCAAGTATCCGACCATTAGCCCAGTACCCCATCTTTTTGTTATTCTTCCCAAAGTGAATCACCTCGCACTTAGCTACATTGAATTCCATCTGCCACCTTTCTGCCCAGCTCTGCAGCTTCTCTATATCCTGCTGTAACCTGCCACATGCTTCCTCACTGTCAACAACTCCTCCGACTTTCGTATCATCCGCAAACTTGCTCACCCAACCTTCTAACCCCTCTTCCAGGTCATTTATAAAAATGACAAACAGCAATGGTCCCAAAACAGATCCTTGCGGAACACCGCTAGTGACGGCACTCCATGAAGAAACTTTGCCATCAACTACTACCCTCTGTCTTCTTCCATCCAGCCAATTCCTAATCCAAACCTCCAACTCACCCTCAATGCCATATCTCCGTATTTTCTGCAGTAGCCTACCATGGGGAACCTTATCAAACGCCTTACTAAAATCCATATATACCACATCTACCGCTTTCCCCTCATCAACCTCCTTCGTCACCTTTTCAAAGAATTCAATAAGGTTTGTGAGGCACGACTTGCCCTTCACAAAACCATGCTGACTATCCTTGATCACATTATTCCTATCCAGATGTGCATAAATCCTATCCCTTACAATTCTCTCTAAGACTTTGCCCACAACAGAAGTGAGACTCACCGGCCTATAGTTACTAGGGCTATCCCTACTCCCCTTTTTGAACAAGGGAACCACATTTGCTATCCTCCAGTCTTCTGGGACTACTCCTGTAGACAAAGAGGACATAAAAATCAAGGCCAATGGCTCTGCAATCTCCTCCCTTGCTTCCCAGAGAATCCTAGGATAAATGCCATCAGGCCCAGGGGACTTATCTATTTTCACCTTTTCCAAGATTTCCAACACCTCTTCTCTACATACCTCAAAGCCATCCATTCTACTTATTTGTGACTCAGTATTCTCATCGACAACAATGCCCTGTTCCTGAGTAAATACTGAAGAAAAGTATTCATTCAGTGTCTCCCCAATCTCTTCCGCCTCCACATGCAACTTCCCCCTACTATCCTTGACTGGACCTATTCCTACCCTAGTCATTCTTTTATTCCTAACATACCTATAGAAAGCCTTAGGGTTTTCCCTAATCCTATCGACTAAGGACCTTTCATGTCCCCTCCTTGCTGCTTTTAGCTCTCTCTTCAGGTCCTTCCTGGCTACCCTATAACTCTCAATCGCCCCAATTGAACCTTCACGTCTCATCTTGAGATAGGCCGCCCTCTTCCATTTAACAAGGGATTCCAATTCCTTATTAAACCACGGCTCCCTCGCACGACCCTTTCCTCCCTGCCTGACAGGTACATAATTATCAAGGACACTCAATAGTTGCCCCTTGAACATGTTCCACATATCATTTACACTCTTGCCTTGGAGTCTACTTTTCCAAGCCACACATCCTAAGTCATGCCTCACCGCATCATAATTTCCCTTACCCCAGCTATAATTCTTGCCCTGTAGTACACACTTATCCCTCTCCATCACAAGTGTAAAAATCACCGAATTATGGTCACTATCCCCAAAGTGCTCACCTACCTCTAATTCTAACACCTGGCCTGGTTCGTTACCCAGAACCAAATCCAGTATGGCCTCACCTCTTGTTGGCCTGTCTACATATTGTGTCAGGAAACTCTCCTGCACACATTGAACAAACACTGACCCATCTAACGAACTTGAGCTATAGCTTTCCCAATCAATATCAGGAAAGTTAAAGTCCCCCATAACAACCACCCTATTACTGTCACTCATCTCCTGAATCACCTTCCCAATCCTTTCTTCAATGATTCTAGGACTATTAGGAGGCCTGTAAAAGACTCCTAACAGGGTGACCTCACCTTTCCTATTCCTAACCTCAGCCCAAACTACCTCAGATGGCAAGTCCTCATCCATTGTCCTTTCCACCGCTGTAGTGATGTATACATATATGTGAAGGCATTGCCACATTTCGTTTAGAAAGATGTCGAAGTTTTTAAAATTCAATTTTACAAATTTGCTAGGCAGATGGAGTGGTCAGAGAACATGTAGAGAATGCTAGTTCAGACGAAGCTGGTAGGTAGAGCTGGCGAGGGATGTGCAGCGCTGTCAGATGAGTGTGTCAAGAGATTATGCAGATGCCAAACCGGCTATTCTGAGTGCTTATGAATTGGTACCAAAAATGTTTCGACAGCGGTTCAAAAATATAAAGAAGGAATAAGGTCGGACTTATGTTGAGTGTGAAAGAATTAAACATAGTCATTTTGATCGATGTGCCTGATAGACAGCTGGCCTTAAAAATAGATAAGGCCGATGAGGCTCAAAGAGGCATTAGCGAAAAGAAGGATCGAAATATGATTATTGCAGCAGAGATGGCAGGTGAGGCAACACGGCATATCAGTGGTTAGCACTTTTGCTTCACAGCGCCAGAACCTGGGTTCGATTCCAACCTCAGGCTTGCGTGCAGTTTGCACATTTTCTATGTGTTTGCGTGTTTTCTATGTGTTTCATCCGGTATGCTTCCACACTCCAAAAACGTGCAGATTCGGTTAATTGGCCATGCAAAATTTCTCATCGTGTTCAGGGATGTGCATCTTAGTTTCATTAGTTGTGAGTAAATATAGGGGAATGGGTTTTCGGTGGGATGCTCTTTGGAGGGTCAGTGTGGACTTATTGGGCCAAAGGGCCTGTTTCCACACAGTAAAGATGAAATAATCAATTACAAAATGTGCATCTGGCAAAATTTAGCTTCCAGCAAGAATCTCATCCTGTGAAGAAGGGGAGATAATGCACTACCGAACAAAGACTCGAGCACAATGGTAATTGTTTATCAGAGGTTAACAAAGAAGCCCATGAGGATGAAACAAAGGTGAAAGGCCTCAGCTGTTTCCACTGTGGTAATGTGGTAAAGGTAAAGTGACAGTGCTGGTCGTTAAAAAAAGACACTTTGGGAAAAGATGTGTTAAAAGAGGCTAAGCCAATAGCTTCAGTGAAAACAGTAACGGAAACCCCAAGCAAAGTCGAGGACCTGCAAAAAATTCCACAACATGGGCAATAGCTGGGCACTGAGTTATTTCCTGATCTGTATAAAGAGTTCACCTCTGTGGATAAAGTTTACTCAGAAAGAACAGGATGAGAAGTGAAAGCAGTTATAATTTTGAGGCAAACGGGATCTCATCAGTATCTAACAGTGAGAGATTACCGTATTTGCACTCTTTCTGCCCTGTGAACCGTGACAGCGACAATTTATTGGATAGGTGGACAGAAATATCGCGTTCCCCTATGTAAGATCAGGTTGGAGTGCCAACCCAAGACTGGGTAAGTAACAGTGGGAGTGATTGACAGAGTTTCAGTTTCAGGAATACAGTTTTTTTCTTGGGAATTGAGGATTTAAAAGAAAAATATCTTTGAATTTTTCCAGATCATGTAGTAACAAGGTCCCACTACCATAAATCACAGCACGAAGTAAAAACTAAAGAGAAAAACGAAGGAATTAAGGTTCAGTGAACATACACCCTCTTTGACGTATTGGTGCAGGAAATAAAACAGAACAGGCAGAAATATTTAGTCCTGAAAGGCTAATGGACTTACGCCAGAAAGACGAGACAATATAAAGGTATATATCTACATATGTGTGTGTGTTTGTGTGTGTGTATGTATGTGTGCGTGTGTGTAAAGGCTCTGCGTTTACTGATAAGCTGTTCAAGGAAGCCGTGGATAGCTTAGGGATACTGCACTTTAAACTAAATGCATATAACCCTGGATCCAAGAGGGCTTTAGAAAGGTCGCATCAGACTCGGAAGGCTATTTTAAGAGTGTTCTGACAGAACGACCCACATGATGAGGATAAATGTGTCCCATTCGTATTGTTTGACATTAGAGGTGCCCCAAAGAAATCTACTCAGTTTACTCCCTTTGAGTGAATAGTTGGATATGAAGTGAGAGGGCCTTTGAATTTAATTAAATAGAAGTTGTCAGGACCAAAGTTAGAGATCTCAATCTTGGATTAAGAGGGAGAGATTAAATCGAGTAGGTCAGTTAGCTTAACAGCACCTGAAGCGGGCACAGCATAATATGAAACAGCTGGCAGATAAAACAAAATTCTGAAATTTGGACATTTTTCCTTGGGAAGACGTTTCAGGGTTGTTAACAGTGGTAGTAGATCCCTTCAAAGCTAAGTTTAGTCGTCGCAGGCAAATTGAGATAAAACAAAACAGGTAAATTATCTGGTGAAAGTGCCATGCCAAAAAAAACTATCGGGTATGTCACGTGAATATGTTGAAACCTTAATATAATAGAGACAGGGAACTGAACAAACCAATGTTAGTAGTTGCCTGCAGAGTGAGAAGTCAAATCCAGATGTCATGATGTTTGTTATACCTCAAAATACACTAAACAGTGAGGAAATCCTTGAGGAGTGGAATGGATTAGTGACTACCTCTCGCAGGAGAAAATAACTCAGTTAGATGGTTTGTTGCAGGAGTATGAGAACATATGCAGGAATAAGTTGGGGAGTACTAATACGATTGTCATGAGTTGGAAGTAGGAAGTGCTGTTTCGACATTCCTACAGACTTAATCCTTTCAAAGCCACACAGGGCCAGAAGGAAGTGGATGCGATGTTCAACGAAAATATACCGAACTGAGTCAGAGTGAGTGGATTTTGCTGGTTGTGTTAGTTCACAAACCTGATGGGACTCATTGATTTTGTGTGGACTACCGTAAAAAAAATCGAACTCATACCCAATGCCAAGATTGAAGGACTGTGTAGACAAACGTACAAAAGCCAGTTACATCACAAGTTTGGACTGACTGCGTGGTTATTGGGGTGTATTTTTATCAGCGAAAGCATAACACGTTTCTGCATTTATCACCCCGAATGGGCTGCATCAATTCAAAGTGAAGTCGTCTGGAATGAAGACTGCAGCAGGCACATCCCAAAGACTCATGAGCAGAGTTGTAGATTTATTAACAAACTTTACAGTATATCTGGATGATATAGTGCTCTTTAGCGACCACGTGTTTCAGTTGACAGTGCTCTCTGAACAATTACGAGAATCAAAATTGGCAATAAACTTAAAGAAAATGGAATATGCGAAGGCAGAGGTGATGTTATCAGGACATAACATCGGTCATGGAAGGTTGATCCCAAAGGAAAGTTAAGACAAAGGCCATTGAAGAATTTCCACGGCCATCCTAAAAAAAAGTTGTACTTCGAATGTTGTGAATAAGCAGATTCTACTGGAAGTTTGTTCCAAATTTCAGCAGCGTTGTGGTACTGCTAGCACATTTATTGAAGAATAATACAATATTTTCGTGGGCAAAAGAATTCCAGGAGGTAGTTGAGAATTAAAAGCTGTATTAACGACTTCACCAGTTTTAATTACACCAAATTTTTTGAAACACATTAAAGTTGCAATCGATGTTGCCGATATAGGTGTACTGTTAGAGGAAGATGATGATGGAGTTGAGTGGCCAATTGACTACTTTTCAACGAAATGCAACACCCACTGCTGTAAATCCTCTACCAACAGAAATGAATGATTGAATTTTGCACTGGCCTTACGACACTTTAATATTTATGTGTCAAACAATGTGTCAGAGATAATTGCATACTCAGGTCACAATCTTTTAATATTCTTAGAACTATTTAAACACAATAACATGAGACTGTTTCATAGGAGTCTTATGTTACAGACTTTTAATTTGCAAGTTGCACATGTTGTGGGATACAAAAATGTGATAGCAGATGCGTTATCGTGGTTCTAAAGGGTAAAGTATGAACAAACTCCATTGTTATATATAATGTGTGTATAGATGTTAATATGAGCGAAGATTAATATCCTAATTACTTCATTATAATGGGATTAAGAAATAGAAAAATAAATGAAACTAACTTTTCATTATGATGTTTTTTTAAAGGGGAGGTTTTGAAGTTGAAGTCATGTAATGTATCTTTAAGAGAGAGTGAATGCTATTTTGTAGTGAGAGACTACAAGCACCTATCAGATGACTAACAGGCCAAGAGTATACTGTAAAATTGAAAATATGTAACAGTTGGCTGTGAAATTGATACCCAAGTTATTTGCTGTTTTGACAACAAATCGAATTTAACCAGTCTGCTTAAATTATGCCCCAGGAAACTAAATCCAATGGACTTTAATTTTTTTTGCTTTTCCCAAAATGGAACAATGAGGATCTGTTGTTGAGGGTATAGAAAAAGCAGGCAGTTTGAAAGTTAGGCAGAGTAACTACTATTGGCAGAGTAACTGCTACTGAGACTGTAATCGAGAACCAAGAAATTAGGAACAGTTTCTATCAAAAGTACCCTTTCATGTGATGACTATTCACAGTAAAAGAAACAAGACGAACTAGGGAGATCTTCAGATGAAACAAGAACGACACCGATGATGACAGCACCATATAATGTTGAAATTAAGTTGATGTAATTTTACAATGTTATGTTGGAACAGTATATTATTATAGGGTTGGAAATAGATGATAAACCGTTGGGGTGGGGGGGGGGGGGGGGGGTGGGTGGGGTGGGGGGGAGGGTGGGGGTGGAGGCGTTAAGTTGTGAAAAGTTGTTGCTTAATGTTCATTTTTGTTATTATTTTCTTTAAATGGTGGAACCTGGGAGTTCTCTTTCACTCATATTTTAAAGATTATGAAGCGATGTGAACTTTTCTGGGTGTTTGGTTTAATTAACAGAGGTGTTTACTGCTGTCTTCTCTGCTCTTCACTGGACATTCTAACCTCACTTTACAAAATTGAGCACTTCATGTCTCATTGTGAAATCTACTTCCCAGCACTGTTATTCCACTGTCCTTCGAAGGTATGTAAGTCTGCATTTTTTTTTCAAAATCAACGATGGAGGCAATCCTGCATCTCTTAATATTGTAACCGCTTAACCTGTTTTGCCTGGCCTCTGTGAAGTAAACTTTACATTTGCAAATGCATAATTTAATGAGATCTGGCTAACTCTGGTCAGGTTGTACATTCTGGTGCAGCTTTTTAGTCTACACTATGCTTTCCATGATCACTCCAGGCAGCTGATCAAACCACTCAGTTTTAACTAAAACAGAATTTTTTCACAGACTACTGAATGGAACACAAACAACAGAAAAGAGATATTACAATAATAACGACTTGAAAGCCTGACCGATATGATTATTCCCCACAGTTTAACAAAGGTTTGTTATGATTTCTTGCAACATCACATAAACACACCCTTTCACAAAATGTTAAATTCAGAGGTTCTAAAAAGAGAAACGTTAGAGAGTGCGAGTCAGCCAGAGAACCACTGTTTTATCAAGGAATCTTTTCTCTCAGCAGCTTTCTTGAACCAAAAGCTTCAAACTAACCCAAACTATTAAAAAAACCTGAGCTGGGAGAACTGTCGAATTACTTTCCATTTTTAAAACCAAAAGGCCTACTCTGATGGTCGAATTAGGCAGTATCTGTTAGCCATTACTTAAGTAGTTACTTCAGGCGTAAGGGTACCTCTCCGTTTATTTACCCTCTCGAAAACAAAAGGCAACATAATCTTTTTAAAGGGGCAGCAGCATCACATGAGCAATTTTGGTGAATGGTTTGGCGTTCTTGTGAAGCTTTGTAAAGCTGTTTGACATATGTAAATGATCAATGACAGTAAATAGAATTGACGTTTAGAAGCTGCTTTTCTGGCAGAAATATCTGTATTCATGGCAAAGAATCTCAGCATCAGTTTTATTAATCACCCAGTGGATGAGGGCATCATTGATTGGGCGATATTTCTTGGCCAACCCAAGTTGCCATAGGGAATGGCTTCGAGCTGCAATCTTGAATTGTTACAGGAGTTTGCACATTCGCCCCGTGTCTGCTTGGGTTTCCTCCAGGTGCTCCGGTTTCCTCCCACAGTCCAAAGATGTGCAAGCCAGGTGAATTGGACATGCTAAAATGCCCATAGTGTTAGGTGATTAGTCAGAGGGGAAATGGGTCTGGGTGGATTACTCTTTGGAGGGTCGGTGTGGACAGGTTGGGGCTGCTTCTACACTGTTGGAAATCTAATCTAATCACTCCAGATGAATTTGTAAATGGCCGGAAATATAGCAACATTTGGGCTCCTATACCCGCACTTGTCTTGATTGTCTGCTTTTACTTTATCTTTTAGCTTCCTTTCTCCCCCTTCTTCCTTTCCTTTTTATTTACTTTTCACTCAAATTATCCAGGAATATAAGGAATAGATTTGAAAATCTATCCATCACCAATGATGACGTAAATACAATTCTAAGTTTTGGAATAATTCACCTTCAATTTTCTTTATTGGTTTTTCCCCTGTGAACAAAACATCATCATTATAGGAAATACATGTTAAGTTAAACTTCAGAACCGAACGTGTATCCCATATTTTAGCGCCAAACTGCCGAATGTACCATGCTCTTTTAGAATGTCAATTACTCAAGCAGGTATATAGGGTCTAAGATGCCGATGTGGACAACATTAAGCAATTTTGCCTTTAAATTCAGTCGTTTTCTCACCTTCAATAAACGTCCCGCGGACCGTTCTGTTCCTCTCCTTGAATTCTCTCTTTCAATTTAAGAGGGTAGGCTGTCCATCAATATTCATTACAGACTCACAGACTCCGAGAGTATACTGTGCTACATTATATAATTTAAGGACTTAAATACATTCTTAAATGCAACACGTATCTTCGCCCCTCCTCCATTGCCATAATTCTGCAGGGACCATTTGCTCTGTGAAACCCTTATCAAATTCGTCATCACTCCTAACATTTCTGCACTGTCCATTGCCTCTTTGCATGAAATTGTAGAATATGTAACAGTTGCCAATGTATCTCTTCCCGCCTCATCGTCCAACCAACAAGCATAGTCTTTTACTTTAATTACTTCATTCTAATTTACTGTAGACTGCATGATGACTGCATGAAACATACGCGCTGACATTACATATCACACTGCCCTTTCAGTTACTTTCAATCAAGTACGTCACCTTGCTCTCATGCAAACAATTTTGGCAGAGGTAAGCTATACTGCAACATAACACACGTAAGAAGAAGAATACCACATGTTCCTCTTAAGCAGTTTATCGCTTCCAAGACTCTACATTGGCAATTTTATAGGGGGACCTGCATATTATTACCTTTTTCTTAAATTATTCAATCCTCACCTCTCTTAACAACACTGCCAGTGTCTCGCAACTCAACCTCCACACGCACTCTTGCTTGCACCTTGATCACTTTATTCTCAGAGATATTCAATGTTCTTACTTCCACACCTTCATTAATCACATTTTAAAAATTGTATTTCTCCTATTTCCCACCATTACCAACCACAGTTTATTTCACTGTGAGAAGCTTTAAGAATGTTCCACTTGCTTTTCTCCACTCATCCACAATTTGAAATAAAAAGACAATTCCTGAAAATACTTTTTTGACAAAGAGTGACAGCAGCATGCAACTATAAATTTCTCCTTTTCGCCCAGGCATACTCAGACCAACTGAGCATGTCTAGAAGTTTCTGTTTTTTTTTACGAAGGAAGGAGATAAATCAAAAGCTCTGCAGGAAAGCAAATTTAGTGTCTTGTCGGCTGGAGCAGGTCACATGTTTTGAATGCTGCTGTGAATTTCTGACTTTCCTACTTTTTCAGAACCTCTCTTCCAACACCACACATTTCCAAAACTATGGGGACACTCTACATTTGTCTGACTAGACGCAGATGTACAATACACAAGAAACTGCACCTTGAATTTGCATTGTTTGATAATAAGCATCCCTCCTCATGGACAGATTTAGGACTCCGAATGGGGAAAAGAAATGCTGTGCAATCTTCATTGACATCAAATGACGTTGAAGCAAGGTGAACAAGACATAATGTGGACACACCATAAACAAATTCAATGAGGTGGCTTTACTAAATTGATATGCTGTAATGCACTGTATTTCATTATTGCCATTATATCTTACGGGGAGTGCATAAATTGTTATGATTCCTTAGTCATCATAATGCGATGGCCACTGTTAAAACACTAAAGAGCGCTTTGCATACATGGGTACATTTCTGTCCGCGAAATGGTTGTTTGTAGTCCAGTCTTTCAACGAATATTGCATAACGTATTGCACAATTAATTTGTAGCATATTGAGATCGGTCACTATTGAAAATAAAGTAAAAATCTCTGACTGGATCCGAAATTTAGGATATACAATAAAGACGAAATGAAATCAAGCATGATATGAGTGGGAGAAATGAACGTTGATCTTCCTCAGAAATATTTCCTGATTGATGACCAGAATGATATGTTTTACTAATTTTTTTTCTTGCTGTAGATGCAGTATACATAGCTTTATTTCATTCAATATTTTACCTTTTTTACGCAATTCATTCTCTGTAGAGTGAATTAATTGAACAATAAATGGTGAAAACCTTATTTTTACTTACTAACGAAGGATGATTATGATAAAGTGAGAAGCTTAAAAAAGCAGAACCCCGCATTTAAAAAAAAACAGAAAATCATTTGGATACTGCTGCAAGTGGAATGATACTGTGCATGTCTTTTTTGTCAGAACTGATACAATGATAAAACTTTCAGTGGAAGCAACCATTTATATCTCATGAAATACATGAGCCAGTCAATGGCCAGTTTTCATTAACCAGTCAGATTTGATTAGTTTATGCGTTTCCACAGTATATATATATATCGAGATACAGTTACCATATACTATTTAATTCTTGTTGATGCAATGTGTGCTACGATTTTTTTCTGTTTATGTTAGAAAACGCTCAAAGTTTGAAGATACCCAATCACTATCAGATATAAATAGGTTACATATGCTCATTCTAAACTGGTAATTAGACCGAGGAGCAGCTTTCTGTGAAATAAACCTTCCAGTGTTGATAAATAAAAATGTGATGTTATAACATGGACAACAATGTTGTAAATCCACACTGCATATGATATTGGCAGACAAAGAGGGCGAAAGATTACTAGTCAGTGACGGAAATCGAAACATACACATTTGGAGAAGTATAACATCTGGCACTATTCATCACCAAACGTGGATAACGCTGGTGGCAGAGAATGGTTGAGTCATCGTTATGACTTGAGCTCCAGTGGCCCAAGGCGGGGTCGAGGTCATTCTGAGAGCCTTGGTTGTCCTTGTGGATAGGTTGAACATAAAGCGTGGATCCCAGTAAAGATGCTTCGCCATTTGGTAAAGGATACGAAAAGCTAGCCTCTGGAAGAAATCTACCTCTTCTACCTTTCACAGTGGAATCTGAAATGATTGACTTCTTCCTGCATTCAACCCAGACGAGAAAGAAAACATGCTGATCAACTCACAAGGTTTAAAGCTTTCTTTGCAATCAGTGACTAAAACAGATATGTTAACTAGAGTGTTATGTTCTCCAAGGAATTACACAGTGCAATTTGTGGAGCTACCATTGTGGTAAAACGGCCAATTTGTCCTGTGAGGAGGGGTTACTCGGGTAGCAACTTTGGAAGAAACCACACTGTACCATGCAAGGTAACTCAGTGTTGTTGTTCAATCTTTCTGCATCAGAAACCTATTCTTAGTGGTACTCGCTTTGTCTCAGCTCCAGTCCCAAGAAATTTTTGAAATGTCTAATAATCATGATTGCAACAACCACATTTGACAACGTTGCTAAGTTGTATTTTGCAACAGCTCAAAGACATGCAGCTATTTGAACTTAAATCTCTGGAAGAAAAATGTGTTTACGAAACTCTATGTTAGAACTTCATGAATCATCTGACCAAGACACACACCGATATGTCCAGAGGTCGCAGTCAGCTGCTGCAGCAACAGAAAACTCTTATGCAAATAATTAAAGTTTCTTTCCATAAAACATCCGTTTATGTTTTATCACCATGTTTTCTTTTGACTGATAATCTTAGAAATCCTTCCCTTCCATAAACCTATCTACGCCTGCCTGAAACACCTTTTATGACTCTATCCCCATCGCTTTTTGCATCACAGCGTTTTACAGCCCTGTGAGTAAAAGAAAAGCACTTCCTAATTCCTTCCCTTGAAAGGGTGATACAAGAATTTAGTATTCGGTTTTAGATTTGAAACTGAGTTATATAATTATCAGTCTGTGAAAGTAGTTTAAGGCCAATCTTTCCAGGACCATGACTTTAAGCCAATGCATGCCACTAAGTTGGTGACATCAAAGCTACCTAGAGTGTTAATTGAAGTTTGTATATACCATCATGCTTTATGACAGCAGAGAGAAAAAAGAAAAAAAAAGATATCATTACATCTAAGAAGAATAAGTTTACAAAAAAATCTTTTAGATCAGTTCAATGGAGGCCTCATTAAATTGCGGTGCAATATGATCTCTCCTCGAGCAGGATATTATTCAGAAGCGATCAAGAGCAGACTTTACCACTGTTTCAGATGGTAGCAAAAATAACTTCGCGGCTATCAGTCTTTGCTTCACAGAGATCTTTTCTGGTTATTAAGAAGCTGAGCCAGTGTTAGAATTCAGTATGTGAATAGCAGCGAACTAAGGGTTTCAAAACTCAGAGAACAAAAACTGTGAAGAAACAGGTAAGTGGAAATAACAAATTGTAGAAGAAAGGAAAACATATCTAGATTTTCTTTCACTGCCTCATGATATATGTTTGGGGAGAAGTTCGCATTTCCTTTGCTGCGCAATGGGAAACATCTCAGTCTGTATGGCGTTCACCTGTAAACTCTTATTTATTTTCTTAGCAAGATAGCATTGTTTCAAATTTCGCTGACAAGAAGGAAAATTATAATATTCTCAACTGAATGATAATTTTAAAAAGAACAGCGTCCAGTCTGGAACGAATAGAGTTATGAAGAACTTTGCAGCCGGATGTGTCCTCAAATATGCAAAAAGAAGAATCGATTAATTGCAGAACTGGTTGTATGCTGTTTTGGAAATTCAACAAATCACTGGACAATATTACAACCTATTGACACGTTATTGAAAAAGAAATACATGACTTGAATATTTAAAAAAATCAGCGGCAATATAGATGGAATTATTGTTCAGTTTGCAAGAATTGAATCAACATAAATGTCTGTTGCCTTCGAATAGTGGCCTGATATTATCATAGAGAAAAGTGGACTTCAGGAAACCATAGAGTTTTTTTTTTATGACGACTGATATTAGATGTCGTGGCTGCTTTACTGAGACCAGTTGAGAATGAAAAAAAAAAACTGTTTGGATCATTTTATACAAATTATTCCACCTGTGTTGTTAGAATGTGTAGATCTGATTGCATGAAATGCTCCAGTGCTGATATCCTTATAAGGTGATATCCTTATCTTCGAGCCAGGAGGCAAGGGTTGATGTCCTCTCCTGCCTTACTAGCACCTCTGACATGAACAGATTGTTTAGGAAATATCTCGAAACGAATTTCGATATGTAGCCTCGATGCATCGTCTTCTCGACCATTGATATGATTTAGAATATCATCTGGTGTTTCTCCAGATAAATTTCTCAGACATTGTTGTTGCACATCTGAAGAACTTTGTATCATCTTCGGTACTCATAAACCTTAATTCCCACCTTTTGAATCCTACTGTGAACATGGCTTCTTTCTCTTTTATAAGAACACACCCTAAAATAAAACAGTATGCCCAAGCTTTCACTGTCCTGATATTTTATAACGAATCACGTCTCAAATACTACTTGGCTGGACTCTTATGCAGTGAAGTCGGCGTTTTATTTCAGTAGCATTACAGAAATATAAATGTTAATTAGGAAAGTCCTGCTCACCTAACTCTTGTACTCTCTTCTTCAAAGCAAATATTTCTGTTTGTTTATTAAATAAAATACAAGTTCAGTTGTTACATTGAGCGATACTTTAAGGGTTGCATTTCATTTGTGTTTCAATATCAATAAGTTAACACTGTGATGAACGCAATTCTGAAATATAATTGTTTCTGTCGCCTCTGCAAAAAATAGTAAAAACGTCTCATATAATGATATGAAAACAGAAGAATACCGGATGTTCATAGTCTTAAATTATTAAATGTATCCCTGTGTTACCCTTCAAAGACATACTTCTTTCCAAGTATTTATCCTGTTAGTGTTTAATATGCCCCAGTCTGTATCAATTCCAGGGCAAGATATGAACATTATTGAAAGGTATTGTGCATTATGGCAGTAATTGTTAGGCCTAATACTTTACAAAAAGACAGCTGAAATATTGTTCGAATTATCCAGAAAAAGTGAAGTTAACAAGAAAAATACTTGTAGTTGAAATTATTTTCTGTTATGGGGCGCCAGAAGAAGAAAGCAATATTGCAGATTTGTGAGAGAATAGGCAAATCTCCCAGCATTCAAAGATAATCTCGAGAAAAAGAAAGCGAAGTTATGCGCAATATGCCAGATTATAATACCACACAGGACCCAAAGATGCACGAAACACTCAACACACTCCAAATTTGCAGAAGGCTGTTTGATTGCTCACTTCATCTACTTTCTCCAAGTTATTGGTCATTTTCCAACCTTTTTAATCTGTGTGCCTCGAGGGCATTTATAATGGATATCATGAGTGCAAAGATTAGGGGTCTTGGTGTAACTGAGCAGATTATATCGTCCTCAGAGTCATATTGTGTTAACAGACATACTATATGATTATTCATAAATCAGAGCACACGAGTTCGCATGTCTCCAGATATTACCAGATGAACAATTCGCAACATCAAAATATTAATTGTAAAGTAGAGACAGCTAAGTCAAGAATAATGAACAGCCATGCAGCATAATATGTCATGGTCTTACGATAGCCACCAGAAGTTAGGATTTGTGAGGAATGTTAGGAGAACCTTGGCAATCCGTCATCTGCCCGAATTAACAGAAATATGAAATTATATATCAATCTGGATAGTATAGAACGTCACTGGATTAAAGGTCCATAGAATGCACAATAACTGCGGACATCTTGCTCAGTTTCAAGAATTAATCCAATTGATTGCTTATTGTCATCGATTATTTGGTTTTTATTATCAGAGAGAAGAGTGGATTTTAGAAAACCATAAAGTTTGTATGACAACTGATTTTAGATGCTGTAGCTGACATTACTGAGATTAGCTGTCACTTACAAAAAACCAACACAAGTAGACAAAAATATCTGGGGCACACGCACCATTAAGGAATTCTCCTTATCTCAGTGAAAAGCTAACTTGTATGGATAGACTTTACATAATGATATCACAACAACAAAAGTAGTTACATTGAGCAGAACCATAATCCAGTTTATCTAATTTACACGTATCGACTAAATAATTATTGCATTGAGCATAACAGGTTCAAATCAGATAGAGAAAATGAGGAAGACCTCAGTAAAAAGATTAAGAGCTAACATAATCAGAAGAAAGCATAACGCTAAAAGAAAAGAAAAAGAAATGCATCAAGTATCAGCAAAAGAAAAATCATCAAGTAAAATAGTGGAGGCAATGGCCTAATGATCTTATAGCTGGACATTTATTCCAAACGCCCAGGTAAAGTTTGGGGGATTTGGGTTTGAATTGCATCATGACAATACGTGGAATTTGAAGTAAACAAAAATCTGGAATTCCAAATCTAATGATGACCATGAATCATTTGTCGGTTGTTGATTGTTCGTTCACGAATGCTGTTTAGGGAAGCAAACTGCCATCCACACCTGGTCTGGTCTACTTGTGACTCCCGCTCCACAATAATTTGGTTGACTCTTAATTTGCTTTTGAGCAATTAAGAATGGACAATAAATTGTGGCCTGGTTCTTGACGCCCATGGCCTATGATTAAATAGCAAAACTGTCAAGAATATTGATATGATGCATTAATGTTGTTACGGGATCAAAGGAGATTAATACATCAGCTGCACCTTCTGGAACAAACAGAATAGGAATGGGTGGAGTAACCCCACAGATCTGACAGGGTCTGTGGAGTTGGAAACACAATAAACACTTGGAGCCGCGCATGACTCTTCAGAGCTGAATGTTTCGAGGATAAAGTTATATCAAAGATTATGGGTGTAGCGGTAGGAGGCGGGAGAGTGAAAACAAATGAGTAGAGGTGGAAAGGAAGCCTAGAAAAAAAAGAAAAGAAGTATAAAACGCAAGCAGGTGAAGGACATTTTTGACATGAAACCAGGTATGAAAATATAGTTGGTGATAATGGTGCAATGAATGGTTGAAAATGTGTTTGCTGAAACCATACAATTTCGTCATGGGTTTGAAGAAGTAGATACTTGAGTTGGAGGGAGGCTTTGAAAACTTTTAACATTGAAGTTGAACCCGCACTGCCATGAAGCACCAAATCCAAATGTGAGGATGCTGCTCCTCTAACAAGGTTAGGTTGCCCTTGGTTTCTGTTCCAGAGGGATCGGAAACACATTGATTCCAAAACGTCTAGGTTCTTTTTTTGAATAATTTAAAAAAAACAAACAAACACGTGTTCAGTGAAAGAGGAGAAGCCAGTTCTTCCAGCACAGCTTGTTTTGGTTTTAGCAAGCAGTAAGTTTTTTTGCTCAGTTTCAGTGGGGGAATCTAAAAGAAACAACTACATGACGGAAGGTGTTCCATGTTCAATCTCTCTGCCATGATGGAAGTTATTCTGGCAGTTATGTAGTTAACCTCGTGTTGCAATGTATGTTTGGGATCATGTTACAGGCTCCAGTAACAGATAATTTGAGTGCATTATGATAGACTAGTCAAATCATTGGTAGATGAGTTAATGCTGAAGACGATGGTGTTGCAATGTGATAGGTTAAGCATGATGGAGGGAGTCGGTGTGGCAGATGATAATTAGTTTAGAAAGACAAAGCAAGCTAGCATGATTGGCTATGCACATGTTATCTGATAAGTGTGGGACCAACAAATTGTATAAACTGGAGGAGGACAAAGAACTTGTGGGGAGACAGGGAAGACATTTTGCTGGTTCCCACAGCTTTGATTTTGCAAGATTAAAGTTTAAGTTCATGAAGGATATTCTGCATGTCCTGGTAATTTTTTGCAGAGCATTGAGTGAGTCCTCCACAACAATATCTCTCTCTCTCCTTTAAGATCCTGAACAGAGAACATAGAACATAAAAGATTACAGCACAGTACAGTCCATTCGGCTCTGCATGTTGCTCTGACCTGTGAAACCAATCGGAAACACAACTGAGTACATTATTCCGTTCTTGTCCAGATGCCTATTCAAGCACCATTTAAATGCCCTCTACTAATTTTGCACGCAGTGTATTCCACGTCCCTTCTACTCTCAGAGTAAAGGAACTGCCTCTGAACCCTGTCATATTCTTTCACCTCTCAGTTTAAAGCTTTGTCCTCTCATGCCAACCATCGCCATCAGCATTCGAGTAAACAGGCTGTCGCTGTCTAACGTAACTAACCCTCTGATTATCTTATATGTTTCAATTAATTCATCATTCAACCTTCTCTCTAACGAAAACAAGTCCCTCAGAGTTTCCTCGTAAGACCTTCCATCCATATCTGGCAACAGCCTATTAAATCACCTCTGAAACCTTTCCACATCATTCCTAAAATTCCACATTCAGAACTGTATGCAATAATCCAAGTGTGGCCCGCACCAGTATTTTGAACAACTGCTGCATGACCTTATGGTTCCAAAACTCAATCCATCTACCATTAAAAAGTGGACACACCGTATGCCTTCTAAACAACCTGATCAACCTGGGCGGCAACTTTCAAGGAATTATTCACCTGAACACGGATCTCTCTCTGCTCATTTACACGACAAAGAATTTTACCATTAGCCCAGCACTCTGCATTTCTTTTACCCCCTCCAAAGTGAATCACTTCACACTTCTCCGCATTAAACTCCATTTGCCACCTCTCAGCCAGGTTCTGCAGCTTATCGATGTCCCTCTGTCACTTACAACATCCTTCCTCACTATCCGCAACTCTACCGACCTTAAAGTCATCTAAAACAGATTCTTGCGTACACCAGCAGTAATGGCACTCCAGGATAAATATTTCACATTAACAACCGCCCTCTGTCTTCTTTCAGCGAGCCATTTACTGATCCAAACCGCTCAGTCACCCTTGATTCCAAGACTCTGTATTTTGTGCAGTAAACTACTGTGGAGAACATTATCAAATGCCTCATGAAAATTCATATGCAACACATCAAGCACTTTACCCTCATCTGCATATATTGTCACCTTGTCAAAGAACTCAATAAGGTTTGTGAAGAACAATGTACCCTTTACAAAAACGTGTTGATTATTCCTAATCAATTTATCCCTTCACAGATGATTATAAATCCTATCTCTTATAATCCTTTCCAACAATTTATGCACAATAGAAGTAAGTCTAACCGATCTATAATTAACAGAGTTATCTCTACTCTCCTTGAACAAGAGAAAAAAAAATGCTATCCTCCATTTTTCTGGCACTAATCCTGTAGAAAATGACGACATAAAGATCAAAGTCAGAGGCTCGGCAATCTCCTCCCCGATTTTCCAGAAAATCCGAGGATAAATACCATCCAACCTCTTGGATTTATCTACTTTTATACTTTCCAGGATTGCTAAAAACTCCCCCTTGTGACCGTAAATCCCGTCTAGTTTAGCAGCCTGTATCTCGGTATTCTCCTCGACAACATTGTCTTTTTCTCAAGTGAAAACTTCTCCTATCTCCTCTGACTCCAACCACAACTTACCACTACTATGCTTTAATTGGACCTAAACCTCTTCTAGTCATTCTTTTACTCTGGTATACTATCGAAAGCCTTAAGGTTTTCTTTGATCCTATCAGCCAACGAATTCTCATGTACCCTCCTGGCTCTTCTTAGTTTGTTGCTTCGGTCTTTTCTGGGGTGGTTGTAACTCTCAAGCCCCCGAACTGAGTCATCACATCTCATCCTAACATAAGCCTTCTTCTTCCTCTTGATGAGAGAGTCAACGTCCTTAATAAACCACGGCTCCAGCTCGATAACTTCCTTCTTGTCTAATCGGTATATAATTATTAAGGACACGCAGTAGCTCTTCCTTGAATAAGCTCCACATTTCAATTGTACACATCCCCTGCAGTTTCCTTCCCCGTTCTTCGCATCCTAAAGTTTGCCTAATGACTTCGTAATTATCTTTTTCCCCAGCTATAACCCTTGCCCTGCGGTAGAATTAATTGCTTTCCGTTACTAAGCATCATCGAATTGTGGTAACCATCACCAATGTGCTCTCCTAACTCCAAATCTAACAGCTGGCCTGGTTCATTAACTAATACAAAGTATAGTGTGACCACGCGCCTTGTTGGCCTCTCTACATACTGTGTCAGGTACTCTGCTGCGCATGTTGGACTGAAGCTGACCCATGTAATGTATTAGAACTATAGCGTTCCCAGTCAATATTTGGAAAATTAATGTGCTCCATAACAACTACCCTCTCACTCTCGCATCTATTGAGGATCATCTGTGGTATCCTATCATCCACATCTCCGGAGCTATTCGGAGGCCAATGGAAGACTCTCAACTCCCCTGTGATTGATTTTACCGTTTTTGCCAAGTGGTGTTCTCGGGGACTGTTGCAAACATTTGGTACAGCATCATGAAGTTTGGATAGTCTTTTGGATTTTCGGATAGTTTATCTTATTCTGTATCCTGCTTTCTTTTCGTCGTGTTTTATTCGGTAATCTTGCAAATAAATTCTGTTTTGTTTAAAACTAAGTGGTTGTACCAGCTTCACCACTCCTGGAATATGCACTGTACACCTTTTCAGAACAACCAGCAAAGTTAAGGTCTGGGCTACTGTCTTGAAAAGTTTTGATCGGAGTCTGGCCAGATCTTTAACATAAATACGTTGTGTAGCTCCTCCAGCTTACGTATTGTCAATCTCAGGTGAAGAATGGGCTTTTATATTCATGCATATGGACTTTTACACCACTCCACTCTTTTTATATGTTTACTTGAATGGTTATGAACACAGATTTGCAGTGGAAGGAGAAATGTGTAACGTCGTTTTAAGACGCTGTATGATCTGTTTCTGATATGTCATTCCTGAAGAAGGATACAAAGTCATATGTATGTGTGAGTGTGTGTGTGTGTGTGTCTACACGCATGGTTGTGTAAACATTATATCATATTCTACTGGGAGCACGTTACTGAAGGAAATGGAGGTTAGGGATTGTAGATTAGCTGGCCATAACTTTGTAATGATACTAAATAAAGGTTTAAAGCCAGATTAAGAAAGTGGGTAAAAACGTGTCAGATTTATTGCTAGGTGTAAGATATGAGTTTTTACATCATAGCAAGACGAATACCTGAGTTCAATAAGATTTTAGTGGAGCAAGATGACTGAAATATGCAGAAAACAGGGATTTTCGAGTTCTTGTATGAAGATCACAAAAATGGCACGTAGATTCTGTGGGTGACAAAAAAGGAAAACAAAATATTGGCCCTTTATAACAAAGACAATGGAGTATATAGATAAAGAGTTTTGATAAAACTATAAAAGGCAACAATCAAGCAGTTTGGATCATCAAGAACATCTCTGAAATGACAGCCAGACTACTGCGACCACTAGGACTTATAATAGTACACAAACCAACAGCCACTCTCAGACAACAACTCACCAAAACGAAGGACCCGATACCCAGCATGAGCAAAACTAATGTAGTGTACAAAATCCCATGCAATGACTGCACAAAACACTATATAGGACAAACAGGAAGACAGCTAACGATCCGCATCCACGAACATCAACTAGCCACGAAACGACACGACCAGCTATCCCTAGTTGCCACACACGCAGACGACAAGCAACATGAATTTCACTGGGACAACACTGCCATTATAGGGCAAGCGAAACAAAGAACAGCCAGGGAATTCCTAGAAGCATGGCACTCATCCACAAACTCCATCAACAAACACATCGACCTGGACCCAATATACCGGCCACTACAGCGGACAGCTAAAACTGACAACCGGAAGCGGCAGGGACAGGCCACTATAAATGCCGGAGGAAACACCACAGACGCGCTTCACAGGAGGCTCCCAAGCACTGAGGATGCCACCTAGACAGGGGACGAAACGTTTGCAAAAAAAACTTCCAGCTCGGCGAACAGAACCACAGCAACGAGCACCCGAGCTACAAATCTTCTCACAAACTTTGAATATTTGCAATATTCATAGGACTGCTAATGAAGAAGCGGCCAGATGTATGAAGGTGGACAAATCTCCCGATTCTAACTAAATATATCCAAGAACACTGAAAAAGGCTAAATAAGAAATTATGTTGGCCCTGGCTGATATTTTTGCATTACCATTAGCTGCAGGTGAGGTGCCAGAAGGCTAGAATGTAGTAAATATTGTGCCGTTTTTCAAGAAATGCAAATGAAAACCTGGGAAATATAGTCCAGTAAACCTGATATCTGTGGTATGTACGTTAGTTGAGAAGATTCTGAGAACTAAGATATACATGCTTTTGAAAAGAGAGGCTTTCGGTTAGGAATAGTCAGCATGGCTTTGTGGGTGGAAAATCATGCCTCACAAATCTGTTAGAGTTCTTTGAGGAAGTGACCAGGAAGGTTGACGAGGGCAGGATAGTAGACACAGTGTATATGGATTTCAGTAGCGCCTTTGGTTCTATATCGTAGGCTGCTCTGGAAGATTGGTTCACATGGAAATCATTGGGATATGGCAAATTGTTACCAGGGCGCAAGGATCTGAGCTATGGGGAGAGGTTGGACAAGCAGCGTTTTTTTTTTCTTAAGAGTGTAGGAGACTAAGCAGGATCTTATAGAAGTGTATATCATCATGAGAGCCATTGTTAGTGTGAATAGACTGTCTTTCTTCGAGGGTTGGGGAAATCAAGGACTCGAGGGCATCACTTTACAATTAGAGTAGAAAGCATAAATATTTTTCTCTGAAGGGTGGTACACATGCGGAATGAACTGCCAGCGGAAGTGGTTGACACAGTTATACTAACAACATCTAAAAAAACACATTTGGGCAAAATATGGATGTAAACGGTTTAGAAGGACATGAGCTAAGTGCAGGGAAATGTGGTTAGCGTTTATGGAAATTTTGGTCTTCGTGGACCAGTTTGGCCTAAAAGGCCTATTGTATTTTAGGACTCGATGAATCTATGGATTCTTGCGTGACAAATAATATTGAATCAGAAAAGTGTGACTGTTGCAATTAAAGTATTGACTGAAGCAAATGACAATGCTAGGGTTGCAAAAAGGACGGTTGAGGATTCGTCTACTGAGGTATTATGGGCTGAGGTTAGAAGCAGGAAAGGAGAGCTAACCCAGTTGTGAGTGTTCTGTCGGCCTCCGAAGTGTTCCGAAGATGCAGAGATCAGGATAACAAAGATGATCCTCGAAAGCAGCGAGAGTGACAGGGTAGTAGTTATGGGGGACTTTAAATTTCAAATATTGACTGGGAATTCGATAATTCCAATGCTACAGATGGGTCATTTGTTGTCCAAAGTGTACAGGAAGCTTTCCTGATACACAGTGTAGACATGTCAACAAGGAGGGAGATCATATCAGATTTGTTATTGGACAATGAACCTAGTCAGGTGTTAGATTTGGAAGTAGTGGGTGAGTACTTTGGTGATAGTGACCACAATTCAGTGTGTTCACTTTATGATGGAAAGAGGCAGGTGTTTACGGCAGGGCCAGAGCTATAACTGGTGGAAAAACGATTATGATGCGATTAGGCAAGATTTAGGATGCATAGGATGGGGAACGAAACTGGAGGGGATGGGCACAATTGAAATTCCAGCTTATTCAAAGAGCAGCTACTGTGGATCCTTGATAAGCATGTCAGGCAGGAAGGAAGTCATCGATCACGGGAGCTGTGGTTTACTTAGAAAGTTAAATCTGTCAAGAGGAAGAATAAGGCTTATGTTAGGATGAGATGTGTTGGCTCAGTTAGGACGCTTGAGAGTTACAAGTTAGCCAGGAAAGTCCTAAAGAGAGAGTTAAAAGAGCCAGGAGGAGACATGAGAACTCGTTGACGAATAGGATCTTGGAAAGTCTTAAAGCTTTCTACAGGTACATCAGGAATAAAATAAATGACGAGTAAGATTACGGTCAATGAGGGATAGTCATGTGAAGTTATGTGTGGAGTCAGAGGAGATAGGATCAGCGGTAAATGCATACCTTTCATCAGTATTGACACTAGAAATACACAATGTTGGCGGGGAGAATACTGAGATAAAAGCTACCAGATGGGATTGAGGTTCATAAGGAGGATGTGTTAGCAATTCTGGAAAATGTGAAAATAAATAAATTCATTGGGACGGATAGGATTTATCGTAGGATTCTTTGGGATGCCAGTGAAGAGATTGCCGAGCGTTTGGCTTTGATTTTTAACTCGTCATTGTCTACAGGAATAGTGTGAGAAGACTGGAGGAAAGCAAATGTTGTCTCCTTGTTCAAGGAGGGGAGTAGAGATATCCCTGGTAATTATAGACCTGTGAGCCTTACTTCAGTTATGGGTAAACAAAGGGCTAATGCCCGAAACGTCGATTCTCCTGTTCCCTAGATGCTGCCTGACCTGCTGCGCTTTTCCAGCAACACATTTCCATCATAGATAGACATAGATAAGCTGCAGAGCTAAGAAAAGAGTTGTCAAATGGCGTTTATTGCGGAAAAGTGTGAGGTGATACACTTTGGAAGGCATAGCATGAATAACGAGTACTGGGCTGAAGGTAAGATTCCGAGTAGTGTAGATGAGCACAAAGATCTCGATGTCCAAGTACACAGATCCTTGAACGTTGCCACCCAGGTTTTTAGGATGGTTAAGAAGGCATAAGCTTTTATTGGTGGAGGAATTGAGTTTCGGAACCATGAAGTCATGCTGCAGCTGTACAAAACTCTAGTGCATCTACACTTGAATATTGTGTAAAATTCTGGTCACTGCATTATAGGAAGGATGTGGAAGCATTGGAAAAGGTTCAGAGGAGATTTACTAGGATGTTTTTGGTATGAAGGCAGGTCTTACGAGGAAAAGCTGAGTGACTAAAGGCTGTTTTCATTACAGAGAAGAACATTGTGAATTGAAGAGGGTTAGATGGGTGGGCAGTGAGAGCCTTTTTACTCAGGTGGCGATGGCTAGCTCGAGGGGACATGGCTTTAAATTGAGGGTGACAGATGCAGGGCAGACGTCAGAATTCGGACGTCAGACATTTAAATGGTCATTGGATAGGCATATAGAATACGAGCATGGAATAGTGTAGTTTAAATGGGCTTCAGATTAGTTTCACAGGATGGTGCAACATCGAGTGTTTAAGGGCCTATACTGAGTAGTAATTTTCTATGTTTGATGTTCTTAACCAATCCTCTAATGTTGTACCGCAACTGTCAGGAATTACCAGAAAAAAACTTTGAATGCTTCCAGCTTGTGCCGGCCAACTAGGATATGTTTTATGACAATACCAACTCAGCACATGTGAGGACTTATCACATCGAAGTTAAACAAAAGAAACAAAATGATGTAGTGTGAAATAGGCAATGCCTTACATTCACTTTGTAACAAAATTCAAATAACAATTTATGCATTAAGCAGTTCACAAAGTCTTCCCATCCTCGTTAATGTTTATGCTACCTGCATCTTTTTCACGTAACTCCTCATCTGTAACACAAGACAGAATAAATGGCAATGGTTATGTTTAATTAGTAACATAAGTAACTTATAACTAGATACTACTTAAAATTTGTCAGTTGCCATGAAGTGCGCAGAAGAGAAGCTTGTCATTCAGTGTACAGAATTGTTTCTTGATTTGTGCTGAGTGTGATCGAGACCGTAATAGAGTCATAGAATGGAAACATACTCTTCGGTGCAACTCGTTATTCCAACCAGATATCCCAAATTAATCCAGCCACATTTGCTAGCATTAGGCCTATATACTTCTAAATGGATATTGCTATACATCTCCCCATCCAAATGCCTTTTTAAATTGTTTAGATTAGATTACATTACATTACATTACAGTGTGGAAACAGGCCCTTCGGCCCAACAAGTCCACACCGACCCGCCGAAGCGAAGCCCACCCATACCCCTACATTTACCCCTTACCTAACACCACGGGCAATTTAGCATGGCCAATTCACCTGACCCTGCACATCTTTTGTGACTGTGGGAGGAAACCGGAGAACCCGGCGGAAACCCACGCAGACACGGGGAGAACGTGCAAACTCCACACAGTCAGTCGCCTGAGGCGGGAATTGAACCCGGGTCTCAGGCGCTGTGAGGCAACAGTGCTAACCACTGTGCCACCGTGCCACCCACAAATTAGTTTCACAGGATGGTGCAACATCGAGTGTTTAAGGGCCTATACTGAGTAGTAATTTTCTATGTTTGATGTTCTTAGCCAATCCTCTAATGTTGTACCGCAACTGTCAGGAATTACCAGAAGAAAAACTTTGAATGCTTCCAGCTTGTGCCGGCCAACTAGGATATGTTTTATGACAATACCAACTCAGCACATGTGAGGACTTATCACACCAATTTTGTATCCAAATGACTAGTTCTCCCCGTATTCCACGTAACCTAACCTTGTTGATCTGTTGACCATGTGGAGATTGTTACTTGTAACAATCTCCAACACTTCCTATGGAAGTTAATTCCATCAAAGCACTTTCCATTGCATGAAAAATGTTTTCCCTTGGGTTCCATTTAAATCTTTCTCCTCTCACTTTAAACCTGTGCCATCTTCGTTTGGACTCCCCTATCCTGAGGAAATGACCTTGACTATTCAACCCATCCGTGCCCCTTATGATTTTATAAATCTCAATAAGGTCACCCCTTGCCACTCCTCTGCCCATAGACCCATCTGATCAAGGTCCCAATGTGCTTTAAGGCAACTTTCTTCGCTGTCCACTATATCATAAACTTTGATGTCCTCTACTAACAATACTTCCGAAATTCACATTCAGATCATTTATACAAAGTTACCGAGGTCTCCAGTCCATAAAGAAACCCTTCACCACCAATGTCTGTTTCCTACCTTCTAACCAATTTTGTATCCAAATGACTAGTTCTCCCCGTATTCCACGTAACCTCACCTTGTTGATCTGTTGACCATGTGGAAACTTGTTGAAAGCCTTATTGAAGTCCACATGGAGAATGTCCACCAGTATGCCTTCATCACTACCCTCCTTACTTCATCAAAGCATCTCAATGAAATTATTGAGATACGACTTTCCACACTCAAAGCTATTTTAACTGAATCAATCAGTCTTTGCCTTTCCAAATTTGTGTAAATCCTATCCCTTAAAATTCCCTCCAACAACATGCTGACTACTGATGTCAGACTGACTGGTCTATACTTCCCTGTTTTTTTGTTACCACCTTTCTTACATAATGGCACCTCGTTAGTCAACCTCCAATCATTCGGCACCTCGCCCATTGTTATCGATAATGCCAATTTGAAATTGAATTAAACAGGTGTTTTGTAAATTTATGCACTATAAAGGAAATAAGCAAGAACGCGAAAAGCAAGGGAGAAATCTTGACTAAAAAAAACGCTTAAATGGATAAAGGTGCCATTGGTTAGGCTAGCATTTATTCCCCGTCTTAATGGCCTAAATAAAATTTGTTACTAGGCTGCTGGTGGCCGTTCTTGTGGGTATGTTCGCTGAATTGGGAATTTGTTTTACAGATTTTTTATCCCCTTTTGCTGTGACAGCCTCAGTGTTGTGGAGCATCCTGCGAAACGCTGCTCTACTGCGTCTGTTGGAATTTAATTGGTTTCGTTCTAGCTGCATCCAATTGCTTGTACCGGTTGTTCATTGCAATGTTCGGTATATTGAGTCTTGGACAATATGTTTGTTAATATTGCTCGCATCTAACTACTCAGATAAAAAGGACAACAAGTTTGACTGGTATAACACAACAATAATAGAACAAGCCAAACAAAGGACAGCCTGGGGCGGTGACTCAGTGGTCAGCACTGTTTCCTCACAGCATGAGGCTCAAGTTTGATTCCAGCGTTAAGTGACGGTCTGTGGAGTTTTTACTTTCTCCACGTGTCTACCCGGGTTTCCTACAGTTGCTCTGGTTTCCTCTGACAATCCAAAGATGTGTAGTTTAGGTGAATTGCGCATATTGGCCAGGGATGTGTAGGTTATGTGCATTAATCATGGGGAATAGAGCGTTGTAGGGAACAATTTGAGGGTGCAGACATGCAAACCAATCCTTTCTCATTAATACGTGTTATTTTTGCGTTGCAATTACATTTTCTTACTCACCATCGATGCTGCATTTTAATTTTAAATCTAAAACATATGATAATTTTTCTCTATTATTACAACTTACAGAGTTAACTGTAGTTTACATGAAAAGCGAAATATGTCACAAAATTAACAAAGAGGAGACTTTTCTACTCTTGAATACGCGTGGCCATTGCAACTGACAGCCATGATCCCACTGAACAGCAGAGCAAGTGAACAGTTTGACCTGACAACCCATAATCCTTTATTTTTAGATTAGATTACTTACAGTGCGGAAACAGGCCCTTCGGCCAAACAAGTCCACACCGATCCGCCGAAGCGTAACCCACCCAGACCCATTCTCTTGCATTTACCCCTTCACCTAACACTGCGGGCAATTTAGCATGGCCAATTCACCTAACCTGTACATTTTTGGATTGTGGGAGGAAACCGGAACACCCGGAGGAAACCCACGCAGACACGGGGAGAACCTGCAATCTCCACACAATCAGTCGCCTGAGGCGGGAATTGAACCGGGTCTCTGGCGCTGTGAGGCAGCAGTGCTAACCACTGTGCCACCGTTCCACCCACTAATTGACTTTTGAAATAAATTAGTGCCACCCACTAATTGCACCCTTAGTTGACTTTTGAAATAAATAATTAATTTCCGAGTTTAAAACCCACCATGGTCTCAGGCTCAACTGACTTTTGGAGAAGAATGCCTCCAACTTCCATATGGAAAAGAATTAAAACAATGAAAGAAAATATGTTGTACAAAAGTATGTCTTTTTAATATATTGTAGTCGTTCTAATCGCCCATACTACTCGAATTATTTTCCTATAAGAAAGAATGTCCTTCTGTAATATTTCATCAATCTCCACAGGCATCAGATCACATGTTAATGAAAGGTTCTTTTGTAGTAGTCATTATTGAATCCCCTACTGCAAGAAATGTCACTGAGTATAGTATGATCGAGAATTTACAAAATATTAGCTTCCATTATTTAGATAGTAAAACAAATCGAGCAGAACTTTTGTGCAGTAAATGTAATTGCTGCCACGAAGCCTGTATCAATGAGTGTTACTCATACTCCTGGAATTAATGACCACGCCAGTCCGTTTTGCCAGTCCGTTTTGCAAATCAGTTCCAACTTGTTAAGTAAGATCATGGAGCTTTGTCGCAGATCAGCATATTGCACGACGATTACTCATGCATTACGATAGAACAACGAAGAAGCTCAGGATTGGTGGCTTATTATTGGAGAATGTCAACTGGATGGAAGATGAAAGAGAGTAAACACGTTTTGACTGGAATATTCAAGATAACAATGGCCCTAATAAGCCAGAATGCTAGCTTTCTAGGTCATTGCAGTCAAGGAATGAACGACCAAAAATTGCAGTATATAATGTAGAAAATAAACAACGACAAATTTTTGCACCAACGATATCGGTTGTCAGTCTTCATTCTTGCACAACTGCTCTGCACATGCTATAACCCGAGTCTGTCATCACTGAATGACTCATTCAAACATCTTCTCTTCTAGCGCCGTATTTAAAGAAACACACTCAAACGCACACAAACACATATATAAAATAAATATTAACGTGTAAGTATCAAGCATATGACAAAGATATATAAAAAGTTGAATAATACAATTAATTTCCAATCACTTTGCCATATTATTCAACCAATGAACAGATTCTTAAATTAAGTTGATCAATTGGTCACTTCTGGAATTGCACGAGAATTTAACAGTTATTCAGCATGGATTGATGACATGAACTAGCTAACTCAACAGTTAAATATTTGAAACTACTGTTGAGCTGCAAATCGAAGGAAGATCAAAGACATCAGAACATATTCAATTTCCAAAGCTATCAAATCAAAAGTGAATGTGATGGTAGACAAGAAGAACTTCTTTTAATACTATATCCAAATTTTCGATTTTGCATGCTGGAAGAAGGCATTGATTATTTTTTAGACCCTAATTTGACTCAACTTCATTTCATGCAACGGTTGTATGTTTCCTGATCGAGGATGCTTGCCCGTCCATCTGAAATCATCATGATTATCTCGAATGCCTCACAACTATTTGCCCTTGCCGTGGTTCAATCTTCTATGGATTCCTGTTACCATTAATTATTCTATTGTGGCATGTTTTAAACAATAGATATTGATCATTGTTTCATTCTGTGCCACTTTGCTTATTGACGTCATACATTTTTAAGTCGTGGAAAACATTTTCCAACCCTCCTCATCAACATCTCAATTTTTTTTATGTGGATGTGCCCTCATTTAGGACTCCCTTTAAAACCCAACTCTCTCAACCTAACTGTTAATTTTCCTTTTAACAAAATTACCCTTTGTGCCTTAGTTTCAAGTTTTGTTTGAAACTTTTACATGTTGTATCTGAAATATTTTTACACTACATTAATTAATTACATAGGCGCAATGTTTCAATACATATGTGACTGTATATTCATTAACTAAACAATATATGCGCGAACACATATTAAGC
The DNA here is from genome assembly GCF_037043375.1 of Chiloscyllium plagiosum. Classification (NCBI taxonomy): domain Eukaryota; kingdom Metazoa; phylum Chordata; class Chondrichthyes; order Orectolobiformes; family Hemiscylliidae; genus Chiloscyllium; species Chiloscyllium plagiosum. The sequence continues at coordinate 13,607,379 of NW_028270176.1, forward strand.
TATTCTATCTTCTGCTGAATTCGATATTTCAAGTAAAAGTTACAATGGCGCTGGAATCACTACACAGAGGCATAAATAATCTGCTGCCTAATATTATTCAAGACTGAGACAAAAAACGATAACTTTCCTATTAGTTAAATTGTTATAAAGGAAGGAAAATGGGCAATTGTACCTTTCTCTTCATCATGAATTGCAGTTTCTGTTCGAAAACATCAATAAATTCAAGGATTAGAAAGATGGATATGAATAATGTATAATTTCCTACAATGAACAGGACGCCACTCCGCTTTCCTATGAAGTTTGAAATCAGTTTTCATTGCAGAGCCTGCAAAAAAAGGCAATACAAATTCACGGGAAATGGAAATAAACGTTATATAATTTGGCAGTTTGTACTGATTTTGTCCATAAATGTAAGCTGCCTCATTTTAAATGTAAGCTTTCCATGTTCCAGTCACTGCACGTTCTGCGAAGGAACAGAGCAAAATTTAAACGTTTCCCACTGATATACTGGGATCACATGTCATGCCAAATGCATTTCCGCCTGCTACACTGTTGAGTGAATCTGAAAGTTGCTCGACATATTTTCTATGCTCCATGATACTATTCATTATGCAAATGTAATTAAATTTGGATGACAACTTTTGTTTGCCTAAGCTATGATAATAAATCACTTACAGTCTATAGTTACAGGATTTAGGTAGAAACTTTGATGAAAAATTGTGAAGAGAAAAGAAAAGACACAAAGGAGACTACAATATGGAGAAAATAAAAATAGTAGTTATTATATCTTTTCTAGGTATGAAATTCCAAGATACGTCAACGGTAAGGGAATACATTTTCTGTGCAGGTACCTTTTGCAATAGTTAACCTCATTGTTCTTCAGATAACAAGCTTTGTGAAGCAGAAGAGGATATCTGAAACTTGATCTTACTTTTCCTGCCGTTTTCAAGGAGAAATGCCAAGAGGTGCAAAGGTTTTCATTTGTAGTCATAGGATACGAAATGACAGCTTCAGAACAAGTCATAATGAATTCGTCATTAAGATAAAATGGACATGGCAATGAGCAAGTGAAATAACGTGGAAAAGAAAGTGGAAAACAGGCCTCATACGAAAACAGCTACAACGAGATGACAACGTGGCACTAAACTGTCTATGAGAATTGTCCTGATGGGCCGTCATAAAGAGCAATTTGAACATATTTTCCTGAACAATCGAATGTTTAGAACAGTACTTAACAAACACAAATTGATGATACATCAAGAAATCTTAGATTCAGATAACATGAATATCAGAGACTTTGCTCAATTCTGTGAACTTTACCTCTGGCTGTGATCGTGAGCATTGCTAAGAACCACAAGTTCTCCAGATCATCCAGCGAGAAAAAGGGTCCCCAATGGGTTAAGCAGCATAAGGCTCATTGTCAATACGCATTAGGTGTTTTTTGTACTTACTACTACTACAAATACACACACACACACAAGCACACACACACAGCTCTACCTATATCTCTCAAAATATCTATTTACCATTCGATATGTTCATCGCTGCTTAATACTTATACATACCGCCAACAAATGTGTGGATTTGAATCACTTAACTCGATGAGTTTTTGCTTTCCCTCACTGACTCCACTACCACACCATAACATCACCACCCATGTCGTTGACTTGTGGAGACGCAGGATGGTTTCATTCCATCTCAAATGACGAAAGGAGCATCAGTTGATGGTTCAATCTTAAAGATGGTTTTCACTGAACCAGAGGGGTACCAATATCCTGACCCGGGGTAGGGGTGGGGGTGGGAGGCGATATTTGCTAATGCTCTTCGGGTGGGTTTAAACTAATTCAGCAGGTGGATGGGAAATGAAATTGTAGTTCGAATATACGGGAGGATGAGAGTAGTGACGTCAGAACTAAGATTTCAAGATTGCAAGAAGGCACCAGCGGGCAAGGCGTTGGTTTGAGGTGCATCAACTGCAATACCAGGAGCATCCGAAATAAGGTGGGTGAACATGCAGCATGGAGGTACTTGGGATTTCGATGTTGTGGCCATTTCAGGGACATGGGAGTGGAATGGCAATTGCAGCTTCCAGGATTTAGTTGTCCCAGTAAGAACAGAGAAAATGGTAAAAATGTTGGTGTGGCACTGTTACTTCAAGGGCAGTATTAGGATTGCAGAAAGGACGTTTGAGGACTCGTCTACTGAGGCAGTATGACTTGAGATTAGAAACAGGAAAGGAGAGGGTACACTGTTGGGAGTTTTCTATAGGCCTCCAAATAGTTCCAGAGATGTAGAAGATAGAATAGCAAAGATAATCCTCGATAAGAGCGAGCGTGACAGGGTAGCTGTTTTGGGGGACTTTAACTTGATTGGGAATAATGTAGTTCAAGTATTTTAGATGAGTCAGTTGTTGTCCAATGTGTGTGGAACGATTCCTGATACAGCATGTAGACAGTCCAACAAGGGGCGAGACCACATTAAATTTGATACTGGGTAATGAACCCAGCCAGTGATAGACTTGGAGGTAGGTGAGCACTTTGGTGATAGTGACCACAATTCGGTTATGTTTACTTTAATAATGGAAATGGACAGTTATATAACGCAGGATAAGAGTTATATCTGGGGAAAGGATATTATGATGCGATTAGGCAAGATTTAGGATGCATAGGAATTGCAAGGGGATGGGCATATTTGAAATGTGGAACTTATTAAAGGACCAGCTACTGCGGATTCTTGATAGGTATGTACCTGTCAATCAGGGAAGGCGATGCCAAGCGCAGGAGCCATGGTTTACCAAGGAAGTTGAACGTCGTATCAAGAGGAAGAAGTAGGTTTATGTTAGGATGAGATGTCATGGCTCATTTAGGGTGCTTGAGAGTTACAATTTAACCAGGAAAGATCGAAATAGAAAAGTAAGAGGAGACAGGAGGGGACATGAGAAGTCGTTGGTAGATCAGAACAAGGAAAACCCTAAGTCTTTCTGTACGTATACCAGGAATAAAAGAATGACGAGGGTAAGATTAGGGCCAAATAAGCATAGCAGTGGGAAGTTGTGCGTTGATGCAGAGGAGATGGAGAAGCGCTAAATGAATATTTTACGTCAGTATTCACACTGGAAAAAGACAATGTCGTCGAGGAGAATACTGGGATACAGACTACTAGCCTAGATGGAATTGAGGTGCACAAGAAGGAGGTGTTCACAATTCTGCAAAATGTTAAAATAGATAAATCCTCGGGGCCAGAGAGGAGATTGCCGAGCCTTAGGTTTTGAACTTGATGACGTCATTTTCTACAGAAATTGTGTCAAAAGACTGGAAGATAGCAAATGTTGTTCCCTTGTTCAAGAAGGGGAGGAGAGAGAGCCATGGAAGTTATAGAACTGTGAACCTTAATTCAATTGTGGGTAAAGTGCTGCAAAGACTTATCAGAGATATAATTTGCAATCATTCAAGGCTTTTGTGAAGTGTAGGTCACGCCTCACAAACCTTACTGAGTTTTCTGAGAAGGTGACCAAACAGGTGGATGAGGGAAAAGTCATTGATGGTTGGAAATGGATTTCAGCAAGGCGTTTGACAAGGTTCGCCAGGGTAGACTATTGCACAATAAATGGAGGCATAGGATTGAGTGCAATTTAGTGGTTTGGACGAGAGGATAGTAGTTAAGGGGAAATATTCATCCGAGAGTTCAGGTAATAGTAGGGTACCACAATATCTGTTTTGGGTCCACTGTTGTATGTCAGTTTCAAAAAATGTGCTGGATGAAGGCATAGAAGGATGGGTTAGTAAATTTGAAGATGACACGAAGGTCGGTAGATTTTTGGATATTTTTGGAGGACGTTGTAGGTTACAGAGATGCAAAGATAAGCTGCAAAGCTGGGCTGACCGGTGGCAAATGGAGTTGAATGTGAAAAAGTGAGGTGATTCGCTTTGGAAGAAGTAACAGGAATGCAGATTATGGGCTAATGGTAAGATTCTTGATAGTGTAGATGAACAGAGGGATCTTGGTGTCCAGGTACATTAAGCCTTGAAACCAGGTAGATCAACTTGTTAAGAAGACATTGGTGTTAGAAGGCTTTAAAAGGGAGAGGGATTGAGTTTTAGAACCATCAGATCATGCTGCAGCTGCTTAAAACTATGGTGTAGCCACAATTGGAGTATTGTGTACAGTTTTGGATTATAGGAAAGATGTGGAAGACTTGGAAAGGGTTCAGAGGAGATTCACTAGGATGTTGCCTGGTATGGAGGGAAGGTCTAACGAGGGAATTCTGTGGGACTTGAGACTATATTTGTCAGAGAGAAGAAGGTTGAGAGACTACTTATTTAAGACATATCAGAGGGTTAGATAGGTTTGACAGGGAGCCTTTTACCTCGGATGGTGATGGCCAGCAGGAGGGTACATAGCTTTAAATTAAGGGGTGATGGTTAATGGACAGATGTCAGGCGTAGTTTCTTGCCTCAGAAACTAGTAGCGGAATGGAATGCACTGCCTGCAACTGTAGTAGACTGGCGAAGTTCAATGGCATTTAAATGGTCATTAGATAGCCATATAGACGAAAATTGAATAGTTGAAGTTAGATAGGTTTCAGATTGGTTCCACAGGTCTGCGAAAAATCGAGGGCCGCTGTAATTTTCTATATTTTATCGCACCGAAACTGTGGCAGATTTCTTCAAGATTTCATTGAGCTATCATACCAGTCTCCCCAGCAACCACACCACCCTCGCAACTAAAGCTGTGTTGCACTTGTGAATCTTTTGATGCGAAAGAAGATGATCTATGACCATTTTGAATACTGGTGAAGGTTCGAAGAGCTGCTTCTACTTGTGCATTTTCTGTTTTGATGCAGTATTGTTAAGATTTGGTCGAATATTTCTGCGAACCCATTACTTTAATGCAATTATGCATGGAAAGTGTGATACGAAATGAATAAAACATTGTGCTTAAAACCATGAAAGTCAATCATTATTGCCTATTTTGCAGGTACAACAACAAAGTCTGATTTCACACTTCTCAGCGTCAAAGATGAGCACCTGTAAAATGCCTATTAAAGGCGAGATATATCACATGAATTGACAACAATTGGGGAAATTATTCTAACTTTTACAGTTGGTCAAACATTATCTGTTTATTATCAAAATTGCAATCTCACTATAATTTATTTTAATCGAAAAAAATCGACATGATTAATTGTCCCTTTATTACTTTCAGATAGCAGCATGCTTATGTTCATAAATTGGATGTGATTCGAAATTCAACACAACTGTTGTGGTCTTCCACATTAAGTGATTAATGTTTACTTACATCTGAATAACTGAGACAGATATGAGGTGTGCAGCTGAAACAATTTCTGATATTCCAATTTAAGACTGCTTTTGCGCTTCTGCCTTGGTGCTTTGCTCAAAGTAGAATGTATGGTATCAAAGTTATTCTGTCAAATTAATTGCCTGAATTCACAGAAGAATCTCATTGATGGAGCAGGCAGCCAACAGTAAGTTATAAGGGAAACTACGTACAATAACATAATCAAAACTTCGTGAAATGGAAATGCATTTTCTTCCGTCAAAGCCTCAGGGTTTGCCCTTCTGGCCCGTCCTTTGAATAATGCTTTGCATTCTAAACATTTCAGAACATTTTATGAAACACCGTTCATGATTTAAGAACTGGAGCGCATACACATCACCGAAAGCAGTTCTGCAATTCCAATATCACACGAAGTTATTACAGATTGATGGCTTTCATTTATGTAACATTTTCCTAATGAGTTTATTTTCTCAACCCATTCTCCCTTTCAAGCTTACTTGCTTCTAACTTTGTGACTCGTTATAATTCAAAATTTCAATTATATCGCAATCATCATCAGTAAATTGATATTTACACTATTTACATTTCACTATATTGTGCTCAGTGGCAAATTCTCAATGCAAACAAAAAGATCTGAGTCTTTCTCACCCAACTGTTTCAGTTTTTCTGACAACGCTTTTATTTCTGAAAAATGTCGAAAATCATCACAAAAGATGCGATTTGAAATGATCTGAATTCTTCAAATTAATATGATTATACATTATTTCATATTTGAACTGTAGCCTTAGCAAACTGCGTTCAACAATTTCCAAGGTGCTAAGAAGTACTAATTATCACAGTTTCTACTTTCTGTTAATATGCAGTGGCTAAATTTTAACAAGAAATGCAAGTGTTCCTTTGTTCTCGTTTTACTGTTCCATGGAATTCTTATTATTGAATTACTCACTCGTGAGATGTGGATGTCACGGGCTAGGGCAATATGTATTGGCTCGTCTTGGATTACATAATGCTGCATTTATGAAAATCTTCAGTTCGTGTACTGCCGGTGCTTAAGATTCACTGATCCACTTCTAGACAATTTAATGGATATCTAAACTATCTACACGTTCGCTCAATGCATATCTAACAACAAAGAAAGAAGAACTGCAAGAATACAATTGAGACAAACGTGAACGGTTTCAAAATTCATAAATATTCAAAGGATGAGTGGCATGATTCTTATCTTTATTGAACGAGTTTTTCTGAAAATGATTTGCTTTGATGGCAAAGCTAATTTGTGAACGGTAACATTATTTCATGGCTAGAAAAGGAACATAAATTCAATGCTTAAAATACTCTCCAATAGCTATAAATCATAGACGCTCGTACTCCAAATTACATGCATATGAAAAGAGGTAATGTTTAGTTCAGTACAACATTAGCAATGTCAATTGACAGCTGTTGCTGCGAATTGGTAAGAAATTCATCCAGATATTTGAGAACATGGGACACGGATCTCATGAATCCATGCCAATGTCAAAAATGATATAAATGTTGAAATTCAGAAGAAAATCGACACGCAAGTGTTTTGCCACAATGCAAACGTCACCAACAACACGTTTTTATTCATGCTGAATGCCTTCCTGCGTCAACTCTCACCTGCACAACTTTCTCAGGTATCAGTGGTCTGACTTATAAAATTTGAGTGATTAAGTAAAGTCCTAGAAACAGTGTGATACTCAATTCTAAAAGGTTTACATCCGATACAGTAAAAACTATGGATTTTCATAGAACAGAATACCTAAGCGGGGAAGCAGGCCCTTTGGCAAAGCAAGTCCACACAGACGCTCGACAGAGTAACCCACCCAGACACATTCCCGTACCATCCTCTACATTTACCCCTGACTAATGCATCTAACCTATGCATCCCTGAAGACTGGGCGATTCAGCAAACCGGCACATCTTTGGATTGTAGGAGGAAACCGAGAAAAACCCATGCAGAAAGGGGGAGAATGTGCGAACTCCACACAGACAGTCGCCAAGGCTAGAATTGAGGTCAGGTCCCTGCCGCTGTGAGGTAGCAGTGCTAACCAGTGAGCCACCGTGCCACCAAGCTTTGCTTATCGAGAATGACACAGTCCCTGGGTTTCCCTGATCTCTAGTGATCCAGTTGCACTGAGTTTCTGCTATCTCCAGCCACTGTCTTTGACTGAAACAAGAAGTATTTCGTAGAGTTTTAAGAGACATTTAGTTTCCTCTCAGAAGGTCAGCTCTACTCTCAGGTAAATTAACAAAGTATAAAAGCGGTGGTACATATTCCCTTTATTGCAAATACTGATCGGCAGATGCCTAAAAAGGACATGGATCGAAAAAGAAAAAGGACAGATCAGAAAGAACGCTAACAACAGAATTAAAGCAGATGCTCGAACAGGAATTATGATCAAAAATTATATTGGGAGCTAAAGATAAATATCAAGGCAAAACAAGACCTTTACCTGTGTTTGCAAGCATCAGTGCTTCATCTGTGAGTGAGGAATATTTCCGTATAGAAATGTTAGGTTTTACGTAAGCAGCATAGTGTCTCCATTGATGTTTCAAGTTACACCTAGGAAGGAGGTAACTATTGACATTCACTTGGACCTCAACAGACACACTTATAAGCAAGACATGAAGTTAATTAGATTGAATAAAAAATGGCGCCAGGTATCCCAATACAAGTCTTGAACTTCATTTGAACTTCATGCAAGTCGTCTTCCTTTTTAAGTTGTCTCCTGATATAATCACGTGATTCAACTCTTTCCTCACTGTCAATAGCGGCAGTTTCTCCCAAAAATAATCACGTGATTTAATTGTTTCCTCACTGTCAATAGCGGCAATTTATCCCAAAAATAGACTGGTTTAATAGTCGGGCAAGTCAATTGATTTTGCATACATTAAAATCTGGCCAGTATAAAAAAAGATATCATACATTTCCTGTAAAATAGAAGATATATCGACATGGACAGACGGACAAACGTTTATCTGTCATCATTTACAATGTTTGTGCAGTACTTTCCATTCCAATTTCATACATGGAGTGCAATTCGTGGCAAATATCACGTGAACCATAGTTCACAATCATAGGATATGTAAACTTCTATGTGTTATAAAATATTAAGGAATGCAAAACATGACTTCCAATGTACTTTTCAATAAAATTATGAAATGGTGTGACTTGATACCGGATGCAGCTTCGTATTACTGGCTCTAATGCATCATGCATAGATCACGCAATGTTCTGTCGACATAAAGATGGAATGTATACAGATATTTTCGAAAACTGATTTCTTAAAATGTTAATGAAAGGTTTCCTGAATTCGTAGATGAAAGGAAACAATAATCTCTGTTTGCTTCTTAACCAGAGTAATTGTTTGGTGGAACATTGATTGAAATCTTTATGAAAACATTCACTCCATAATTGTGCGAAGGAATGTTCTCGCTATAAATGTAAATTGGAGAGAAATGTATTGTTTCGATCAAATATTTTACAGTTATCATTCAGCAATAAATTTTCTTACACGATCACTATTTTTGAAATGAAAAATGCACGAGCTGATTATCTTCACAACATAACAATTTAGGAATTTGTGTTTAAGACAATTAATACCAAGTATTCTTCATTTCAAATAGTTTGACCTTTTTTTAAAGTCTGACAAAAGCAATTTTTTTCAGAGGCACTTACCTTTGCTTTCAAGCTTTCGTTCCAATTCTGTAATGATAGAAAGAATTTTATAAAAAGTTTTGAATTAATTGTTAAACATAACATGAAGATACAATCAAGTGACAATGTCCATTATTTTGCCCCAACACTCAATTGCAGGAATAATAATAAGTATTGCTGAAAATAAATACATTTTGTGGAAACATTTTCTTTGGATACTCTCAGGCCAAATCATAAACAATGCCAGTATCGCATCCAAACAATTGTACATCCTGATCTCGTGAAATAAAGTCTTGTCATACCTTTTCCATAATAATGATGTTAACTTGTCTCCTCCGTCATGGATATCGATGCAAAATATCGATTCAACTCACTTGCCATCACCTTGGTTCAGATTAATTTCCTGGACTCAATTTAGTTAGAATCAATGCTCATGTTAAATATTTTTTTCTCTATCAAAATATTTGCAGAGGGTTTTAATGTCTGGCCTTATTTTTCTATCTAGCTTTCTGTTAAACTCTTTTAAAAATAATAATCATAATTGTTGTTGTTATTATTATGATGATGATTTTGATGTCTGATCTTGTGGCTTGTTATCTGTCATTGCACTATTGCATGGTTATCACTGAAACTTCAGTTTGATCTTTGGCTATTGACGTCTCAATGATGAAAGACCATTAATTTCAGTCATAAACTTTGGAATGTATCTGTGCAGCTCATCATGACTTTGCCCCTCATATTTCCCTGTATCCTTAAGAGTAATGCTTAATATAGGAGTAAGTTACTGCAGATGTTGGAACCTGCATTGATAACAGCAAAGGCTCGAGATCATATCGGGTCAGACAGCATCAATGGAGAAAGAGCAAGCTAACATTTCGAGTCCAGATGACTTCATCAGAGCACTGATGTGAAGGCATCTAGATGCAAAATTGTAACTTGCTGTCTCTTCATGGAAGCTGTCTGACACTTTGTGACCTCCAACATTTGTTGTTTTCTATTCTGTTATGTGTCATTTGCAGTCAACTCTTCTTTCACGCCTTCATAGTTAGACTTTAACGAATGTAGTCTTTTCCTTGAATGGGATGGAAAGGTCAGTCATATTACAGTCTCTATAACGAGATATGGCTTTATTAAGCGTTCATCAATTCATCCTATCTCGTTGTGCATTACTCCATTCAGCCCACCATAATGTGTTCCGTTTACAGATAAATATATTGTCGTTCGAAACAAGTTCACTGGACATGAAACCTTAATTATTCCTTCTCCTCACAGGTGCGGTCAGCCTTTCTGCATTCCTCCAGCAATTTCTGCTTTCATCCACCAACTTATGGCTTCCCATTTTATTGTGCTTTCATTAGTGCTAAATACTAAAGCTACACAGCTAACATGTTTTAACCTTGTGCACTTCCTGAACGTTCCTTGCCATTCAACATTCAGATCAAAATCTATGATAATCAAAAGTCACGTCGATGCTGTGGTAACCATATTGTACCTCGAGTCATAGAGTAATAGAGGTGTATAGTACAGAAACAGAACTCCGGTCCAAACCCACAGCAGAACCCCTCCAACCGTCTCAATATTCGTGTATATTTTTTCTCTTCACTTTCAAGTTTCACAACATTCTTCCTGTCGCAGGGAGAGCCGCATTGCATGTTGGTCCAAAGGTGACCATGCAATGTGCTGTACAGCTGCAAAATGACCTGTCAACTACTATAACCTTGCACTGACCAATAAAGGCAAGAATATTAAACGCCTTCTTGTCCACTTTGTTCCCTACGACTCATAGATTCATGTATCTATGAACCTGCAATCTGAGGGCCCTATGTTGAGCATGACGTTCCAGTACCGTATGATTAAGTGTATATGTCTTGCCCTGATTTACCATTCCAAAAAGCAGCATCTCACATTTATAGAAATTAAAATCCATCTGTCAGTCCTCAGCCCATTGACCCACTTTATCAAGGTCCCGTTGAACCCTTGACATTTGTCATTACTCCGTGTTCCTGATTAATATGTTTCCTTTTCAATGCTACATTCACTCAGATGCATAGCCTGCAGTTTTATATTCTACTCTTTTTTTGTATACTCTCTAATGTTATATTTTGTTGACTGTTTAATTTGAAGTCTCTTACTCTTCCTGAATGGTCTGTATGTAATTTTCAATAATGCTGTCTTTATAGGTGACTTTTGGTCTATGATGTAGTGTAGTTACATCGTCCCACATTTGTTTCCTTGTCCTCCACATTTAGTTTCAAAGCGTCTTTGCTTCCCATAACATGTTAAAAATAAAGTGCCCATACATCGAGTCTTTGAGTCATAAGGATGTATAGCACAGAAGCAGACCCTTTGGTCCAAAACGTCCATGCCAATTAGACATCCTAAATTAATCAAGTCCCATTTGCCAGCATTCGTCCAATATCACACCACACTGTTCCTATCCATATTCACATCAATATGACGTTTAAATGTTGCCATTATACCAGCTTCTACCAGTTTCGACAGGACAAACCATATACCTACTGGCATCTGCACGAAAAAGCTGTCCCTTAGGATCCTTTTAAATATTTCCTGCCTCAACTGATACTTAGGCCATCCAGTTTTGTACACCCTTACCCTGGGGAAAAGGGCTTGACTATTCACACTCTCCATGCTCCCTCATGACTGTATAAATCTCGAGAGGTTCAACCCCCAGCCTTGAATTCCACGGGGGAACTAGCCAAGTCAATGCATTCTCTCCCTACTGCTCCAACCGTCCAACTCTGGCACAATCCTTGTAAATTCTTTTTCTGAACCTCGTCAAATTTAACAACATGTATCCTATAGAAGGAAGATCAGAACTGAATGCAGAATTCCAAACGTTGCCTAAGCGACATTCGTTGTATTCTGAGATAATCTTCTTCGTTCTTTACTACATCACCGGTCTTCGAATGTACTAACCATATCTCCTACATTCACACCCAATTCATTTATATAAATGACTTAAAAGTGTAAAATATGGCGGTGGACATAGCAATAAATTAAAAAGTTCACAGTTTGTTGTATGACAAATACAGGAAAAGATCATCTTTTTCTTTACTGAAACATGAATCTTGGGTGAACAGATCCTGTTGAACTTCCAACAAATCACGTAAATGTCTGTTTTTGACAAACCTTACCTTTTACCTTCTGTCCGATGCGGCCATCTGTTGACAGTAATGGGAACAATTTTGTGTGACAGATTCAAATGAAAAAATGTATCTAATTTTACATCAGACTTAAATGTTTTTCATCAGATTAACTTATAGTTGTTCTAAGTACCCCGTCACCTCATTAACATTACAGTGTACTTAGTGTTCGAAAATCAGTAAGTTTTATGTACATGTGCATGAGTAGTCACAACCGTACTCAATACTGGGTTATTTAAAGGAAAATAAAATTTACATTTTTTACGCTATTGTTATCCATTTAGATGGGCTTTTCTAATAAAAAAACACTTTACATAACAGGTCTTTTCAGTACGGCAAACTAAAGGACTCAATTTGTTTTGTATTTCAACTTGATTTGATTAACCAAGTATTCCTTATTAAAAAAACAGGCAATTTCTCAAATTGCCACGATATTTGCTGTCTGTATGGCTCTAATCATTTGACAAAGCATATTGCCTTCAGTGATCCACGTGCTTGTGCTGGACCTTTGGAATCTTCTATCTCTTGCGTGGAGGGATAGCTATCTTGTGTGAACATGAATCTCATAGACAAGTGTGGTTAGCCTCCTAGACGTCTGCCATATTTCACTGTCTTCTGCCATGTATCTTAATGCCAGTTTCTGTGGAAAGTTGTGCGGTATTATCCCCCTCACCCCGGATTTTCCAGAATGATCTGTGGCCTGTGTCCAATCTGGTCATGAGTGGGGTTCAATGCATCTAATGACGTCACACAAACACCATTCACTGTTGCCATGCTGGAGAAATGTAAAGTACACTCCCTCATGGTCTCGCTGCATATCAGAGAACTTTGTTAATGCTTCCAAAAACGAAACATTCTAGCTGACATAACTTGTTCTGTGTAAACTTCTTGACCTTGGTTGCCACTGTCCTCTGTAGCTGATAATTGCTATCTGCTGAGTAATTCAGTTTGGTCAATTTTCTCTGAGGCCTGATTTCTCCATCTGTTTGTCAGTTGAAAATGTTCAATTCTGGCCCGTAGTGACTACACATTGACTCGATTTCAGCTGAAGCCATCAGAAATTCTTACCCGCAGTACTGACCCGTCTGGAAGTTAATGCTAAATTTATGTTCTTTGACGTGGTAAACATTGATAATTCCATTCAAAGCAGTAATCGAGTTTTATATGAATTTTGAAGATTGAAGTGAGCAGTTTGCTTCCAAATTCTTTCCTGTGTTAAATGTTATTTTCATAAATAAGGGACCAACACTGCTCACAATACTCTTGATGCAGACTCACCAGCAACTTATACAGTTCTATTTGGACCTCCCTTCTGATACTCTCCACCCCACTCCTAAAATAAAGGCCAACATTCCATTCGCCTTCCTAATTACAACCGTACCTGTGTGCTAATTTTCTGTTATTTCTTGCTCGCATACCCACAAAGTTGTATCTTTATTTTTGTCAAATATTCCCTTTTGTTTAGGAGTTGAACCTTTTCATCGTCACATAATTCTATTACTCTATTGCAGAACATATCTCCGTTCTTTGACTGTGAAATTTGTCCTCATTTTTTCTCATTTTATAGTGTTCAAACGACATTTCGGTTCATGGAAGGATAGTTTTTTTGTTTTTCTTCGCAGTCTGCCAACGCAGCTACAATCGTTTGGTGGAAAATACAAACGTTATTTTTTTTTTAGTCCAGTTCAAGTCCTTGGACAACTAAAACTCTGAACCTATTCAGTTTTTTAAAAATTGATTAGATTTATTCTTGTCACGTACTGAGATGCAGTGAAGGGTATTGTTTTTGGGTCCAAACCATACCTAGCACAAAAACGTTAAGGTAACAGAAGACAATGTAGAAAACAGTGTCAGAGCTCCAGAAAAGAGGAAGATTAATTCTATTCTATACGTGGTCAGGTCATACAACCGATAGCAGCGGGGTGAAAATTATTGTTTTTTTTTCAAACTGTTGCATGGAAGAAGGTGGAAAAGATTATAACCGCTATGGGAGGGGTTTTGAATAAGTTTTGATTAAATGGGATACCATAAGGAAAAAAAATGACTTTTCAGCAGATGAATGAATAAAGTACAAACCATTTCTGCAATAATTAATGATAATTTAATATCTCAATGCTGGAAATAGAGTTAAAAATGCAAATAGTTTTATTGAAGGGGATTGGCAACTCGTGAATTACTGAATAGTTACTACTGATATCCAATACTGGCACAGTATGACTTAAATCTGAGAAAACATTGCAGAAAGAAGGGGATTCGATTACATGGGAGGATTTCCGAACAGTCATTAATAAATATAAATAATCACAAATGCATCGAAATGCATCACCATAAATAAGCACATTTCCCATCCCAGTATGAGTAGATGAAATAGGAACTTCAAAAATGTACCGACACAGTTAGGAACATTTATATCTCAAATAATTCCGAGAATGTGCCATATTCATTCTTTCTTGGGCTTTGCTCTTATTTCTGAAACTCACTTTGTTCTTCCAAATTTGCCTTCAATTTACTTATTTCTGTAAAAAAAATCAATTACATACGCTGTTTAGGTCATTGGAAAGTATGTTGTGAGACTGTTATGAATGCATAAAATGAAATTTTAAAGTAATCAGCAGGTCGGGAAAAATCTGTTTCGATGTATAAGAGTTGTTATTTGTCGGTCAGGTGGTACAAATACGACCCCTTGAGGGAAATACAACGTCAGCCATCAGACTTGAACAATCTTTCCCGACTCTAACCTTGCAGTAAATAAGAATGGAACATTAATATGTTTGTTCCACAAGTTAAATTGCACACCATTTACAGTATTTGATCGACGAAATGTTGAAAGACAAGAAGATTTACAGTTATAAATACGGTTAAAAATCAAACGACACCAGGATAGAGTCCAGCAGGTTTATCTAAAATCGCAAATTTTCAGATCTCCACTACTTCCTCAGGCGTGCTATGATAGGGAGGTATAAGACAGAGTATTAATAAGCAGAAAGTTAACAGCTTTAATACTAGCTACCCTTGTTGAATTCGTTGACATGTTAGGAGGTAAATGCTGAATAAAATGCAAAATCAAAATAGCTTTTAAGTCTTTGTCTTTATATAATTAATTTTAAAAATCAATTTTCAAGGTTTTGATACATCAGGTTAGATAAAGCACTTTAGCTCTGAAGTCTTGATTCGAATCACTGTTTTAGAATGAGCTCCGGTTATGTTTTTTGACAGAAAAGGAAGTTGAAAGAAATAATTATCCCAAATATGTCTGAAATAGTCATCGATTCTGATCGTAACCAATTAAATGTTTTGCAGAAATATAACGATAAAAAGTCCAAATTGTTGACATGGAACTTTTTATTACAGTCATTCATTTTGAAAAGTTTATATGTGTCAGGACGAGAAAACATGATTGCGGATGTATTGTCGAGACTTGGATGAGAAACAGAGGTGTTGGGAGGCAGGACACAGCAACTAAGCGGGTGTTCTGCTGGTTCAGTAGTTAGCACTGCTGCCTTAAAATCACCAAAGATCTAGGTTCAATTCCAATCTCAGGCGACTGCTTGTGTGGAGGTTTTTCATTCTTCCAATGTTTGTGTGAGAGACATTCTTCCAATGTTTCCTCCAACAGCCCAAGGATGTGCAAGTCAGGTGAATCAGCCAAAATATTTTTTTCTGAGATGTGTAGGTTAGGTGCATTAGACAAGGGAACTGTAGTGCAATAGTGGAGGCGAATGGGTCTGGGTGGGATACTCTACGTGTTGGTGTGGACTTGTTGAGCCAAATGACCTGTTTCCATAATGCAGAGATTATTTCTAAACAGGATGATGTAGAAAGCAATAGTGCATGGTTATACTTAATGTGGTGTGTATGTATTTCTGTGTACTAACGGGTAAGAATAACAGCTTCAAAACAAAGTCATCTTTGTATATTGGCAGTTTGTTGTTGAAGGGGGGACTGTGACGATGCCCTTGGTCATGCTGTCCTTGATCTTTTCAACAGGGGTCATAAAGGCAGAGATGCCGATTTGTCTGGACTTTGAACAATGGTTACTTTGAACAATGGCAGGGTAGTGGCCAGTTCTCTCATTTCACTTTTTAAAAGTTTCATTTAGTTGTTATTTGAGCTAGAAGGGGCTTAGAGAAGGAGCTAAGATTAAGATACTTTCCATGCTTCACCATAGGACTTGCCTGAACTTTCTGTCTGAAATCCGACCTGCTTGTGAGAACTTGTGTTTGCATTTAACTCTTGCCAGAGTGTGTGTTAGTTAGTAGGGATTGGAACAGCTACTTTAAGTTGTGATCCTGTGTCTGTTGGGGAATCAATAAAAGTTGTTACTCCATATTCTGTTTTCTTTCGTTCATTTTTCATCTGGTATGTTTAAATAAATTCTGAGATGTTCAAATTTGAGTGGGTTGACCGACTGCAACACTCTTGAAAATTTCACTCTACATCTAACTAAAAGGGAATAAAACCTTTGGATCTTCACTCCCGTCTTGAAACATTTTGGCGGGGTCCACAGCAATGCACAATCTCTCAAATGCTCAGATACACTCGCATGTTCACAAACACATTGACCACTGGGGAGAATGCACATCATTCCTATACTGTGTAGACAGGCCATTCTATGGACCGTGGTAGGATACCAGAGTACCCGAAGGAATCCCACATATTCATGGGAAAAATGTGCAAATTCGACATAGACATTTGCCTGAGGCTGGAATCGAATGCGGGCCCCTGATACTGTGAGCAGCATTGTTAACCAGTGTCTACACACACACACACACACACACACAGAGACACACACACACAACACACACACACACACGCAAACACAGATAAACGCTGAAATGTTGGAACATGAGCACTAAGCTGAGAGTCTCCTTCTCAATTTGGAATGTTTCTGCTGATGAATGTTCAATTTGCAGGAGAAAAGTCTCACAGGTCGTTCCATCTTCTTTTTGCTTTTCTGTAAGAGTAGAACATCGACGTGCACATAACTTGCGTCGAGAGACACCACAAATGTCTTTGTGTAATCAGGTGTGGCCAACTTAGGAGCAATGGTTAGCACAACTTTCAGGCTGCTAATTGCATTTTGACAGTCAGCCGGCCACTAAAAGTTCACACTTTTCGTCAATAATTCAGTGTGTGCCCAATTAATTCCAGGAATCATGGTCTTTCTCGTTTCGTCGATGGTATGGGAAAGCCCCTCAATAACCTCTGGTTTTGAAATCCGTGGGACAATTTGTCCATGTCCTATAACATGGCGCAGGATGGTGACTTGGCTTTCGCGGATTCACTCTTAGCCAGGTTTATTACCAAGCCTTCCTTCCGAAGTCAATCAAATAATTCTGATAAACGCTGCAAATATTCCTTCTTTGTGTGACTAAAAATCGCCAGATGTAAACAACACAACTGGGGAATCCGCAAATGACTTTATTAGATCGTTTTTGAAATTGTGGCTGGTGTGTTTTTCACAACAAATTGCGTGACTTTAATTTGGTGTAGTCCATTTGGTGTTGTGGTGCCCAAAATTGACTTTGGTTTTCCGGATGAAGGTACCTGCCATTATTTTCTGACTATGTACAATGTAGAAATATACATTGCTTCTCCAACCTTTTCAATATAGTCCTCCAATCACGGGAATGAATATGAATCAGACTTTGTCATTGCATTGACATTGTGACTTTCAAAAAATAACTGTCGTGTACCATTTAGTTTTGACGTCATGCCTATGGGTGAGCTCCAGTCACTGTAACTCACTTCGATTATGTTGTCCTGCAGCATGCGGTAAATCTCTTTCTGAACCTGTCCCAACGTTAGAAGCTGAAATCTCTTTTGGTATTGCTTATCAGAAAAGCATTTCCTGTATCTACATAATGCATAAGTAAATTAACTGCTCAGCTGATTCCCACAAATCACTCCGTGCATAGCAACAAGTCTTTCAGTTCATTTCTGTATTCCGCTGGAAGTTAAGTCAATTATTTATCCCAGTTTTTGATAACTTCCTCATTGTTCAATTTAATTTGACGAATGTCCAATTCAGAATATTCTGAACATGGTTCTTCGCTCTGTTTTGTAACTATTAACTCTTTCTCCTTTGCTTCTCTTCCATCTCAAAATATCCTTTGAGTATATGCAAATGGCACGCACTGTGAGATTTATTTCCGCCTGGAATTATTATCAAATAGTTCACTTCACTCAAAGTCCATTCGACTTGATAAAGCCCACAAAACCTTGCTTTTAAACGGTCACCTATCATTGGGAGTAACACTAAAACTTTATTTTCATTAGTAAAATTACAAGTTTGTGCTTTCTTATCTGCTTCATGTTTCATTGCATGATGTTATATTTTTAAATGCTGTCTATACAACTTGCCCATTTTATTTAGTCATTCCCTAAAATTAGACACTTGGTCCAAATATATGATCTCTGATTTCTGCTGCACCATTTTTTTCTTACTCAATTTTAGTGGTCCTCTCACTTTATGCTCCAAAACTATATCAGTTTGGATGCATTTAGTCGATGCATGTGTTCTGTCTCTAATTGCAAAAAGAAAAAAAAATAGAAATGGAATTCCCTTAGCATCTGGATAGTCATGACTATTTGATCTTGTCATGGTCTTCAAGGTTTGATGCCACCTTTGTAGTGCTCTCTCTGATTCTGGATGGTACGCAGATGTTTTGAGTTGTTTTATTTCTAAGCTGTCTATAACGTCCTTGAATAACTTTAATATAACGTTTGACTTTTGATCTGGCTCTAGGTCTGTTAATTCTGTCTATAGAGTAGTGTGTGTCGGGTGAAACATTCTGCATTGTTCTAAATGAACACGCAACTCCTCTAATGCAATTTGTCGTTGCTAAGGATTTAGTTGGGACACAGGTAGGTGTGCTGCTTATTGTGGTTGAAAAACCAGTGAAAAGACATTCGACAATACCTGATTTTGAATAATGGAATGGCTTCTGCAAATCCAGTGGCTACATCCATTTTTGTTAATAAATACTGATTCCCACCCTATGTTTTAGTTAGGGGTCCGACACAACCAATTAAGACTCTGGTAAAAGGCCCCTCAAATACAGAAATGGAAAGTAAAGGTATGGACTTTATTACTGCATGCGGTTTTCCAATTATTTGACTGGCACGACATGTCTGGCAAAATTTAAACACATCCCAATGCAGTCCAGGCCAGTAAAGATGTTTTTGCATTTTAGATAGCGTTTTCATTACCCCTTAATAACCTCCTACTAATACTTTGTGCGCTATCCACCGCACCTCCTTTATATAACTCATTGGTTAAGCGACTTGATAAAATTTCGCTTATTTCTCATTTGCCTGAATATGTAGTGGTTTCCATTTCCTCAGTAAAACATAATTTTTAAGATAGCAGCACTCAGAGATGCAGTCGGATTCTGCTTTTGTGTACGCTTTTGAAACAATTGCTTTAGCTTTTTTCGACTTTTGTTGTTACACAATATATTTCACTGAGCTAAAAATGTCCACATTGTCCTCCACCTATTCGTGTTTTGTGTCAGCCATTTGATCAAACATATCAAACATCGATCATTCTATTTCAAGTTTCTTATTTGCATTCTGTGATCTCTCCTGTTTCAATTGGTGACTTTGCGAACTCATTATGACAGTCATGAAAAGTCTCAGGATATGCTTCTTGTTACAACAACGTTGTCTAATTTTGCACAGGCTTTTCAACCATAGTGGACAGCACTCCTACCTGGAGTGTTTTTCTAGTAATCCCACCACCACTTCTCCACTTTTCATTCTAGACTGTAAAATCACTCTAAATAGTTGAGTGTTTTATTATTATTATTATTATTAATAATAATAATAATTTCATGTACTCGCATTTTTATAGCGATAATCATTCTACGTTGCTTAGCACTTCATCTCTCAACATCAAAGATTAACATAATCCTGCATCTCTTCTTGCTGTAAGCTCTTTACCTGCTCCTCTTGGCCCAGTCACGTAAACATTACCTTAACAAGTAAATGGTGAGTGAAGATCTGATACAGCCTGCTTAAACAGCGTGTGCCAATCTGCTACAGCTTTTTCGACTCCATTTTGTTTACCACCCCAACAAAATTCACTGGCTTATCCTGTATTCCTACATCCGTCTTCCCAGTGCTTTTCCCAATCCACCAACATTGCGATCTCATGTGCCCTACTTTACTGTAGTGTTAACACTGGAGGTTTTAAACTTCTCTTTCTGCTTCATGTGTTTCCATCTTACGTTATAGTAAGTTAACTTCATTATCTCCAGTGAGATCTACTGTTCACTTACCATGTGAGGATTTCCTGTTTCCCCAATTTCTATTCCTCACAGATTGAAATTGATGTTGGAATCAAAATTTGATTTATAATCTTACTCATAATCATCAGCCTTTTCAATGCTAATATTGCCATTTTAGCTCTGTACTCTTCCACATGAGTTCTCAGTACGTCAGGAAGTGAATCTTTTAACTCCTCCAAAATAATTGTCTAAGAGCGTCATAGATCTGCTCCATGTTAAATGCCCTTATCTACCTATCAGAATTATTTTGTGTGATCCTTTCAAATTCAATGCATGTTTGATTAGGATCCTTCCTTAGATTCCTGAAACAATGTCGATAGGCCTTTGGAGCAAGGGCATGTGAAGATTGCTTTCTTCCCCTCCTCATATTCCCCTGACACCATGTATGATAGTGATGCAAGTACCTCACAAGTTCTACCTTTCAGCTTTATTCGGATCAACAAAACCCACAAAGTCACCAGACAGTTCATGTGTTTAGCCACCTTCTCAAATGAAATGAAAAATCCTTCGACATCCTTCACATTAAAATTTTGGCAATGGTTGAATATATTTCAACAGATTCCCACCTTTCATTGCGATTGTTTTGTTCATCCTCACCGTCTTGTTCAAAAAGCTTACCTTCTACCTTCACCTTTTAAGCAGATGTCGTTGTCCAAATTTATGAAGTTCAAGCTTTCTCTCTTTCTTCTTTTCGTGTCTTTCTTTTTCTGTTTCTTATCTTTTATTTTCCTTTTATTCTGCAAAATTAATTCTCTCCGTGTCTTTTCGTTCGTGATTTGTTTTTCTCCTTTGCATATAATAGTATTTCAAACAGTTTCATTCCTTTTTCTTTTTCTTTTCCATCCAATTCAAGCAACTTCATTTTGAATTGAGTTTTAGTCATTTTCCAACATCCTAATCGCATTTCCAGCAAATATAAAAGCTGAATTATTACTGTAATTATCTCTCTTTTGTTTTTCACGCACCAAGGTAAGTTCAACTCTTTGCTTTGTTCACCTTTGAAAAGTAACCAAAGTCCCTACTTCCAAACCCAAAAATCTCTTAGCGATGGAAAGAGCCATTGGTACACCAAGCACTGCATAAAACAAACAAAAGACACTAACACCTATCTTTGAGTGTTCCAAATTGGAATTACAGAATACATCGCAGGCGAGCTCCCAGTCTGTTATGCACCAGGCAGGGCCGCCTCAAATTTCTTGAAGAAGGTAGCCAAGACTCTAACTTTTCATTTTCTTTCAGGTAGATGTTGTGTGGATATTCCAGGAGTGATGCAGCTGATCAACACCCGCAGCTTTAACTGAAACAGAAGTTATTAAAACATTACGGACGAATATGAACAAAATAAAACAGAATTTAGAATATCTCAACTTGCTAATCCAACAGTCATGATACGGTGACATTCCAAAGCTGTTCCCACCCCTACAACATCCTGCAGACACGCCCTTTGGCGAAAGCTGCAGTCAAACACAGGTTCTCACAGGTAAGTGAGATTTCACACAGAAGGCCCACGCAAGACCAGTGCTGAAGTATGGAACCTCTTTTAACTGTACCTGCCTCTCTAGGTCTCCAGCAGTTTTTTGGCTGCTTGCTAAAGATTAAACCAAACCAGAAAGAAAAATAAAACATCTGAACTTGTTGACTCCACTGTCAATGTTCAAAGTAAGCATTTACAGACAAATGGGAACACCCTTGAAAAAAAAACAAGGACAACATAACCTCATGAAAGGTGTATCATCATCACAGAATATGTGAGTGTGCGTATGCATGTGTGGGTGTTTGTGCATAAGAAAGTGTCTGCGTATGTCTACGAGTATGCGTGAGAGTCTGTGTGCGGAAGGATGTAAAGCATAAGACCATAAGACACACAAGCAGAAATTAGGCCATTCAGTCCATCGAGTCTGTGATGCCTTTCAATTATGGCTTTTGAATTTTCCAACCCAATTCTCCCTTTTTCTCCCCATAACCCTTGACGCCCTTATCAATCAAGAACTTATTTAACTCCATCTTAATTATGCTCAATGAACTGGACTCCAAAGCCTTCTGTGGCAATGAATTCCATAGATTCCCTACTCTCTGGTTGAAGATGTTTCTCCTTATCTCGTTTCTAAAACGTCTTTCGTCTAAGACTGTGGCCCTGGGTCCTCGTCTCTCATATCAACGAAAACATCTACCCATCGTCTTCTCTGTCCAGACCATTGAATATTCTGTAAGTTTCGATTAGATCACTCCTCATTTTTCTAAACGTATAGAACCAGAATCCTCAAACGTTCCTCGGATGTTAAGCTGTTCATTCCTAGGTCCATTCTCTTAAATCTCATTTGAAGACGCTCCAGAGCCAGTACATCCTTCCTGAAATATGGGCCCAAAACTGCGCACAATACACCAAATCTGACCTGACCGGAGCCTTATAAAGCATCAGAACTCAATCCCTGCTCTTCTATTCAAGGCCGCTGGAAATAAGTCCCACAATAGCATTTACTAACTATTAGCTCAACCTTCAAGTTTACCTTGACAGAATCCTGGATGAGAACTTCCAAGTCTCTTTCCACTTCAGACTTTTGAATTTTCTCCCCATTATTCTTCTATTCAAATCCATGCCTCTATTCTTCTTACAAAATTGCATTACCTCATATTTTCCCACTTTGTACTCCATCTGCCACTTCTTTACCCACTCTCCTAAAATGTCCTAATGCTTTTGCAGCCTCCCGCGTCCTCAATGTTAGCTGTCCCTCTAACTATGTATCATCAGTGAATGTAGTCATAATGTCCTCATCTCCTTCATCTAGATCATTAATATAAAAATTGAAATGTTTTAATCCCAAAATTGAGGCTTACAGAACACCAGGTTTCACCAGCTACTCCCCTAAGAAGGACGGTTTTATGCCTTCACTCTGCTTTCTGCCAGACAGCCAAGTCTGTATGGAGGCTAGCTCCTTGCCTGCAACACTATCTTACTCAGTAGACTCCTGTGTGCCACGTTGCAAAATTCTTTCTTGAAGTCCAGATAGATAACATCCATTGATTCTCCTTGGTCTAATAAACTCATTACTTCCTCAGACAATTCGAGTAGATTTGTCAGGCATGACTAACTCTTGATTAAACCATGATGAATCTGTCCTTTATTACCCTTTTCCCTGTTATAATATGGTCGGGTTACCTGTCGTGCGAAATGAACCCAAAATCACGCGTGAAACTCTCTTAACGGGTACAGAGCTTCGCTACCAGTGTCTAATCATGAATTTTGCGTTGTTGGATATCTGGACATCCGCCATGGAGGACGCTCACCTGAAGCTCTGAGTTTTAATGTTCTGGACTATTGATGTGTTCCCCCACTTGGCGGGGAGCCTACTGCGTATTGATCGTTGTGTTATATTCTTTCATTGTTTCTCAGCTTGTCTACATGATCTCGCTAATGTAAAATGCCTCGGGACATTTTTCTTGCTTTGAATAAGATAGATCACATTGGCAGAATCATATGAGTACCAGCCATGGACATGGTGCATGGTGTTCCCATTTGTGTCAGGAGCTTCCATGTTGATTATCTGACATGTTCTGTAGTGTTTGCCATGTCAGTGTTGTGTGATGTTGTGGTCGATGTTGTCTGAAAGGCTGGGTACTTTGTTGTAAAGTGTTTCAGTTTCAGTGGTTGTTTGAAGCAAGCAATTGGAGGCAAATGGAAAGTTGTGGCGACGTTTTTATCGATGTCGATGTTGTAAGAATAGTTTCTCCTCTCCAGGGGAGTACTGGACGATGAAGATTACACTATCAGCTGCAAATAAATGATCTGCTTGGATTGGGGGGAATGGGGCGCCTGAAGGTATTGAATGCACTGATAAGATCTGGATACAATTCTTCGCTCATCAATATCCAATTCTATCGTGCCAGAACAAAAGAAACTGCAATGATCTCCTTTGAACACCGACATGTGATACTGCCGGTACTTCATTTACAAGTTCTTTCCAGGAGCGGAGAAGCTACGCAATGTTCTTTGCAGCCTTCGAGGTATCACCGACAATGATGAATAAGTCACCACAAACTTTCCCACGCCTCCACTTCAGGCCATCAAGCAAGCAACGAACTTTAAAAATAAACCAATGCTTGCACCAAACTATCCAGCCTACAGGACAACTTCATTTACAGCGCCACACAATCCTTCTATGGAAAACTCTGTAGGACATGTCAGATCATCGACATGGATACTGCCATCACACGTGGGACACACCGCAATACATGTATGGCTGTTACTCACATGACTCAGACAATGTCATCCAAGTTGTATGATGCAATCGAGGATGCCCTGAAGTATGATCCATTGTCGAAATTTGTAAACACTACGGTCAACGATGAATGTATGTCATACAACAATAAACATACACGGGTCCCCTCCCAGTGGAAAAACACTTTGGCGGACCAGGATATTCAACCTCTGATTTTCGGGTGAGTGTCCTCTAAGGCGGATTTTAAGATACGCAACAATGCAAAATCGCTGAACAGATTAGCTAAGTCTGATAACTAAGTTCTGTATCCAAGAAGACGGTCTTAACAGGAATCTTGGGTTTATGTTACACTAAAGGTACCCCCAACGCACTATATACTCCTACACACAGACTCATACACGCATTTGCATACCTATACAGGCCCTCTTCCACGCACACACTCGCACTTTCAGTCTCACACTCATATGCACACGGAGTCATAGGGTCTCAAATGCATGAACACTCTCCCTCTCTCCGACGCACACACTCTCTCTCACAAACACACAAATACACACACACACACACATAAACGTTCAAACACACATGCACACACCCACCCTGACTTTCTTTCTGACACACACATAAGGGGTGGGGGAGTTATTTCATTCAACATTCTTTTTGGTTTTACACACACGCACAATCACACACACAGTCACACTCACACACACGGAGGAACAATTTCATTCACGATTCATTTCTGTCAAAAAAGTAAAACCAAACCTCAGGTCGAAACAAATTTGAAATTGGGCATCTCGCCGAAAGTGCATTGCCCAACCTGAGATATCACCACTGTAAATATTTGAAATAAACCTGGCTTTTGCATTTTGATCAGCTGTGTACATCCTAAATGATGAAAAGATTCAGGAAGGGCAGCTACCTTTCAAGTTCGTAACTTGTTGCTTATATATATTGTATCTCACACTTCCCATGACACCACACTTGAAGAAGATGGCAATATCAAAGGAACCTGTTGACGGCAGCTGAGTATCGTTTGATTTCTGACCTTGCCCACCCCATTCCAACTCTGGAATCTCCACATCGTGGTCAATAAACACTCATTAAGTGGCAACATAAATATTTGATATAAGTTGTATGTCATAGGGCTAACTTGAAGAAATAAAGCTTGAGAAATATGTATTTTTGGACCTAATCACAGAATGCAACGACCAGTTACGTCAAGTCACTGCATATAGTGGTGTTACATTTGAAAGTGACTTGTATTTGGTGGTCATACCCACTATTTGCAAATGGTTTTTGAAGAGGTAACTGAAATGAGTGATGAGGGTAACGTTTTGAGGTGGTATATGTGGAGTTCCAGAAGGCATTTGATGCGTTACCCCAGCCACAGATTTGTGAGGAACATTGCTGATCATCGTGATGGAAATTTAGACATATACATTTATGGAAATTTATACATAAAATTCATTATGTCGTAGAAAGGCAAAGAGTATAATGAATGCATATATTTTGGACAAATTTGTAGTAAATTTTGTGTGGTAGTGAATTTAGCTTTCTGATCCCCGTAATCACCTGGAACTCAATGTTTAAAGAACGGTTTCCAAGTTTGAAGAGTACAGTGTAGAATTGTAAGAACATTGAAAAGGGCACATAATGTAAAGGAGATGCAGGAATAGAGGAACTTGTGTGCACATGATCATTGGCGATGGCAGGACAAACGAAAAGAGTGGCAAATGAACCACTGATTCCCCTTGGTTTCACTCATAGTTTGTATAGAACATGGACAAGCTGGTGATGTGGAATTTGAATAAAACACTTGCTAAGATTCAACTGAAATAATGCATGCAGATATGTTTGACGCATTACAAAAACAATGCAAAGACATTAGAGAATGTCAGCAAGTTATTTACTATGTTCCACGGCATGGAATGAAGGAGGTTGAGTGGATACCTAATTGAGGTTTTCAAAACAATGAGCGAAGTGGGTAGATTAGATAGTATGAAGCTTTTTCTGCTGTTAAAGAAAGAGCAAGAAAAATGTGAAGGAACACAT
Organism: Chiloscyllium plagiosum; assembly: GCF_037043375.1. Lineage (NCBI taxonomy): Eukaryota > Metazoa > Chordata > Chondrichthyes > Orectolobiformes > Hemiscylliidae > Chiloscyllium > Chiloscyllium plagiosum. The sequence continues at coordinate 13,634,077 of NW_028270176.1, forward strand.
TTTAGATAAAGTGGATATGAGAAAAGGGTGGTGTGAGAAAATTAACTTTTTTCACTAAGTGATTTCGTTTTTAGGACCGAGTTTACCGTAGAGGAATCTCTTTCTCAACCTGTTCCCTTGTTCATGGTGTGGCGGTCCTCTGAATGAAGCACCAGCAGTCGTCTCTCTCTCATGAGTGAATATATATGTGATCGGGTAGAACTCTGGTGTCTTCAGCTGTTCGCTATCTAATGAGTTGGCAGTGTGGTGGCTGCAGGATAATGAGGTATTTAAAAAAGCATTTGATTTCATTGTATTATGGCGTTCAAGGATATTGAAAAATTTCAGGATATTGGAATGAGATAATAGACGTATTGTAGGCATGATAGGCCATGCAGCTATCATATTGCGCTCTCAAAATGTTTAATTGCTTGATTATGTGAATACTTCTAAGCAACATTTATGGTTCGTAACTTTTGAGTAAAACTTTAGGAGAGCTTGTTGACCTATTGCAAAGAGTTCAGGAGCAATACTTCACATGCTGAGGTGACGGTCCAGAATATTCAACTTGACTTTTGAGGTAACAACTCCAATTGTAAAGCATTTCCATGTTTTTCAGTGTGAGCTAATTTCATGGTTAATCTCGTCCAAGCCTGAACTTCCGTTTTGTTTGAGCGGGTGATGTCTTCTGTGTTTACTCTGAAATTTAGAAAGAATTACACGTTTCAAAGGATCAGCACTTTTAAGTCTTGTAGGTAAAATTTTATGTCCTGTCTGACAGAAGTCACCAAAGAGAACGAGAACTGTTCTCCAAGGATACATGATTGACTTCTCCAGAATAATAACAAAACAATCTTACCTTTCTGTTTCTGGCGTAATGTTGCCTCTGGAGAACATGAATGCAAATAGACATGATGGCATGTAACAATTAATTTATGTCAGATTTCCACATATTGTTTTCAGCATAGTTTGATTAAAATAAATCAGAAGAGATGCCAGAAGTATACACGTTTAAGATTGCTAGCTGAATCTATGTGATGTGACTTGCACACAGTAGCTGGATTCGTGATAAGCAAACTGTGTAGCCATGTCATGAATGGGCACAAAAGTGTCAGAAGTGGACTTATCAAATAATGGGCCAGATTCGACGCTTCAAGTAAGCTACCCCTGCTCCAAATTCATTTATTCACATATTTTATCATCTGTTGGCCAGACCCTCGTCCGCACTCCAGTTTTACACTGTCATGAAAAAAAAAAATCAACATCCCCTAAAACAGATTAATTAAAACATATAAGTTTGATTTAATCAATGTGTATGTCAATAATTTCCATTGCAGTCTATTGTACTTTCATTCAAAGTGACGCACTCTTCTGAGAGACTTTAATTACAATGCTGCAATCAACTTCAATTCCTCATCAACCCCATGTTCATTGTTCCTCCCTTTGACGTACCTGTCCACATGTGTGTTCATACAACAATTAAGTGACGACAAAATTCGCAATCAAAAGGAGACCTATACAACACTGTTTATGTCAGAACATTAGAACCAAGTTTAGCTTCAAATGTATTCTTGCAGACTTGTCCCACTCTTGCTTTTTGTTTGCACTTTTTCTTTTCCAGAAATATATAACTTTCAGCATTACAATAGAGGAACTCTCTGTTAAGTGCCTGGTTTAACAGACTGCAGTAAGTCGCCTCCAAGTCAAAGAACTATATTATCCTTATACCACAGTCACTTGGTCAAAATCCTTACATTCTTCTTAACCACATTATGGATATGACGACATGCCAAAGTCTCTAAAGTTTAAAGAAATTAGATAACCACCACCTTCCCATCGCAATTGAGGATAGGAAATAACTATCACGTATGAAACAACACTCACATTCATTGCATTAATTGAAAACAAAATACACCTCAATTGTCTACTTATATACTTCTTAAGACAAAGGTTGATTTGTTCATTACAAAAATGCACAAGTGTCTCGCTTCCTGCAACATTCTACACGAGGCTTAAAATAATCTACTCATTTCTGATGCGGGGTATTTTGATAATCCAAAAGGCTCAGCTTTTGTTCTGTGCTCCACAAATTCCCAAACTACTGCTTTGGAAGGGTTTGGTTGCATTTTTGTGTGTATTTTTTTCAATAATTTTTTTCTAAATTTCGTGTTTATACCATGAACATTTCTTGAATAGCTTTATTCCAAATTCCGTATTTATCCGACGGACATACATTCTCCTAACATTGAAAAAGTGGTGTCAGTTTTACTGAGTACTATACACACTCTTACTCAAAGTAAAACGAAAGACGGTTGGTTACTTTTAAATCCGTGTCGTCTTAATTAAGAAACACAACTGCTGCTTGTAAGACTCGCCAAACATTAATATCAAGCTAATATCTATATGAAGTTGTATGCAGTATTTCATATATTTCAAATACCCATGTCTTCCACGGTTGCATTCAGTTTGTCGATTTCTGTTAAAACAAGATCAGGAAAACAATCTTTAATAAAAGCTGATGACAAAACATGTTTCAATTCAAATTAGGCTATCATTTCAAGAATGACACCACTGTTAATTGGTGGCTATGATGAATATCAAGTAAGGTTGTGGCAGCAATTGGAAATTGAAGATAAATGACCTCAAGTGGAATGGTCATGATGAACAAGTTCAGAGGGGAAGATGCAAGAGCGTAAATAGGCCATCGTCAGCTCTGTCATTCACGAAATCATGGCTCATCCGATGATCCCCAAAACGTTTTTTCTGCCTTTTCCCCATACTTGCAGTTATGTTGCATATTGATGATCTCAACGCTTTGTAAATGAAACTTCGTTATTTACCTCCTGTTGCAGTTTAAGAAATGCCATAACGGGTTGGCAGACCTAAACTTATACAAAATCAATACTGTACTAAGTACAAGGCAATCTTCATTACATGTCTTGTAAATCAAGATTCAATACAATTCATATCTGCACTTCGACCTGCCATGCTTTTCTTTAAAGCGTTCCATGAGTTTTCTATGCACACATGAAGGAATTGATGCCCAATGCGAACAGTTGACATGCAAACGTGCAGTATCTCAGTGCAACGCTGCAGTCATGCTTTTGATTACTGCGTTCCAGTTGCAACTAGAGTTGCAACTAAATCCATATGAAAGGTTTTGAATTGACGTTCCTGCCACGGTTGAGGGAAATACAGAAAAAATAGAGAATGACAATACAGTAACACAAATTGATAGAATAGTACGACATTTCCTTCATGAAGATATGTAATATATATTTGAAAAAGGAGATCATTCCGATCTTGTTCACAATATGAGGTCAATTAAGCTTTAGTTTCTGTGGCGATTTATAAAAACAAGCAAGTCAGTTCCTAAATATTGATAATGGCAAATGTAAAGCTGGCGTTCAAACATTAAAAGGCAATTTCATAAATATTTGAAGTGCACGATAGATCTATGAAGCAGCATGGGGAGTAGGATCTGTCTTCAATCTAGCTTTACTGAATATGGTATCGACAGGCAGGAGCTGGAAGAACACAGAAATGCAGACAGCATCACGAGGTGGAGAAGTCAAACGTTTTCAATACTCTAATTACCCCAAACCATCGACTTCGTCACCTCATGATGCTACCTGGCTTGCTGCGTTCTTCCAAATTCCTGCCTGTCTACTTTGGATTCCAGCATCTGCAGGTTTTTTTTGTCTTGAACGAAATGTTTTTTTTCCCCCTCTGATGTATATTTGTATATGGTATAATTTTGTTCAAGCAATCTTCGTGTAATTGCATAGATTCTTGGTCATTCAATAGTTTTCACTGCCTGTCCCCGTGTCACTCAGCAAAGTCGCATTTCGCCTCGGGATAGCTGGCCTCTTGAAGTAAAGGAATATTGTTGACAAATATTTGAAGACGTCTACTCATACAAAAGCACATATATTGAAACCTAAATGTTATATATTACCGTTGTTAATGACGTTTCTTGAATCAATGCATGTGTTATTTAAAGAAAAAGACGTAGTTACCTTTGCTCTTTACTCTCAGTTTTTCATCTGGAAAGATTAAGGCATGACAATTATAATAAGTGTGGTTATAATTGTCACCAGGCTAACTAAAATCTCTTGCCACTTATCTGGATCTTGGGCATGCTAACAGTTAATTTTACTTATCAATTTTACTTGCTGCTGTGTGTATCTAGTCACATCTAAAACAACAAAATAATATTTCCACCTGGCATTCGATGTTGGAATTGTTCTCAAACAACCATAGCTTTCAGTGGCAAATGGTTTAGGTATCAAGGGAATTTATGCTCGATAGGATTTTATGGTTCCACTCAAAGTAATCTTCCACATCAAGATTGAAACTGGTGATTTAAAAAAAACATACAACTTTCTATAATGATACTTTCTAAGATTCATGACGCAGCACTTTAAAGCAAAATGTATTTCAATGAATTGTCTGAAGAGACAATATCCGATTATGCACGTTTCACTTCCTTCATAACTTTACAAAGAGGTTGCAAAGTGTACTGCCAAAGAGGTAAAATATTATTCTCTCCAGTATATTTTGATGAATTACTCTAAACATAAGAGGCATTCCTGTAATTTTGATCTGAAACTGACTCATTGGATTTGACAGCCCATTACAGGAAAGAAATGGCTGCGCCTTTGGTTGGTTCAGTAAGGTTGTTATGACATGAAGTTTGGAGTTCTGGAGAGTGTGGAGGACTATTGTAGGAGACACTGATAGGATGCAGAACTGAGATGATAAGTAGCAGATGGATTTCAATCTGGAAAAGTGTGAAGTCATTCACTTTGGAAGTCAGATTTGCATTACGAATACAGGTATCAGACAGGATTCTTGTCGGTGTTAAGCAACAAACGGGTCTTGGGGTCCATGTCCATAGATTCCTCATAGTTGCTATCCAGATTGATCGCGTTGTCAAGAAGGCATATGGTGTTTTGGTTTTCATTAGCAGGGAGAATGAGTTTAAGAGCCGCGAGGTAATGCTGCAGGTATACCTGCTTAGACGACACTTGGAATGTTGTGTTCAGCTAAGGTTGCCTCATTTATAGAAAGAAGTGGATGCTTTAGAGGGGGTGCAGAGGCGTTTTAGCATAATGCTTCCTGCACTGGATTGCATGTCTTCTAAGAAAGGTTGTCGAGCTAGCAAAGTTATTATTGGCGAGAAGAAGGATGAGAGGTGACTTGCTCGACATGTACAAGAGGTGAGAGGAATAGATAGAGTGGATAGCTGGTGGCCTTTTCCCATTGCCGAAATGTCTCTCACGAGTGGCATAATTTTAGGAATTTGGAGTAAGGTTTAGAGGAGATGTCAGAGGTAGGTTCTTTATTCAGAGAATGGCAAATGCGTAGAATGAACAACCAGCAATGGTCGTAGAGTCATATACATTCGGGACATTTAAACAACTCCGTGAGAGGCACATGGAGGGTTATCCAATGAAGGGTGTGTAGTTTAGTCTGATCTTAGAGTAGGATAAAAGGCCAGCACAACATTGAGGGCCAAGTAGGTAAAAACAAGGACTGATGATGCTGGAAACCAGATTCTAGGTTAGTGTGGCGCTGGAAGAGCATAGCAGTTCAGGCAGCATCCGAGGAGCAGAAAAATCCACGTTTCGGGCAGAAGCCCTTCATCAGGAATAGAGCTCTATTCCTGATGAAAGGCTTTTGCCCGAAACGTCGATTTTCCTGCTCCTCGGATGCTGCCTGAACTGCTGTGCTTTTCCAGCACCACACTAACTTAGAGTTGAGGGCCAAATGGCCTGTACTATGTTTTCATGTTTTATGTTCTATGTTCTATGGACAATTGTCTCAGCCACATAAATGACAATATAATTGTTGATATGTTGTGACGCCAACACAAATCTCAAGGTGTCCTTCCCAACCCTATATTAATTCTGTTGATTATTATTCAGTTTTCAGTCTTTCTATATTATCGTCATCTTCTTGCAAGAGTGCTTTAACACCTCCCACATTACTTTCATCGATAGGCACGTTGAACGGTTTTGTGTAATTAAATGGAGCTAACATTGGAACACTGGCTAACACTGCTAACAATGCCTTTTGACAGTCTGATATCTACTGAAATATCCGCACTTCTTCAATAAGTCAATCAGTGGAGCAGCCACGCACCTAAAATTCTGTTAGAGCTTCTGATTAAAAAAAAACCTCCTGGAATGATAGTACTGTCTCTTCATTGAATCGATGGGAAACTCCCCAAAACATTTTTTTGCACATCCATGGGGCCATCTGTCCAGATCCAATGCCTTGGCTCAGGAATGTTCCTTGTTCTTTTACCCTTAGCCAGGGTTATCCACGAAACAAATCTTGTGAAGTCAATAGAAGAATTCTGATTGATGCTGAAAATGGTCCTTTCTTAAAAACCACCAGGTTGTCCATCTTGAGTACACAATTGGGGAATCCAGAAATTGCATTTCCAGTTAGGGGAAAGATACTCTGAAACCTGAAAGGTTTCTTAAAATATTTACAAGGATAAAACTCTGTTGCGGCTGCACTTGGAGTATTGTGTACAATTCTGGTTGCCACATTATCAGAAAGATGCAGAAAATTGCAATGGGTGCAGAGGCGATTTACCAGGATGTTGCCTGGTATGGAAGGAATGTCTTGTCAGGAAATGTTGAGGGACTTGAGGCTGTTTTCGTTAGAGAGAAGAAGATTGAGAGATTAGTTAATTGATGTGTACAATATGATCAGTCGAATAGATAGGGTGGACAGTGAGAGCCTTTTTGCTCAGATGGTGGTGGTTACTATGAGGGGAGATTGCTTTAAATTGAGGGGTGATTATATATGGTAGATGTCAGAGGGAGTTTCTTTACTCAGAGAGTAGTCAGGGAGTGGAATGGCCTGTCTGCAACATTAGTGGACCCACCTACTTTAGTCCATGATCGTCGGATAAACAACTAGATGATAATGGAATAGTGCTGGTACGATGGGCTTCAGATTGGTTTCACAGGTTGGTGAAACATCGAAGGCCGAAAGGCCTGCACTGCACTGTAGTTTACTCTATTATGTGTTATGATGTTGCCAGGATTGCAGGGTTTGAGCTGTAGGGACATGCTGATTATGCTGTGGCTATTTTCTCTACAGCATCGGAGGCTGAGTAGCGACCTTTTAGAAGTTTAAAAAAATCATGTGCTGCATGCATTGGAAGAACAGCCAAGGTCTTTTCCCCAGCGTAGGTGAGTCTAAAACCACAGAGCATAGTTTTAAAGTGAGGGGAGAAGATTTCAATGCGTACCAAGGGATTACATTTTCATGCAATGGCCGGTGCGTGTACTGAAGGTGATGCGGAATGGTGGAGGCTGGTACAATTGCAATATTAAGAAGGCAAATGAATGCTTATATGAATAGGAAATGTTCAGAAGGATTTGAGAAAAATGGGACGAGATAAATTTCGGATAGCTATTCGTCATAAGAGAGTTCGACCGAAGAGTCTGTTTCCATGCTCTACATTTCAAAATGCTATGAATCGATGAGAGTTTCGTCTTTGAAATATGGCTGGGGCATTTTTCAAAACAACTTTAAGTTAAGATATTCTAAATCCCTTTATCTTTTGTCCGTGTTGCATTCAAACCGAACTTTTAGGTCAAATGCATAACACCTGGAAAATACACTGTATACCTACTTAAAACAACTAGGAAAGTTAGGTTTAGGGCTACGCTCTTAAATTGTATTGATGGCGTCTGGTCTGGCTTTTAACAGATTGGGGTCTTTTGCGGGATTTCTGCTACAGTTGCGATTTATCGTTAGGTTTGCTGGACTCAAAGTCTGGTGCTTGGTGTAGTAATGGAGTTTTCAGGCCCAAAGAGCTTCACGGGGATGGAAAAAGTGACTTTGATGGCTTAACAAAATATGAACAAGGAAAAACTGCTGAAATTCGCAGTCAAACTGGATTTGGAGCCGATTATTTCTGTGAGGAAAAGAGAGGTAATAACAGCAACAGCTCATCAGTCAAATATGCTGGAAACGCAATTAGAATCTTTGGAGATGGCGAAAATTAAATTTAGAATGAAAAAGCAATAGAATAAAGAAAGAGAAAACATGAAACTGTCCGAATTACGAATAAAAACAGTGGAAAGAGAAAGAAGAATGAAAGGCCCGATCAGAACAAAAAGAACAGGATGGATTCACTTTAGTAAAACAAAAAGAAGAGAGAGAAGAAAAAAGGAAAGGAAATGAGGAGAGAGCAAGGGAGCGAGAGGAGGGGAAGAAAGAGAGAGAGATTCAACTCCAGAAAATGGCAGTGAGACAGGACAGTCATCTTTTAAGGATGGAGATGAAGGCTGTAGGTAACTTAGCGAGGAAGAGAGTGAGGATGTGCAAACCCATGGCAGCCCAGGCCTGGTAAGAATCTGTTTAAATACATTCGCACATTGTCAAAATTTGATAAGAAGAATGTGGAACACTTTTATCAGCTGATTTAAAAAGGGAACTAAACAAATGCAGTGACAAGTTACCATGTGGGCTTTGTTGATCCAAATAAAACTTGTAGTTGGAGATAATGAAGTATTTGCATCACTCTCAGAGGCGGTATCTGGGGTGTCGAAGGAAGTGATGAACGTCGTCATAAATGCATCATATGAAGTTGTGCCTGACGCCTACAGACAACATTTTAGAAATCTAAGAAGTGACCCGTGTCAAACATACAGTGAGTTGGAAAGTAGCATTGATCAGTGGAAGAGGGCATTAAAAGTAAAGCAAACATGAGATACTCTTAGAGAGACGGGTACTTCGGAGGGGTTGAACAATTCACTTCCTGAGGTAATGAGAACTCACGTAGAAGAGCAGACAGTTAAAACGGCAAGATTAACAGCCGAGATGGTTGATGATTATGAGATGGTTCAGAAGTCATAGTTTGGCTTCCTACATCAATGTCAATCCATGAGGGGCAGAAATTAAGGAAAAGCGAAATCCTTACATGATAAGGGAAAGGTAGATCTCAGTGAACATCGTAAAGTTAACTCTACGCAGGGTTAAAAGGAAACCCTTGAAAAGGAAAAAAAGAAGTTAAAATACTCCAATATATTCATTGGAAGAAAATAGACAACGAAGTTACAATATTGGTGGTTTAGGAAAAGCACTGGGAAACACGATGAAGGAAAATAGTGTAAGCCAGTGAACGTTGTTGGAATGGTAACAGAAAGCACATTGGAGGCTAATATGCTGCACCAGAATGCACGACCTGGTTGGAGATTAGTTCAGGAGGAAGTGCCAGATCTTTTTAAACCATAGGCTTGCAAAAGTAAAGTTTACAAGCACAGGCCAGGAGCAGTAGGTGAAGAGGTTAGAATATTAAGAGATACAGGATCCACTCAATATTTGAGGTTGAACGATTAGGAGATATGTGCCTCTCAAAGACTATTGCCAGAAAAGGTACTAGCAATTGGAATTTATGGTGAAACAAGAAGCGCTTAATTCTGTTGCATGACTTTAGAGTTTCCAGTGAAGAATAGAGAATTTTTGGTCAGAGTTCTGAACAAAATCTAAGGTCCAGGAGTGCAATTTTTTCTCTGCAAACGACATATCTGCTTCACAGGTAGGAGTGCTGCCTTCTGCAGTTGAAATGCTACTGGAAATTCAAGCATATCCAGTGATATTTTAAATCCTGATTGTGCAGTAATGACGTCACAACGTCACAAGTTGAAACAGGAGAAACGAAAGATTACAGTGATCTCAACTCCCTGACCTTTGCTATAGTCATGGAGAGGGATAGGAGCAGACGGTATGGGAAAGTAATTGTGGAAGCAGAAATTACAACGATATTAGCCAGGAACTGGGCCACCTAAATTGTGAACTGATGTTCTCATGGAAACTCATGACGGAAATGTGGAGGTAGTTTCGATAGCACTTGCTGGTAGTGCTGGACAAGTTTGTACCACTGAGGCAAGGAAGTGATGATAGGTTGAAAGTACCGTGGGTGACAGGGAATGTGGAACATCTAGTCAAGAGGAAGAAGGAAGCTGACTTAAGGTTAAGGAGTCAAGAATCACACAGGGCTCTAGAGTGTTACAAAGTAGCCAATCAGAAATGAAAAATGGACTTAGGAGAGCTCGAACGGGCTCGGAAAAGCTTTAGCACATCAGATTCAGGAAAACCCTAAGGTATTCTACACTTACGTGAGGAACTGAAGGGACCTTGTGCCTGGAGTTGGAGAAGGTAGGGGCAGTCACTAATGAATACTTTGCTTCAGTGTTCGTGAGGGACATTAACGTTTGTGTGTACAGCGAGAAAATGACTGATATTCTCGAATAGGTTGATGGAAAGAAGGAGTATGTGCTGAAAATTTTGAAGAACCTAAGAATAGATGACGCTTGCTGGGCCAGATAGGATACAATCAAAGGTTTCTTTTACTGCAAGTGAGGGAGGAGATTGTGACACCTTTAACGATGCTCTTAGCGTCCTCCCTGTCAACTGGAGTAGTGCCATGATTGGAGGGTGGAAAATGTTCTTCACCTATTCAAGAAAGGGAATAAGGATGACGATGGGAACTACAGACTAATCAGTCTTACGTCTGTGGTGAGAAAATTCTTGGAGACGATTTTGAGAGACAGGATAAATGATTACTTGAAAAATCATAACGTAATTAAAGATAGTCGGCATGGCTTTGTGAGGGGCGTATCATACATTACAAACATTAATTCATTATTTGAGGATGTGACAAAACACATTGATGAAGGTATTGCAGTGGTATGGTATACATGGATATTAGCAAGGCGTTTGATAACTTTCCCCATAGAAGTCTTTTTACAGAAAGTAAGGAGGCATGTCATGTAGAGAAACTAGCTGCCTGGATAAAGAATTGGCTGTCCCATAGAAGACAGAGTGCGGTGGTCAATGGAAAATATTCAGCCTGGAGCTTGGTGACCAGTGGTGCTCCGCAGGGAGCTGATAGTGATAGTTATAGGACAGATCTCACAAGTAGTTTCTTCACTCAGAGAGTGGTAGGGGTATAGGACGCATTGCCTGCAACAGTAGTAGACTCGCCAATTTTAAGGGAATTTAAATTGTCATTGGATAAGTATATGGACGACAATGGAATAGTATAGGTTAGATGGGCTTCAGATTGGTTTCACAGGTCGGCATAACATCGAGTGCCGAAGGGCCTGTATTGTGCTGTAATGTTCTATGTTCTGTGTTCTTTGACCTTAGCTCTTTGTGATTTTTATAAATGACTTGAATTAGGAAGTAGAAGAGTGGGTTGTAAGTTTGCTAATGACCCGAAAGTTGTGGATTGGTGGATAGTGTGGAGGGTTGTAGTAGATTGCAGCAGAATATTGAAACATTGCAGAACAGGGCTCATAAGTGCAGATGGAATTGAACCTGGAAAAGTGTGAAGTGATGCATTTTGTACTAATGATTTTGAATGTAGAATGCAAGGTTAAAGACAGGATTCTTGTCAGTTTGGAGGAACAGAGGGATTTTGTGGTCCATGTCCATAGATCCCCCGAAGTTGCCATTCAAGTTGATAAGTTCACTAAGAAGTTGTATGTGTGTTGGCTTTCATTAATGGGGAATGAGCTTATTTATGAGCTGCAAGGTTATGCTGCAGCTCTATCGAGTCCTGGTGAGATCACACTTGTAATACTGGTCCAGTTCTGGTCGTCACATTATAGGAAATATGTGGAGCTTTAGAGATGGTGCAGAGGGGACTTAACTATTTTCTGCCTGGACTGGAGGGTATATCGTATGAAGTAAGGTTGAGGGAGCTATGCCTTTTCTCATTGGAATGAAGAAGGAGAACAGGTGAATTGTTGGAGGTGTAAAAAGTGATGAGAGGCTTTTGGACAGTGGACAGCCAGAAAACATTTCCTCGGACAGAAATGGCTATCACGAGGGGAATGAATTTCAGATGATTGGGGGTAGATTTTGGGGAGATGTCAGGGCTAGGTTGTTTACACAGAGAGTGCTGGGTACATGGAATGCATTACCAGCGGTGTAGCAGAGTCAGATGCACAGGCGACACTTAAATGACTGTTGTAAAGACACACGGAAAACAGTACAATGAAGGCTATATATGTTAGCTTGAACTTACAGTAGGATGAAAGTTCATCGAGAGGCGAAGAGTCTGTCCTCTGCCATACTCTTCTATGTTCCATGTTCTCTGTTCTATGTGGAAGTAAGTTGCGAAGTACTAACCTACTGAGGCATGATGCAAATATAGCAAATGCTGCTCCCATTGAGCAATGTCCTCAAAAGCCTAACCCTCTAAAATTAACATCTGTTCAAAAGGAGATTTAAACATGCTCCAAGTGGACGTATTCAAAGTGCGTTGCATTGACTGAAGCTCAAGATTAGTAATGGTGCCAAAGGTTATGTGTGGACTATCGCCAAGTCACTGCAGTTGCAACGACTGATGCACATCTCATTTGGAAGACGGTATTGAATAGGTGGGACAAAAAAACCCTATATGTCTGAGCTGAACTTGCTCAAATGATACTGGCAGGTATCTTTATCTGAAAGACACACGTTAGTTTTGGTTTCAAAACGTCGAGTAAACTGCATTAACTAAAGTCAAGCCATTTGGTTTGAATAAACTGCGCCAATCACATTTCAAAGACTAACCAATAAGGTCATTTACGAATTTCTCAGTTTTGTGAAATCCATTCATGACCTCCAGATTCTTAGTCACACATGAAGGTGCATTTGTTCGAACGACTTTGGGAGGCAGGCTTGGTAATAAACCAGGCTCAAAGTGAATTTGCTAAAGCCCATGTCACCTTTTTGGGCCATGATAATTGAGATGGACAAACATGGAATGCAAAAAAAAGGTAGTTGGTGAGTTTCCCAAAAGATCGGCGGTACGGTGGCACAGTGGTTAGCACTGCTGCCTCACAACACCAGAGACCCGGGTTCCATTCCCGCCTCAGGTGACTGACTGTGTGGAGTTTGCACGTCCTCCCCGTGTCTGCGTGGGTTTCCTCCGGTAGCTCCGGTTTCCTCCCACTGGCCAAAGATGTGCAGGTCAGGTGAATTGGCCATGCTAAATTGCCCGTCGTGTTAGGTAAGGGTTACATATAGGGGTATGGGTGAGTTGCGCTTCGGCGAGGCGGTGAGGACTTGTTGGGCCGAAGGGCCTGTTTCCACATTGTAAGTAATCTAATCTAATCGACAAAAAAGAGCAGTTCTGTGATTCCAGGGATTGAGTGTACAAAGATAAAAATCACACAACACCGGTTATAGTCCAATGGATTTAATTGGAAGGACTAGCTTTTGGAGGGCCGCTCGTTCATCAGCTGTGAAAGCTAATACTTCCAATTAAACCTGTTGGAGTGTAACCTGGTGTTGTGTCATTTTTAACTTTGTGCATTCCAGTCCAACACCGGCATCTGCAATATGGGATTGAGTAGATTTTGTGCTAAATTCGTACCAAGTTTTTGCAGTGTGGCTGCTCCATTCATTGATTTACTAAGGAAAGGCAAGCAGTTTCAATGGACAGCGGAGACTCAGAAAGCATTTGACATCCTGGAAGCCGTGTTAACCACTGCCCCTTTTTAGCGACATCCAAGTATGCAAAGCCATTCAATTTGACTGTTGTTAGTTATGTTGTTGGTGCTATGTTCATACAGGAAAGCAATGAGAAGAAAGAAAGACCTGTCGGGTATTTGTCAGGAACTTGAACATCTGTGAGCAGAAATATTCGAGAGTTATAAAGGAGACTTTCAGCTTGCAACATTTCAAAATTTATGCACCCAGGAATGTATCTGCGACAATCATATGCACTGATTATATTCCATTGAAGTTTGCATCGAAATTTACCGTCAAGAATTCCAGAGTATTTCGTTGGAGCTTGTTGTCATAACCATTGAATTTGAAAATTGCATATTTCGCAGGACGAGAAAACATAATTACTGATACATTGTCAATGGGATGAGAAACAGAGGCCTGTGATAGCAGGAATCAATGGACTAAAGCAGAATGTAGTAGTACAAGTTCGCATGTAATATGTATGTGTTATAGTATATTAAGAGTGTAATATTAAGAGGTTTTTAAATGAAGCAACGTTTGGATATTGATGTATCTTTTTCTCTTTTCTGCTCCTTTCAACATGTTTGCGCAAAACTTACCGTCGGAAATAATTTATGGCATTTTCTTCTGAACGAACCCCTAACCATGTTGTATAGACTGCGGCAGCATTTTATCTTGGGCAGTCCTTTCCTTTACCACTTTAACAGAACTCACATCCGTCTTCCCAATGTTTTCTCTAAACCACAAACACTGTGACTTCTTTGACCTTTGAATTATGGTGAAAATATCTCAGCTGATGTACTTGCCTTTGCTCCTCATAGGTTTCCTTTTAACTCCATGGTGAACTATCTCTACTACCTTTAGTGCGAACTCATTCTCATTTAAACTTGAGGATTTCTCTTTTTTCCCATTTCTATCCCTCCAGGATTGATTTAGAAGTCAAACTTTGATTTATGAATGTGTTCATAATCGCCTGCCATTTCGACTTCTATACATGCAATCTTGCATTTCTGTTCTTCCAAATGAGTTCCCAATACTACAGGAAGTGATTTTTTTTGGATTGCTCCAAAACTTTCATCTCTCTGACAACGTCATGTGTTTGATCGATTTTCAGTGTTCTTATCTCATAATCAAAATTAATGTGGGTGATCCTTTCAAGTGTATATTTGACCAGGTTCCCTCCTTTGATTCCTGAATGGTTGTGTGTAGGATTTTGGTACTAGCTGATATGCATTTTAGGGTTTAGGGTGAGATGAGAAAGATTTGGAAGGGAACTAAGGGGCAAGTGTTTCATGCAAAGGGCGTTGCTTGTTTGCAATGAGCTGCCGGGAAAGTGGTGAATTACAACAATGAAATGCATCTGGATGGATGCACGAATAGGAAGAATTGAGAGCGCTATCGGCTAAGTGCTTGCAAAAGGGATTGGATTAATTTCGAATATGTGTTCATTATGGACGAGTTAGACTGAATGGCCTAATTTCATCCTATATGTTTCTATGAAAATATGACTTAAGATGGTTTTCTTTACTTTCCAATTCTCCACAGATACCTTCTCTGATATTGATGCAAATACCTCACTACTTCTAACTCCCAGCTTTGGTTCGACCAATAATATCCACCGGATGACCATCCATTTCATTTGTTCAGACAAATCCTCACAAATGAAATAGATATCTACATGCTACTCTTTGAACACAACCAGATTTTTGGCAATCGTAAGTTTGCTCATCATCAACATCCTCTTCATGAAGCGTACCTTCTACAGTCGCCTCCGCCCATTTACATATGCCTTCCACTATTTTCAAGAACTTTTAACGTTCAGGTTATCTTTCTTTCTGCTTTTCTTCCCTCTGTTTCTCCTTTTCTTCTCTTTCTTTAAGCGCTTCATCTGCTTTCAATCGTAATTCAAGCTATTTAATTTCTCTTTCTCTTTCTTTTGCCTCTAATTCAAACTTCTTTATTTTCAATTGACTTCTAACCATTTCCAAAAATTCCGATGGCATTCCTGGAAATTGTACATGCTGCACAATTGTCATAAGTATCTCCCTTGTCTCCCATATTCTGGCAAATCCAACTCCAGCTTGTCTGTCATTTTCCAAAAGTCTTGCCTTTCTCCAATCCTGCAAAACTCCCGAAGTGTTTTCTTCCACTCCGCTGAAACTCTTAGTAACCGAACCAGCCATTATTACTCAAGGCAACCGCTTTCTAAACGAACCAAATTCTATATACAAAACAAAAGATACAAACATTTACCACTCGCTGTCTTTGAGTCCAACAACCTGAGCCCAATCTGGAATGAGAGCTTGTTATCGTGACAAGAGTTTGTAATTCATTTTAGACCTGACCAGACACCCCGAAACATAATACCAACGTAGCTTAGGCCCTAACGTTTCTATGTGCCACAGATAAAATTCGATTGGTCAAACTACTCAACATTAAGCAACACAAAATCATTCAACACTAAATAGTTAAAATGCAACAAAAGAAAGAGAAACGTGTAATATCATAACTCTATCGGATATATTCGTAGAAAACAAATACATATTTTAAAGCTAAATATGAGCTGTTGCAGTACAGCAACATTCCATAAAAACACCCTTGGCGAAAAGACAAATTCAGAAAAAAAAACAGCTTTGCTCACGTCCAATCCTACAAGGCAGAAAGACCACCAAAAGAGTTGGCCACACCCAGTTAGGCTCCTTGTTCGGACTTCCAAAAAAATCTTATCCTCTCAAGCTGTTTCTCTCCTCATAGGCAGCTCAGCACTTGAACCCCAATCTCTTCCTAAATGAAAATAGAAAGAAAACCTTTTTTACTGCCACTGCATCGTCACACAGGGTAGGTCATATAAAGTACTTCAACTGACCTATGTCTTCACAGAAGTGCACAGCATGGAAACAGATCATTCATTTCATGCAGTCCAGATATCCTAAACAATCTAGTCCCATTGCAGCTATTTGCACCATATCCTTTCCCAATCATATACTCGTCCAGATGTCTTTCAAGTGTTATGATTGAACCAGTCTCCACGACTTTCTCTGGAAACTTGCTACATACACGCATCAACCTTTGCATGAAAACGTTGACCCTTCGGTCCTTTTAAAACCTTTCCCGTTCTGAACCTAAATTCATGCCCTCTAGTTTTAGACTCTCCTGGGTAAAAGGCTTTGACTGTTCACCTTATTCACGTGTTCATGATTTTATACACGTTTATAAGTACATACATAATTAACGATAAGGTCCTGGAAAGAAATGCCTTCTTTATCATTCTGTTTACCTGTAACTCCAGTCTCAAGGAAATATGAACTTGTGCTAGCCGTTTTCTTTGTTCAGCAACACTCCCTAGGATTTTGCCATTAAGGGAATATGCCCTTTCCTGAATAAACATTCTAAAAGTAGAGGGAAAAAGCTAAGAATTGCTTCAGGCAATTCAGGAGAGATTTACAAGTTACTCTTAAATGCAAAGCACAATGGAATTTTGAGGTTCTCCTCCGCAAATAGCGGTCACTGCTTTTTAGTTTATTACATTTAAATCTGAATTAGATATGTTGTTCATTAAACAAGAGTATCAAGTGATACAGGCAGGCAGGCATATCGAGTTAGGCCACAGCTTAGTCATGATCTTGTTGAATGCAGAGGTGACTTGAGGGGCTGAATTGCCTACTCCTATTCCATGTTCTTATGCTCCTTAGTGTCGGAAAAGAAGAACAATATTTCTGGCATGTATGCAATTTTCACGCATACCTTCGGTTCAACTTGTCCATGCCAACCAAATTTAACAGAGTAAACTAGCCCAATTTGCCTGTGTTATGCATATATCCACCCCAACATTTGCTATTCATGTTGTTAGTGGTTCACTTTCTGAGATTAGCACAGAGTGAGATGGAGTCAGCAGTTCTTGGAGGCATGGGTTTCAGAGACAAAACATATTCAGTCATTATTCTTCACAGCATTGAACTTTGAACGTTGCCATTCTGCAAGGCAAACAGAGCAAAAATAAACAAACATCCTGACTGAGAACATTCTGTTCCTGACTGAGAACATTATTATACAGCCAACAAAGTATACTTTGACATAGACACCATAATGTTGTTTGAACAATTCGAGTAAATTTCGCCCCAGGTTCATAATAAACAATTTATAATGACCAGATAATTTGTTTCATCGACAATGATGAGGGGATATATTTCAGCTAGAATGGAAAGTTAAAATGATAACCTTTTTTCTTTTGGAATGATGGCAAGAGATATTTTGCCTACATGGGACTGTTTAACCTCATCCGATTATGTTGAGTTGGCACAGTGGCTCAGTGATTATCACTACTGTCCTTGCAGCATCAGAGAAGTAGCTTTAATTCCAGCCTCGGCGAATGCCCATGTGCAATTTCCATTGTCCGTCAGTATCGGTCTGTACCGAGTGCCCCAGTTCCATCCCGCAGTCCAAATGTGAGTAGATTATGTGCATCAGCATTCTAGTTTGCCAATAATGCCTGGAGATGGGCAAGTTACGTACAATGGCCTTGGGGGATGCAGTGGTCTGGGGATAAGGTAAATGTAGCAGATCTGAGAGGGATTCTCTTCGGGCCATGGGGTGGACTCGATGGGCTGAATATCCGTCGTCTACACTATAGGGACTCTTTGACTTTATGCACTGGTGGCATCTTCGAAAATATTACACCGTTTGTTGAAACCATCCGTCAGGCTTTTGTGCTTAGCTCTCTAAACCAAATTCTGAAAACAATTGGATTGTTCCAAAGACTCCGTGCAGTTGATGCCATAATGGTCGTCAAAAATGGAAACTCCCTAACAATATCGTTATCTCCACATATAAAAAGCTGAAATTAAGAATGACATTGTTCTTCTTACTGAAATCCTTGCAGTCTCTGTTGAGTTTGTCTATTTCTGGAAACGAAAACATTTCTGTATCAACAAGTCGATGTACAAGCACGCTTTTGTATTAAGTATTTTTTTCAAATTTTCCCATTTATTAAAAGAGTATAATGTTTATGTTCAACTGAGTTTAATCATACCATTCCTCCGTCAACTGTCACGAAAGATCTCAGTATTTCATCATGTATTTATTCTATTTCTCATCACGATCATTCACCTTGGACATTGTACGGGAAATGGAGACTGCCGTCTCGTTTTAATCGTGTTAGTCATTATTTAACCGGGTAAGACATTTTCCATCGAATCTGGAACCTTCTACATCTTGCTTCAATCTCGTGCTACATTGTCACATTTCTGGCAAGTTTACTAGAGACTTTCAAGTTTTTAAATTCGATTATTTAATTCAAATGGATGCATGATTATTGTAACAGCTAGCAACAGTATTACTGAACCCAACAATTTTGAAGTCTATGTCTTCCCAATGATACTCAAACCAACTTCAAAGGATTGAGTTTTTCCTAAACGCTTCTGCACTAAACGCTTCAGTGCAGAAGCGTTCGATACTTACTTTTTATTTATAGTAGTTACTTATTTCTTGTTGCCCATTTATAATCTCTTTTCCAATTTTAAATGCGGGGCATAAATCTATTATGTTTATTATGAAATAATAGTATTATTTTCTCTTGAATGCGATTTAAAATTAATTACTTTCTTCATATAATTGGAATAATAGATCGAATAAGAATCAACCAGTGGTACCCAACACAAGAAACATAAAAAAACAGGATTAGATCAGTTTATCAATATGGTGCAGAATTCTAAGTTAATTTCATTTTTTTGAAGACATCCTTCACTCATCATTAAGGATTCATACCTATCAAGGAGCATTTTCTACTGTAACATATTCACATGGTGTACAATACCAAAATTCAATTTGCATTTAGTCAAGATGATAGATCACACTATATTAAAACATTAATTCTATTCCATAGGGTAAGTACTTAATGACATCATGTTGTTGCTGGTGTGAATCGTCTACGGGCACATACTCTTGTTGGTGGGTGGCATCATTGCTCAGTAGTAAGCACTGTTGCTTTGCAGTGTCAGGCACCCAGTTTAATTCCTGCCTTGAGCGACTGTCTGTGTAGTGTCTGCATATTCTCCCCATATTTATGCGGGCTCCCTCCAGGTGCTTCGGTTTCCTCCCACACGCTAAAGGTGTGTAGGTCAAGTTAAAATGTCCATAGTGTTAGGTGCGTTAGTCATGGGTAAATATAGGGTTGGGGAATTTGTCCTTATGGGTTACCCTTCAGAGGCAAACATTTGGCGAATTGGCCTGTTCCATACTGTAGGGAATCTGATCATTTCAGCGTCATTGAACTCACTGTTTGTTCTCAATCAATGAAGTTACGTGCCAATGGAAGAAAAGACCAAACAAGGCAATGATTATTTCATGACAGATGAATGCAATACATTTAGGAAACTGTATTTTGATGTAAATGCTAGTGTTTCATCCAAAAACATTTCAAACGCCCATAACCAAGGAACTATTTTGACGAAGTGCCGTGTTTTCCTTTTTTCTAACAGTGTTTCACTTTTGTTACTTCTTTGCCTGTCACACATCGACTTTATTCTGTGCCAAGCCATTATGATAGGCATTGCTCACCGGCTTCTTCAGCTCTCTAAACTTTCCATTTTATTTCTCTCTGTTTTTCTCCTTCTATAGCAATTTTGTGTGAAACTGGATTTTCAATTTTGACTTTTCACTGACTCCCTCGCTCATCCAGAATCATCAGAGTTATTTTCAGTCTGTGCCTACATGTCTATCAAGTACACATACAAACTAGACTTTACGTTATAAAACAGATTGCGCATGAAGTTATTATCAAAGTGAGCTGCACAATCTGAAGAAACTAAGAGAAAATATATGCGAAGTATTAGAGAGACTGAAATCCATCTATCTTTTGAGTTGGAGTGAAAAATAGGGTTACGTCGGAAAATAACTCGATTTGAAACAGTACAAAAAAGAAAGAAAAATATTTAACAGATGAAAAAGGTTCCATAAAAAATGAATGGCATTTTCGTTTTACCTTTATTCAGTTTTTTTTCTGAAAATGAAAGAAAATACTCAATTGTTACATTCAACGTTTTCTCATTATGCTGGCAAGCATTGTATAATAAGGCGTGAGACTGTTATACAATGAGCTAAGTATTCGTCTTCCAAAAAGACAACTTCACGCTCGTCTGATAATTCATATAACAATTGAGACTTTAATCCTTGATGTCACTTGCCTCAAAAAATGTGGAAACGTCTGAACTTATCACTTTTATCAACTGTTAATTTGCTCAAAGTTTAGATGACTGAGACAAAATCAAGAAGAACGATATTAAAACAAAGATATGAGCTTGCAATATTCAAAAGGGCCGAGTGTACTAAAGCGTACTATGGTAACTTGTTTTGTTACAATATTGTTTCTTCCTCTGAAAACATCACAAATCAAGTGATAATTCATATTTATGTAATTTTTTTTTTACACAAGAATGTCACTTACTGAAAACAGTATTCATTCATGAGATCATGCAGAGGCAGATGCAGAGGCAAACATTTGCTGCTTTCTAATATTGAAATTATTTATCCCGTTCGGAATCTATCAAAGATGACAGCATTGAACTCCAGACAATGAAGGTGAAGTTTGTATATAAAATGTTGCTGAAATGATCATTGAATGTTAAATAGTAATCCACCGTTGACCTGCTCATAACATAATTTGGCAGCAATTTAAATGCAATTATTCTTTCATTTCCGTGATTGCTTTCAAGTTATCGTTATATAACGTTTGCTACTGAGTTATCAATCAATGCTTTTCACTCATGACATCATGCTTTCTGTCATGACTTTGTGTTCATACCGCCAGGGATAAAACAGTTTATAAAGTCTGGTTTAAAAAACTAGAAAATAAAAGCGAGAACTAAATACATGGCTGAAGCATATTACACAAAACTCCAGAATAATCGCCAAATACAGGTATCTCTTTCCTAACTTGACAATCAGTTGCCCATTCTTAATTTTCTGATCAATACCAAATCTGCCTATGTTCAACAATACAGATAAGGAAATCGTTAATAACTTTTGTGGTGTAAATTTATATGACAGAAAGCAACCAAGCGTCATTTATAACTGCCAACTATGATGACAGTTACAAATAGCGACCATTAAATGTAAGTATCAGGGCAGACTATCACGTATTTGAATGGGAAATTAAATATAAAGTCTTGGCTTACATACCAAAAGCGAGAAGATGAGGCAGAAGAGCAAGGCAACTTGGAGATGTCAAACGTGCCCACTGGTAATTTTGGATCACTCAGCATTCATTCAATTAACATTTGGGATTGGCAAGAGACCAAGGAGCAGTTTTGAAAATTATTGTGTGGCCGCATTAATGGAGGGAGTTGTGAAGTATTGGGCAGTGGGGGTGGTTGAAATGATTGAAGCTCATAATATTCATGAAGAATTAGAATGACTTTGAAACAAGAGCCAGATAAGTTAAATGCAATTCATAGAAGTATATAATCCCTATCGTACAGAAGCAACCCCTTTGACACATCAATTCCTTAATGACTGTCAGAAGACCATCCTACGGAGACTTTCCTCCCCATCCTATCCCTGCAATCCTGAACTCCTCAAGGCTAATCCATCAAACATGTAGATTTCTGGGCACTATAGAGAATAGACAATAGGTGCAGGAGTAGGCCATTCTGCCCTTTGAGCCTGCACCACCATTCAATATGATCATGGCTGATCATCCTCAATCAGTATCCCGTTCCTGCCTTATCTCCATAAACCTTGATTCCACTATTCTTGAGGGCTCTATCCAACTCTTTCTCAAATGAATCCAGATACTGGGCCTCCACTGCCCTCTAGGGCAGACCATTCCACACAGCCACCACTCTCTGGGTGAAGAAGTTTCTTCTCATATCTGTCCTAAATGGTCTACCCGTATTTTTAAGCTGTGTCCTTTGGTTTGGCACTCACCCATCAGCGGAAATATGTTTCCTGCCTCCAGAGTGTCCAATCCTTTAATAATCTTACATGTCTCATTCAGATCCCCTCTCAGCCTTCTGAACTCAAGGGTATACAAGCCCAGTCCCTCCAGTCTTTCAGCGTAAGGTAGTCCCGCCATTCCAGGAATTGACCTCGTGAACCTATGCTGCAGTCCCTCAATAGCCAGTATGTCTTTCCTCAAATTTGGAGACCAGAGCTGCACACAGTACTCCAGGTGTGGTCGCACCAGGGCCCTGCACAGCTGCAAAAGAATCTCTTTGCTTCTATATTCAATCCCTTTTGTTATGAAGGCTAGCATAATATTTGCCTTCTTCACTACCTGCAGTACCTGCATGCTTACCTTCATTGACTCGTGTACAAGAACACCCAGATCTCTTTGTACTGCCCCTTTACCTAAATTGATTCCTTTTCGGTAGTAATCTGCCTTCATGTTCTTGCCACCAAAGTGGATAAGCATACATTTATCCACATTAAACTGCATCTGCCATGCATCTGACCACTCACCTAACCTGTCCAGGTCACCCTGTAATCTCCTAACATCCTCCTCACATTTCACCCTGCCACCCAGCTTAGTATAATCAGCAAATGTGCTAATGTTATTGCTAATACCATCTTCTATATCATGAACATATATTGTAAAAAACTGCAGTCCTAGCACAGATCCCTGCGGTACCCCATTGGTCACTGCCTGCCATTCCGAAAGGGAGCCGTTTATCACTACTTTTGTTTCCTATCAGCCAACCAACTTTCAATCCAAGTTAGTACTTTGACCACAATACCATGCGCCCTAATTTTGCTCACTCACCTCCTATGTGGGACTTTATCAAAAGCTTTCTGAAAGTCCAGGTGCACTACCTCTACTGGATCTCCCTTGTCTATCTTCAGAGTTACATCCTCAAAAAATTCCAGAAGATTAGTCAAGCATGATTTCCCCTTCATAAATCCATGCTGACTCTGACCTATCCTGCTACGACTATACAGATGAGTCATAATTTCATCCTTTATAATAGACTGCAGCATCCTTCCCACCACTGAGGTCAGACTAACATGTCTATAATTTCCTGCTTTCTCTCTCCCACCTATCTTAAAACATGGTACAACATTAGGTACCCTCCAATCCGCAAGAACTGATCCCGAATCTATCGAACTCTGGATAATAATCACCAATGCATCTACGATTTCTCAAGCAAACTCCTTCAGTAACCTGGGATGTAGATCATCAGACCCCGGGGACTTATCAACCTTCAGACCTAACAGTCTCTCCAACACCAATTCCTGGCAAATATAAATTTCCTTAAGTGCAGATCCTTCAACCATTGTTACCTCAGGGATGTTGCTTGTGTCTTCCCCAGTAAACACAGATCTGAAGTAACAATTCAATTGTTCTGCAATTTCTTTGTTCCCCGTATGTCAACAGAAATATTGTCACTTCCGATTGTACTCTCTCCCTCTCAAATTGCAGATTGAAGCTTATTGTATTATGGTCACTACTTCCCAATGGCTCCTTAACTTCGAATCCCTAATCAATTCTGGTTCGTTGAAGAATACCCGATCCAGAATTGCCTTCTCCCTAGTAGGCTCCAGCACCAGCTGTTCTAAGAATCCATCTCGGATGCCCTCCACAAAGTCTCTTTCTTGAGGTCCAATACCATCCGGATTCTCACAGTCTACCTGCAAGTTGAAATCCCCCATAACAACTGCAGTAACATCTTTGCGACAGGCCAATTTCATCTCCTGATTCAACTTACATCCAACATCCAGATTACTGTTTGGGGGCCTGTAGATAACTCCCAAGAGGGTCTTTTTACACTTAGAATTTCTCAGCTCTATCCACACTGACTCTACATCCCCTGATTCTAGGTCCCCTGGCACAAGGGACTGAATATCATCCTTTACCAACATGGCCACCCCACCCCCTCTGCCCGTCAGTCTGTCCTTACGAAAGCACGTGTAGCCCTGAATATTCATTTTCCAGGCCCTGTCCACTTGAAGCCACGTCTCAGTTATCCCCACAATATCGTATCTGCCAATTTCCAAAAGAACCTCAAGCTCATCCACCTTATTTCTAATGCTTCGTGCATTCATGTATACTGTTTTTAATTTGTTACTGCCCTCACCCTTCCCATCAACTCCTATTTCACGCAAACTTACAGCATGATCCCTTTTTGCGTTTTCTGCCTTTCTTGACTTCCCTTGTTCTAACTTTCCCTTCAATTTCCTTCTTAAATATCCAGTTTGTCCCCTCCCCCCTCCCGCTACTTAGTTTAAACGTAGCTGTGTTGCAGTAGCAAACCTGCCTGCCAGAATGCTGGTCCCTAACCTAATAAGGTGCAACCGTCTCTCTTGTATAATTTATGCTTACCATAAAACATACCCCAGTGATCCAAGAATTTAAATACTTGCTTCCAAGAATTTAAAGCCTAGGGCAATTTAAAATTACCAATCCACTTAATCTACACATGCTTGGCCTGTGGGAGGAAACCGCCCACTCAGAGGAAACCCGTGCAAAGAAGGGGAGAACGTACAAATTCCACGCAGTGGCTGGAGTGGAATTGAAACTGAGGCTTTGGCACTCAGGCGCCAGTGCTGACCACGGAGCCATCATGCCACCGAAATTGTTGCTAAATGTTGTGACAAAGCCTGTCGAAAATCCTTTTTTTACATAATAAGTTGCTGTTTCACACCACCCTCTGGGACATTTATTTATCAAATAGCCACCAAGTTGCAAAATGCAATTGATAAAATGAGATAAAAATATAATGTCTGCCCAATGAAGGGATTAATAATTTGACTAATTATTAACTCTAGAGGAAACAAATACGCAATGGTCAAAAGTCCGACACAGATGAAAAGTGAAATGGAAAAGTTTGTTTGAAATGCAACAGAGCCGTGGCTTTGTTCAGCAGCAGCAAATAAGATGAAATGGGAAAACAGTCAAAGCTGTTGTCGGTGTCTAAATACTGATCTTGATAAAGGTGCACTATCGTTTGCATATACATTTACATTGGCTTCCGTATTGTCTGGTATTACCATTATATGCAAACTTCACAAATCATATTTACAGATTTTGCTTTTCTTTTCATTGTCGACTTTGACGCTAGTTAACAACTTGCAATGTATTCACTCCATATGTGACATGACAAATTGCTATAATACTTTGATCTCACACCTATTTATCATTACATTGCATATACAGGTGATTGGCTACGTTGAATTTTCTTTTCATTCTTAAGAGTCGAATCCACCTTTCATTCATCACTCACTCTCAGAATGTTCTTTTTTTGATTCCTCGCTGATCTTTAGATGTAAATATATTTTCATTCATTAATTCAATTTTACTTCAATAAAAGAACTGAGGGTGAGTGTGCATGAAAAATAGTAAAAAAATGTAATTCAGACTATGCATAGAGATGTGCAGTCACTTGCAGGGCAGTCTAAAACTAATTGGTCATATATTGGAACATCATATCCTTTTTCATCCTTCTAAACCCTAATAATTCTTTGAAGATGTGACAACTAGGTTAGACCAGGGTAACCCAGTGGATGTGGTCTACCTAGACTTCCAAAAGGCCTTTGATAAGGTGCCACACGGGAGGCTGCTGAGCAAGATGAGGGCCCATGGTGTTCGAGGTGAGCTACTGGTATGGATTGAGGATTGGCTGTCTGACAGAAAGCAGAGAATTGGGATAAAAGGTTCTTTTTCGGAATGGCAGCCGGTGACAAGAGGTGTCCCGCAGTGTTCAGTGTTGGGGCCACAGCTGTTCACATTATATATTAATGATCTGGATGAAGGGACAGGGGGCATTCTAGCGAAGTTTGCCGATGATACAAAGTTAGATGAACAGGCAGGTAGTACTGAGGAAGTGGGGAAACTGCAGAAGGATCTAGACAGTTTGGGAGAGTGGTCCAGGAAATGGCTGATGGAATTCAATATGAGCAAATGCGAGGTCTTGCACTTTGGAAAAAAGAATGTAAGCATGGACTACTTTCTAAACGGTGAGAAAATTCGTAAAGCCAAAGTACAAAGAGATCTGGAAGTGTTAGTTGAGGATTCTCTAAAGGTAAACATGCAGATTGAGTCCGTGATTAAGAAAGCGAATGCAATGTTGTCATTTATCTCAAGAGGGTTGGAATATAAAAGCACCGTTGTGCTACTTAGACTTTATAAAGCTCTGGTTGGGCCCCATTTGGAGTACTGTGTCCAGTTTTGGTCCCCACACCTCAGTAAGGACATACTGGCACTGGAGCGTGTCCAGCGGAGATTCACACGGATGATCCCTGGAATGGTAGGTGTAACATATGAGGAACGGCTGAGGATTCTGGGATTGTATTCATTGGAGTTTAGAAGATTATGGGGAGATCTAATAGAAACTTACAAGATAATACATGGCTTGGAGAGGGTGGACGCAGGAAATCGTTTCCGTTAGGCGGAGACTAGGCCCCGTGGGCACAGCCTTAGAATTAGAGGGGTAAATTCAGAACAGAAATGTGGAGACATTTCTTCAGCCAGAGAGTGGAGGGCCTGAGGAATTCATTGTCGCAGAGTGCAGTAGAGGCTGGGACGCTAAATGTCTTCAAGGCAGAGACTGATAAATTCTTGATGTCACAAGGAATTAAGGGCTACGGGGAGAATGCGGGTAAATGGAGTTGAAATGCCCATCAGCCATGATTGAATGGAGGAGTGGTCTCGATGGGCCGAATGGCCTTGCTTCCGCTCCTATGTCTTATGGTCTTATGGTCTTAACCTGAGCCCAGTTGAAGCATTTACACTCACAGGATTTTTCAGTTACTCCCAGCATCAGTGAAGGGAACAGCTGCTACACTTGCAGTACGGCGAGAAGTCGGGCAAACCAAAACTGCATGCCATACTCCAGGACTGGTCACAACAAGATTGTGAGTAAGTGCAGTGAGACGTCTTGACTTCAGAATTAAAATTATTTTTAAAAAATGCACACACAGGCTTTCCTTATTTTTTAAAAAATATCTAGTTCGTCCCAGAGGATCCTTAACATTCAACCATTATTCTGCAATGTGGAGTCAAATGTATGCCAGGCCAGGTAAGGATTACAGATTTCCTTCCCTAAAGAACATTAGTGAACGAAACGTTTTTCCAAACACTCAGAATTGCATTGTGATCATCACTGAACATTTAATTTCATAGATTTGAAATTGAAATCAAATTTCCCACTTCCAGGATTCGAATGCAGGAACCCAGAACATCACCCGGGTCTCTGGATAAATAGCCCAGTAATAAAATCAGTAGGCGACTGCATCTCTGATTCTGTTGTACTCAGGCTAATGGACTACTTGCCTTCTATTTGCTCAGTGCACCTGACTGTCCAATGTAAATAATTGGTGAACAAACGCACTCAGATAACTTTGTATATGCACAATTGCCGCCATATCAAAATTTCAATAATATTTCTTCTTTCTGTTTAACATACAAAAGTAAATATCCTGTACAAAGCAGTTCGATGAGTTTGTGAGAAGATTTGTAGCTCGGGTGCTCATTGTTGTGGTTCTGTTCACCGAGCTGCGAATTTGTGTTGCAGACGTTTCGTCCCCTGTCTAGGTGACATCCTCAGTGCCGGGGGGCCTCCTTTGAAGCGCTTCTGTGTTGTTTCCTCCGGCATTTATAATGGTTTTTCTCTGCCGCTTCCGGTTGTCAGTTCCAGCTGTCCTCTGCAGTGGCCGGTGTATTGAGTCCAGGTCGATGAGTTTATTGATAGACCCAATATACCGGCCTCTGCAGCGGACAGCTGGAACTGACAACCGGAAGCGGCAGAGACAAACCACTATAAATGCTGGAGGAAACAACACAGAAGCGCTTCACAGGAGGCCCCCAACCACTGAGGATGTCACCTGGACAGGCGACGAAACGTCTGCAACACAAATTCCCAGCTCGGCGAACAGAACCATAACAGTTCTATGGGACTACCGTGGAACACTTACAATACAAAGGCAGTGTATTGAGCTCTGCAGTTTAATGTCACATTTCTGGCCCTATTGTCCATTAAGTTTGCGTACATAGCAATTAGTTTGCTTGGACTTGGACTAATCTGCAAAATAAGTTCGAGTACATCTGATTGAGTGGTCGGAAAGATCCCAGGTCAGTCCCACTGCTGGCAGTTATACAAAACCATTAATTTCAAGGAACGTCATGGAGCAATTCAAAGAAATTTCATTTCTTTCATTATTCTAATTATTAATTGAAGCTGATGACTGAGGTTAAGATTTCCTTATGTCACACACAGAAACTGGAACAATTATGAATAATTGGTTACCACTATATTTCAAGGTATTGCATTGCGTGATATTGAAACGGTCTTCTCTTAGATAGCTGGAAAGTAACTGTAGCAATACGTTCACGTTTTTATGCCTGTCAAATTGTCGCAGCTGGGCTACTCAGTCTCTGAATCTAGATTTCTAACAATCTAGAATATTCAGAATCCATTGTGATAACCATCATAAGAATTGTGTTTTGTGACTATATGCTCTCGACAATAAAGTAGGGAAATGGTTGGTGAGGTCAAATACATTTTCTCACCTGTATCACGCAAGCGTTCGTTGATTGCTTCAATTTCTGCAGAAGACAGAAAGCGTTTTGAACTGGCAGCACTCGAAAACTGAGACGCTGTCGACTTACATAGACGTCTTTAGACCATCGACTGATATGTTGCTCACTACCTTTTTTAATGACTAGATTACACGATCTACTCTAATGGGTCGACAGACGTTTGCACAGTATGTTCGCAAAATACAAAATGATACGTCTTTCAGATTACAAATGATGCAATTAAGAAACAAGTTATCAGCCAACTGATTTAGGCACATACTTTCAGTCAAACGTTTTTACGGTTGACAATCAAAAGAGAAATAACTGAATTGTCCAATACAAGTTTCATGACATATAAAAAAATCCTGTATAGTAGCTCAGATGTAAATTTTTACCGGTTTATTTAAAGATAGAGTGATTTACTATAAGAAGTTCACAACAAAAACAAAACTGCAAATTGTGGGGAAACCTCGTTGCTAAGACCATGATTGAAACGAACAAGCAAACGAAGTGAAGGTCATACATTGCAATGAGAGTTGACACAGTCTCTGTTGCAATTTCACATCAATATATTACTACAATCTGAAGCATATTTTTACGCGATTTCATGATGGTAGCGATGAGAAGTTGGTACACTAACTAGTCCATACTTACCAAGAATACTTTTCTTCAACTTTTGTTCTGATTTAAAAACAATGTATTGCGAAGGAAATAAGATAAGAAGTTCCATAAAACATTACTAACTTTCTCATATAACGACAGGACATGTTCAGTATTAAGAAACTAAATTGAGTAAATCCTTGGGATTATTCACAGACAAACATGACATTGACTTTGTAAACTTTAAACTGGTCTTGTTGATTGCATTTGAATGTTAAAGATGATAACTGCGCAGAGAGAGGTTCATTTCTCCTTTATTGTTGGACTTTTAAAAATGACGCAAATCTTTCTGATTTGTTGAAAATTCAATTCAGTGGAATGTAACGAGGCATAACACAAGTTGGAATGCAAATAAACTCAAAGACCAACACTATGTTGATCGTTTTCAAATGCATTTTGCTGCTTCTATTCACTGATGCTGTCTGTTTTTTCTGAATCCATGTATATGCTTGAATGACACATGATACTGAAAATGAAATATTTTACAATATGCCCTCCTCAATGGGTAGTGCGTAGTGATTTGATTAACGTTAGCCTCAGTCAATTTTGATCTAATTACTGGTGGTACTCAGAATCATAAAGTAATACAGCAGTGAAAGAGAGCCTTCTTCCCAAACTGATTCATCCTGACCATAGCGCCCACTCAACCAGTACCAATTGCCCACATTTGGTCCACATCCCTCTCAACCTTTGTCAAACATGCCTGTTGGCAAAGGCTTTGAAATGTTGTGATAGTACGAGCCTGAACCACTTTCTTTGGCAGAAAAAAAGAACATCCAATCAATAAAAAGAATATTCGATGGTTATTAACTGAAGAAAGTTTAATCAAATCCAAAAAAAAAAAACTGTTGAAGAGCCCATGCTTAAACCGTCGTCTCTCCTGCTCCTCGGATGCTGCCTGACTGGTAATGCTTCTCCAACACCTCACTTTTCGCCTCTTACCTCCAGCATCTGCAGTCCTCACTTTTCCCCACTTTCCCTGGCAGCCAATTTAATATACACACGACCTTATGCGTGAAAAAAGCCCCTTAGGTGCTTCTTAAATCTTTCACCTTTTCCCCTTAAACCTGTCCCTTCTAGTTTTTAAATCCTCAACCTTGGGAGAAAGACAATATATATTCATCCTATCGATGCCACTCATGTCTTCCCATACGTCAGTAGGGTCATCCCTCATTCTCCTAAGTTCCAAGGAATAAACTCTTATCCTAACCAAGCTTTCCTTTTAACTGAGTTCTAATAATCCAGCAACATCCTCTTAAGTCTTCTTTGTGCTTTTTCCAGTTTAACTATATTTTTACGAAAATATGGTGCTCAAAACTACCCTATACTCAAATGCAGCCTGTAGCATAACGTCCCAACTCCCATACTCAACGACTTCCTCAACCAATGAAGGCATCACCCTTTCAACGATTTTTGTACTGGTACGCCTGGGTCTGGCTTAGCATTTACTGTATAAGTCCTATCCTGGTTTAACTTTACAAAGTGCAACACCTCACACTTATCTGTTTTGACTTGATTCTTCCAATCCCCAGTCCACTTCCCCATCTGGTCAAGATCCTGCTGTAATATTTGATAACCTTACTCGCTATCAATAATATTTTCTAATTTTGTATCATCCACAAACTTACTTATTGTCATTTATACATTCACATCCTAATCATTCATATACATGACAGATAATAAAGATCATGGCACTGACCCAGGTGGCACACCATTATACGCAGGCCTCAGCCCAAGAGAAAAAAAAACCTTTGACCATTTTCTGTATACTTCTAGGCAGGAATACACTAGATGGGAGCAAACATTTATATTTGTTATTTTTTAACCACTGCTGTAGGCTTTGGGAAATTTCCTTGACGTGCATCAAACACAACTTTAAACTTTGATGCAAATACATCACTGACAAACATTATTAAATCTTGCTGAGAACTATTGTAAATTGTCTGCATTTAAATCCAGGGAGATAGATTTCAAATATCGAATTTGTTTGATGACCATTTGGCCTCTTAATCCATAAAATTGCATAAATATGCATTGTGCGGTTTTAACTACAATTTACTCATTCAGATCTTGACGATTCTCGAAGATATACACTTTCGTAGCTTTTCAATATTGGGATGGGCGATGGTGCATGACAACACTAGATTTTCACATTCATATTCAAAACAGCGTGCACGTTTTGAGTGTTATCTGATTATGCTTTTGATTGCCATAAATGTACTTCCTCAATAGAGGCAGAAACTTTTTCAAATAATTCTGTTCATGCAATTAATATTGAACCTTACTGACTAAAATTGCCTTACACTTTTCATGTGTTGTTCGCACATATATTTATCTTTGAAAATAATTAAAATTTATTAATTTTTTTGCAGACTTGATGCGTAGCTGTATAATCATAGATGATCCTATGGCATGGCTCACTTAATTTGTTCAATTACATAATTTAAAAAAAAACATTCAACCAATAACAAGAATATTCAATGAATATTAGTGGAAGAATTTTCAATAAATCCACAAAAGTACTACGTGTACTCAGAAATTAAAACAACACCTGTGAATAGAAACAGCAAAATGTAGTTTTAGTGGACGAGCTTTCATTGGAATTGCATGTTCAAATGAAAGGTCATGACCTCAAAAGTCAAGATCTTACTGTTTTTTGGTAGACGTTGTCTTATTTATTGACTTCCTCGAGGAGGTTTCGTTCTAACTTTAGATCTCCAATATCTATAGCTGCTTGCTTTTGCGATTATCGACAGGAAGCTTATAATTGAACAGTCATAGAGTTAAAAAGCACAGAAAAAAACCTTCAGTCAGGACAATTCATTAAGACATAATCGCAATCTCAATATGTCTCACCTGCAACATATCCGTCCAAACCTTTCCAATTCATTTACTTATACAAGTGCCTTTTATATGTTGTAATTGTACCAGCATTCACTGCTTCTTCAAGAAGTTCATTCCACATGTGAGCCATCCTGTCTGTAGAAAAAATACTCCCATATGTTTTTAAATCTCTCTCCTCTCACCTTATACATGTGCCTCTAACCGTGAAAGCCCCATCTAAGAGAAATAACATCGAACATTAACCTTGTCTATACCCCTCACTATTTAGTGGTACTCTACAAGGTCACTTCTCAAATTCGAAGCTCTCGTGAAGAACAGCTCAGCCTATCCGGCTTTTCTTCCGAATTCAAATCTTCTATAACTAACGACATCTGTGTAAATCTCTATTGAATCCTATCCAGCTTCATAATAATCTTCCTTTAACAGGGCGACCAGAAATGAACAGTTCTCCAGAATAGGCTTCACCAATATGTTGGAAAACTCAGAATGATTTCCCAACTTTTATACGCAAAGGGCTGAACAATCGATTGATAATACTCTGTTTTCAACAGCTATTTCAAAACTTCCCCTGTTTAGATTTCCCTACAGTAGTGTGAACAATGGTCAACATGTATTTGAAAATATCCAGCTGAAGATAATATGCCTCTCAGAGCACGACGGGGAGTGTGTTAACCACAAAATAAAATGCATCTTCTTGTTACCCTTCTCGAATATGTTGGTTACAGTGAAGCTGAAGCACACTGCTGACATGCTGAATGTGGTTGTTCACTGACAATGGGAAGCATAAAGTAACTGTCACTTTGCTGACACAGTATTATGCTACACGAACTAGCTTATGTGGGTCTGTGTTCCTGGGTCGGCATCATTCCTCTGACGAGAATAGATATTACTTAATTAACATAATGCTATCAAAGCCATAGGACATGCCAAAGTTCACAGTATGACGATTTGAGGCTGGACACACTTTCGATGTTGAAGTTGAAAACGATAAATCCATTACCTGCATCGTTAACACGTTCCTTCAGCATTTCAATTTCTGCAACAGAAACGGCACAAAACTTTGTGAAAGCACTGGGTGAAATATGAAGGAAAATAGCAATATCAGATACAAACCAATACTTCCCAGTAACTTTGCTAGTGGGATTGAGTATGGACAGCAATAAGTACGAAGAATTCAGACACTATCTTCTGCAGAAACATGGAGGAATTTCTGTACTGCTGATCTACCAGTGGATTTGACCATGGAGAAAGCATTTTTAAGAATGAGTTGTAATTATGGATGATCAAAGAAGTTTGTTAATGACACAAGATCTCTTGTCCATTTAAGGCCTGTCCTAAAATTAAAAGAAAATCCTTAAAACCTGATTGTCCTTTCTTGGTTTTTTTCACATTTTCCTTACCTGTTGAGACGCTTACCTGACAACCAAACTCACGTACCAATAGTGTATATTATGAAACGTCAAAGTAAAAAAAAGCTATGCAATTGTTGGTAAAATGTTGGTAGCAATTTGAAATTATCAGATTTTTGGAGAGGAAGGTCTGAAAAGATTCGTTCCGCATTTTAAGACAAATGGTTTGACGGTTAAATCAGAAATGCATTTATTCTATTTGCTGTTGATAATCACTTTCATGGTTATGATGAATGTTGAGGAGAGCAGCATCAGGTTAAAGGCCAAAAGGAATGTACGTGACATTCGACAACCAGAAAATCACTTGGGGAACGTGTGAGGCAGTACGTGCAGTTTGAATGAATAGGGATATCAGTTTATCAGAAACTTAGCATGCGGATTTTATTTGGCATCTCCACACAAGTGTTTCTTTTTGAAAACATGTGCTTCCGATGCTTTCATTTATTGACATTTTAATAAAAGAAACGTCAGGAGACATCAAGTCATGGAGTACGTACTGATTGTTGGAGCAGCTGACTCAAGGGGAGGAACACAATAGGAACAAATCACAAAAGTCAATGAAATTGAACAGCATAAGCAGTAAACAAATGGTCTAATTGAGTAAGTAGAGTAATGACTAAAAGTTGCACGGTCAGTAACCAAGGTCAAACAACTTTTAAACCATAATCAACATCATTGTTCTGATTATGAATTCGAACCTTCAGCAGTGTATAATCAAAATACGATGAGTATAAGTTGCACTCCACTTGGAACAGGAGTGTTGTTAAATTAAAAAGCAAATAGAGGGGCAGTATTAAAAATGCATAGCGATATGTATCAGAAAAGAATTGAGAGGGCTCCTCATTACCTGTATGAAAGTGAATTAAAGTTCTGATATAATTTTAAGGAGTTGGGGAAGAAAGCAAGTTTGTCCTTCTGTCGTAATGCATATACACAAGTTACTAACAGAAAACATAATTCCTGTTATGTTTTAGGTTATGAAAATAAACTGTCTGAAAAGCTATGGTTAGAATTTGGAACGCAATCATATACTGATTGAATCAGTAGTCTTAATGCACCTAACTGAAAATGAATGAAACATATGCATAGAACGCAATAGGTAATTATCATTCGGCTCTTCAATGAGAAAACAGCAGAGGAGGCTGGACAGCAATCTAAATAAAGGCATGAATTGTTTGAGCTTAATCACTTCAGTGCACTTCGTACCTATGCAATGGCATCACAAAATCAGCAATGTAATCCGCAATGTTAATGCACAGATCACGAAATATTCTGATAGAAGTTACAGTTGACAATAAGAAACAAAGCTGTTCATGAAACTATACATTACAAATAATTACATAACCAAATGAAGCAATCAAAATACTGACAGCTATATTGTATCCAAATTTCATGTTACCTCTTTCATCCCAACCGTTTCTTTTGACTTTATGTAGCGAATTTGTGATTAAACGAAAATGTATTTTTGCAAGGAAGTCCCTTTGTTATGGAAGAATGATGCAGAACGTGTGAATAAACAGGCTATTGAACGTTAAGAGTCTTTTAAACACAGTTGCAAGGCGCCAACTCTTGCCATTGGGATGACGAGTATTAGAGAACACCAAACTGCAATTGTCGAATGATCAAATTGGAAATTATGATGAAATGTCTTTAGTAAGAGAACAGTGAAAATGTGGGATGGAATATCACGACAAGAAGAAAAAAAGATATATAGAGTGATGCTTTGAATGAAAAGTAAGTAATATTACGAAGTAGAGAATGCATAACTTTATATTTAGAGAACAGCTTTTCAAAAAAAAATGAGATGTATGGGTATAACATTCATGTCGATACAAATATTGCGATGTTCATTTTACTTTACCTTTGCTACTTACATAACATTTATCCAAGCTATTTGAATGCAACTATATGCGTCATTGCTTCAATAACATTGAATGACACGGTTGGTAGAGCAAGGATGAAAATGTTACAATTAGCACTTACCATTAAGTTTTCCCTTCAGACTGCTTTCTGCAAAGTATTTTGATGTCACGAATTATTGCAGCAATCATAATGCAGTGTACCAACAGAAGTCAGGTAAGTGCTCAGAATAATTAGTATGTCACGAAAAAGTATGAAATGGATATGTCTGAAAATAAAGCCGAATAATACGAAAGGGAAGCAAATAGCAGAATTAGCAGAAAGTCAGACATAGATGAAGATGATGAAGTCCATGCAATGAAATATGACAGAAAGCAGAAAAATGAGGAATCTCAAAGGGAAAAGTAACCATTAAAAAAAAAGACGTAACATTTTGGTTGAAAAAACACAGAATTTCTAAACGACAAATAGGTTAACATCTGAAGAACTTGCGAGGTTTCTAGTAACATTCAATGAATTTAAAATGTTGCACGTGAACTCTGAAGCAACGATGGAAGTTCCCTCATTCGTTTGCTGGGTTGCATGTTTATCAATAGACGAAATGAGGGGATAAACTGACATTTGTTCACGAGAAAATTAACACAAGTTTTATGACCTTGTGCAACTGAAAGAGAGGGATGCTGGAGAGATCCCAGATAGTCCAGTAGACTATTTGACGATTTACTGTCCGACAAGCTCAAAGTCTGAATAGAATCCGCATTAAACATAAGGTGAGTGAAGGCAGGATTACAGAGTGGAGAGATGAGAATTCGGAATGGCTTGAATATGCTGATGACAACGTGCTTGGCGAACTGCTGGTGAGTTCATAATCATATGAGAGTTCAATATTTCTCAACATTCCTTGTAAACGCTGAATTGTGAGTGAAGTGACTGAAATTATAGCAAGCTAAGGGAGTACGATTCAGAGATTGAATTTAAAGTAATTTCAGTCTACCGCTAACCTAGTGAAGACATTTGCCCCTATGTGCATGTTTTTCTGCTTTAAAATAGAAAGAAAATAGTTTAAATTAGTGTTGATAAATTGAGTGGTCTTGTTCATAAAGAAAACATGCTGAAGAATTTGAACAGCTATAGCACCATCTGTGGAGAGAAAAAAAGGTGACTTTTGATGAGTTATATTAGAAGAAGAATTATATTGAATTGCAATATTAATGATGTTTCTCACTCCTCATTATCTGCCACAAATGATGAGCTCTCTAAACATTTATTTCAGACTCCATTTTCGGAATTTTGCTTGAATTGGATGAGCTGGTTGTAACCTATGCTCGTGAGACAACCAAACGTTATGTCGTACAGAGACAATATATTCATGGTCGTTTCAGAAGTCCATAAATAATGACAAAAACATTTCCTATGTGGAGCTATCAGTGCTAGCTACATGGTTGTGTAGGTCTATTAAACTAATATTTGGTGATTTATCCGTCTTTTGCTTACAAAAGGACCATGGTGAGGTAATTTTGGATATGAACACAACTACAACGTTTAAATTACATTTGCACAAGTGCATTAGTAGAAAGGGTTTGGAGAGATATGGGTCAAAAGCAGGCAGGTGGGGCCACTTCATTTTGGGATCATGTTCTGCATGTACTGGTTGGACAAAAGAGTTTGTTTCATTTATGACTCTGTGACCAAATAGTATTGGGTGGAGCATGATGTAAGTTTTGCGATCTTGAAATATGCAACAAAACCATTTCCACTGACCTGTATCTTGAAGACCAACTTTTAATTGTTCCATTTCTAGAAAGTAATGCAAGAAAACAGAGTAATATCCCGATCCTCAGCCTGCAGCAAGAACAGATAATTCTGCTTTAAAAAAAAAACCCTGTATTGGAAGCCTGGGCACTTTCAATTCTATATTCTTTGTGTTACAAGGTTAAGCTAAGTTTCTTCATCAGCTGGATATAAATTCACTACAAATAAAAATATGACAAAATCTGTTGCTCAAATAATGTCACCAAGCAAATGACACAATTTCGCAGTTATTTGCCTTCATGCATCTTTGATATCACATGGCTTTGTTGGTAAACTGGTTAAAAACGAAAATAACATTTTTTTTCTTTTTTGTCAATACAGTGAGATGTTAACATGAATAATCTAGTACATAATTAGTCCACGTCCTCTTTCAACACGTAAGAAACTTTAATGTAGTTTGAGTGTCTATGAATTTGCCATGATTTGTTGAAGATCACAAAATACATCAATCTAAAAAGAAACGTACCATTTTCTATTTTTTTCTTTCAGATACAGATAGGAATTTTCAATTGAGATCAAGTTTTACTATAGGATTGAATTCATTTTTCTTCCACTGACAAATAGTGAAGTAAGTGAAGCAGGAAGAAATGTTAATTTTGCCAATTGATTCATCGTTTAAAAATAGAGCAGATGTTGACAGACATAGAAAGAAACAGACGATTTAATCTGTTCTTCAGTTCAGATGTGTGCAGTTAATTATCTCCTCGAATTGAAGAGAAAATTTCTAAAGCTTTTGAGAGTGGTATTAATTCCAAATATTCACAAATTTTTGAAAGTGAATTGAAGAAAACAAAACTCCTTATTTGGTCTTAACTGGTCTCATGCTAATTTTCTCTATTACTCCTGAGTTCAAAACTCCTTATTCAGGTAAAAACATCTCTCTACAAAAATAAGCTTTAAACATTTGTGTTGTAGTTGCAATGAGATCATCTGTCATTCACTGAAATTGAAGCTTGAAGCACAATTTTCCTAATCTCTCTTCTTCTTGTTTATCATTGATCACTGTGAATCAAATGGCTCATATGAGAGAGACAATTGAATCGCTTTACCCTTAGCAATGGTGGATGTTTCTCACTTGATCTCTGATTTCAAATGACAGAGATAGTTTCGTTTGATGAGCAGATCAGTCACCTTTGTTCTCCTCCTCTATCATTTAATGTCATCGAATTCTAAGTCGATGAAACTAATGCAATGCAGTCAAGGAAGTCAACTAATTTGCTTTTTAGAATGATCAGTCCTCACCCCGTAATTTGACCTAATGGCAATTTGTATTTTACTATTTAAAAAAGCCAAATTAAATTATCCTCCAATATTTCCAGTTGCGAGTCTGTAAAATGGTATATGAACATTTGAATAAGTATAACATCAGTTTAGAAGGGCAAATGAAAAACTAGGCTTATGAAATATGCCTAGTAGCTAAAATAGGAAGAAAAAATAAAAAGGCTTTGTTATGTTCATTGCTTCACTCAATTCACAGAACTATATACAACTATATTTACCCTCAGGATGCCTAATTCTGCAGCAAGACAATACTGTTTTGTTAACTGAAAATCAAATTTTGTTCATTAGTTTTTTAAAATTTTAGAAATTATCAGGACCTTACAGAAACAAAGACATATATACAGATTGGGAGAAATGCTATTTATTGGCATTAATACACTAAAAATGTCGTTACATTTGTCGTTTTGCAGTGAATGTCAAATATGATGAATACGTGCAAGTATATGCTTACCCCTCTCTCTCTTGCTGAGTTTTTGTGCTGTAAGGATGATAAACAATTTTTGACTAATGTTGCGAATGGACTCTGAACTTCATTGCTAATGACCTGAATCGTCACATGTTATGTGCAACTGACATCATTCATGTAGCATTTCTTTAGGTTCTTGGAGACAAACGTGCGCCACACCGTAGAGTCACCCTTAATTTGTGGTTATTCGGTTTTTGTGTAAATCCAAAGATACAAGCTAAAATCCCTTTAAATGTGAAATCACATAGGGAATATCTATGGCTTATGGGAAGACCTAGCTGAAGGAACAGATTACTGTGGCTTCTATTGAATAATTCACTAGCTTCATTATCTCCTGTTTCTGAGATTTGCATGCCTGCCAACATTTCATCACGAGTGCAGTAACACAATATATTTTTCGTGACGTAATATTTTGTTGCAATTTGAAGCAACCTTCTGCGCTTGTGTTGTCACAAATATATGAATTTCGTTTGGGGATTAGGCTATTTCTCATATATGCATGAAGAAATTTCGAATGGTTTGCAGCTTATCTCAATGTAACGTTAAACATGACGAACTGACACTTTCATTGACTTTTATGTTGTCCTGCACACGATATACTTGTCAGTGATTTTTCCATTTCTTCGAAGGTTTGTGTGAAACGATTTTCAATGTATGAGTTTCTAACACCACGAGATCAAATATTTAGGAGTTTGTATACACATTCACGAATTTTAAAATATCAACTTCTTGTGGAGAGGTTTCCTATTGCTATTGCAGTGTGCTTAAACTAGCTTGCAGGATAATGCATACCTGGGAAGTAGTTCATCAGGAATGAAAAGCTTCTGCTCAAAACGTCGACTCTCCTACTCCTCGCATGTTACCTGACCAGCTGTACTTTTCCAGTACCACACTTTTCGACTCTGATCTCCAGGATCTGCAGTCCTCAATTTCTGCTAGAGGTAATGTCACGTAGCTAAGAACTAAACGAGTTTGTCAATAGTAAACATAATCTATATCAATAGGAATTTCAGGAATACCACAGAGAAGTTGAAAGCAAGAAAGGAACTTGATAATCTTAAATCAGAGAGTTGACTGAGATTTGAGTTAACTATGGGAAATTTTGTCAGCTGAAATGTCCTGTAGATAATGTGATATCGAGGGAGGAAAGAAGAGGTGAGACTGGTCAAGCTATTAATCAAGAAATCAATTATAATAGTCAAGGTGGAACAAATATTGGAAAGATCATTAAATAAACCGCATGTTTCGAAGCAGAGAAAAAAAAAATCAACTGAATAGTGGCAAGCAAGCTAGTTTTTCCATATTATAGAGCCACAAACAATCACAGAGAGATGGAATACTAATCGACTGTTCGAGATGTGCGACAATAGGAAGGTTATAATAGGTACTTTTAACTCACCGGGGTTCAGCTGGCATAGTTTTTGGGTGGTGTGCAAGATATCAAGGAAAAAACAATCTTACATTGCCGCTGTTAAAATGTTTTTAGTCAGTACAATAAAACCCTAACCAATAAGTGCACTGTTCGGGAAGGATTATTCAGAATTGAAATCTGGCAGGTATATGGCATATATGCATTGGGGATATTTCTTGAGATAGTCTCAAAAACTCAGATTCATAATATTATGGGAATGCTTGAATGTACATGGGGAATAAAGTTTTGAGAAATGGAGAAAGGGCAACTTTAGAAAGATATCTTTTGGTCAACTTGAAATGGGAGCCTCTATTTTCTGAAAAATATTAAAATAGAATTAGCGAGATTACAGGAGAAAGACATTTATATAAAAACACAACGTGCGACCAAGACCAGAAAACAATGGCTGCCAAGTTAGCATGAAGAAAACGAAATAAAATGTTTTGGGTGACGATGAGAATGCAGCGAAAACTGTAAGGATAAATAAAGAATTAAATAAAGATCATGAGATAATATTGGTGGTTGGAATAACGGAGAACATATAGAATTACGTTAAATATATGGAGAGCAGGTGAATAGCAAAGGAGATAGGTCAATCTGTTAGGGAGGTTAATGATAATTCATCTGTTTACAATGAATGCTTTGTGGCCGTTTCATCAATCGAAAACGGTCACACAGACATTAGAGGAAAGGACTGTGACTTCATGAGAGCGAGAGAGAGAGAGAGAGAGAGAGAGAGAGATAATGAGGTTCTGGAGGATTCAACAGATTTGAAAGTATAAAAGCACCTCAGCGCAAATCGATTGCATTTTACATGATATGGAAGGCAAGTGCAAGTAGATTATGTAATAAGTTTGAAACCTGCTATGAACATGGGTGAATTCCTAAAGGAATGGAATTATGCTAGAATTGTTTCCATAATTAGAAAAAATTGCACATCAACCAATTTAATCTCGAGCGTATGATGATAGTGAGAAGGATTCTGTGGGACAGCAGGTAATGCCACATGTACAGATATGCATTAATCTGGATAGTCATCATGAAATTGTTAAGCGAAGATCACATTTGACCAATTTACTTTTCTTTGCCAGAAGTAAACCAAGATTGTCGATGAAGCAAAATCATTTGTTATTATCTTCATGAAGTTTACCATGAATCTCGATTGGATGCCCAATGACACATAACTAAATACAAGACGAGCACATGGGATCCAAGAATACGATCCAGCATGTAACATTGGCTGAAAGGCAGGAAGCAGAGGGTGGTGTTCAAGGGTTGCTTCTGTGATTAAAAGTTGCGTTTAAATTTGTATATCCACTGATATGTGCAGGTTGACATGATTATTAAGAAGGTACTTGGAATACTTTTGTCCAAAACAAAATACATTCCTTCGGCCTTACCCATTAATTAGGCTAGTATCTATTGCCCATCCATAACTGCCGAGACA
This sequence comes from Chiloscyllium plagiosum, assembly GCF_037043375.1. NCBI lineage: Eukaryota > Metazoa > Chordata > Chondrichthyes > Orectolobiformes > Hemiscylliidae > Chiloscyllium > Chiloscyllium plagiosum. The sequence continues at coordinate 13,676,254 of NW_028270176.1, forward strand.
AAGTTATTAATCACTGGTCCTGTGTGAAAACCCTAACACCCTTTTGTGTTCAATTCGGGAGGTCATGTTGCGGCTGTACAGGACATTGTTTAAGCCACTGTTGGAATATTGTGTGCAATTCTGGTCTCCTTCCTATTGGAAAGATGTTGTGAAACCTGAAAGGGTTCAGAAAAGATTTACAAGGATTTTGCCAGGGTTGGAGGATTTGAGCTATAGGGCGAGGCTGAATAAGCTCGAACTGTTTTCCCTGGAATGGCAGAGGTTGAGGGGTGACCTTATAGAGGTTTACAAAATTATGAGGGGCATGGAGAGGGTAAATAGGCAAAGTCTTTTTCCTCGGGTCGGGGAACCCAGAACGAGAGGGCATACGTTTAGGGTGAGAGGGGAAAGATATAAAAGAGACGTATGGGGCAACTTTTTCATGCAGAGGGTGGTACGTGTATGGAATGAGGAAGTGGTGGAGGCTGGTGCAATTGCAACATTTAAGATATATATGAATAGGAAGGGTTTGGAGGGATATGGCTGGGTGCTGGCAGGTGGGACTAGATTTGGTTGGGATATCTGGTCGGCATGAATGGGTTGGACCACAGTGTCTGTTTCCATGTTGTACATTTCTATGACTCTATGACTCTATATTTTGGATAACACCATATAGATATGCTGCATACCTGTCAATTATGGGATAATGTAGTTTGTGACTGAAACCTTAGTATTTCTACTATTCTACACTATGAAATCGCCATTCAAAAGCAAATCAAAACCCAATTCCGAAACAAAAAGTTGGTCGCTGATTTTGACACTGAAGTATGTTTTAGTTTAAGATATCACATTTTCATATATTCATGGAGTCATACAGCCTGTAAACAGATCCTTCCATACATTTACAATTCATCTTGCAGTTAATTCCACCCATGAAACAAACTCTGCCTGAAAACGTTGCTCCAAAGGTTCCTTTTGCTTTTCAAGTCATCAGCCCTTATGGTTTTGGAAACTTGCAAAATGTTACCACACAATCTTTTACAGTCCAGTGAAAAAGAATCTCCAGATAATGCGACCTATCCTTAAATGTTCAACCCTCCTGATTCGACATCATCCTTTAAAATATTTTCCGAAACCTCTCCAATTTAATACTATCACTCCTTTAGCAGGACAACTAGAATGGTGCACAGCTCTCATTATGTGTTGATCCACAAGACTCCTTGCTATTAAAAATATATTTTAAATGTTCTTGTTTTGTACTTTCATAGAGACAATTAATACACAAAATCCAAAAGCTGCAGTACCAGTACTATATATTCGAGGCAATGCACGCAATTCTGTTCTGTGAATGCGTTCATTTCCCAATCTCATAATACATTCAGTATCTCAATGAACATGCTGTCTATGATATTCCTTCAATTTGATGACATGAATAGACATTTGTTCGAAAGTCAAAACATAATCATCATGTGTTGAAAAGAGATGTTTTCTTTATAATATTGCACAACATCTAAATCAAGTATTCACTTTACATTCCTAGTCGAGGGCATGCTGACAGCTGTTCTTAATAATCAAAGCCTTTTTTTAATGTCTGAAGACTTATCCGTTGCAATTTGTGGCTACTTGGGTAATGAGATGCAGCACAATGTAACAACGTCCTCTGACCTGTTTCTTGTAGATCATTCTTTAACTTTTCCAGCTCTGCAAAAAAAAAAGTGAGGGTAGATTGTACATTTAGAGAATGTTAAAAAGTATACTATCAAAAAACAAATGAATGTTTAAAAAGAAAATTCTGTTCGAAGAACGAGAAGAAAGGAAAAACTGAAAACAAGGATGGAACAAAGAACAAAGTGTAGAATAGAAGAGAGAAATAAAGGAAGCGAGGTAACGGTCCATATGAAAAGGGAGGAAAAGGAAAGAAGGAAAAAGGAGAACGGGAGGCAGCTGAAGATGAATGGCAGGTGGAGAATAGAAGGAAACAATGGACGAAATAAGAACGGGAGAAAGAAGGAAGACGGCAAGATAACACTAGCGTAAGGAAGGAAGAAAGAAAGAAAGATCGAGACAGAAAGAAAAGACGACCAGTGAGTGTTAAGAAAGGAGGGAAGACAAAAGTAAGGAATGAAAGATGCATAATTGAATAAATGTAGTCATATATGACTCCTTACCAAGAAAAGCAAATGCAATTCAACTCATTTCTTCAAGTGTGCATTGATCAGACGTTAATTTCCACGTAAATTAATCAAAATTGTTTACGAGATTCTGAGCAAAGCAAAGGCAATGAAGAGAACAACATAACATCTCATCATCGATAGCAACATAAATCAGAACTCTGTTGAATCCTACGTTTGTGCAATGGTCGATTCTAAATTTCACACACTTGATTATGAAAGTTTCAGCAGTTGCCATGAGAAGAACCAATTCATCAAATTCTAACAAAACAAAGTAGATAATTCCCCTTCTTGCCTTTGTCTTTCTTGCTCATGTCGTGATCTGTTGGAAAGGGAAATAGAATGTATAAAAACATTGAGAAGAAAAGCTTCTGTTGTCACCAGTATAATTGTGGAAGTGGTTTCTGAGTTAGACTTCATTCTCCGATTGTCATACCTATGTATTTGGTGGACAAAATGGTTCCTGTGCACTTCAATAAAATGCATTTCAACCCAGATGTCCAACTTTGTACAACGTAATATATTTGACTTGTTCATTTAATTGATATTCAGTATAAAAATAAGAAAAAGTTCCAAAGAAATAATTCCACATAATTCAAAAGACACCACTGATGAGGTGTACAGAACAAGTCCAAAAAGAATTGAAATGCAACTCAAGATCACCAGGTTTTCATGATAGTTAATAACGTACTGATATGTTGACCAATACATTTCAACTCCATAGGTTGTTCAGTGAACAACATCAGAACATAAAGATTTATTTCAGAAAGAAACGTACATGATAGCTAAAATCTGAAAGGTTAACTGAAATAAGCTCTAAGTCTCAAAATATAGAAGAAATTTTTTCCACAGCAGACATATTCGAGTTCTCCAAGCACAATTGTTGGATTCTTATTTCAACCTTCCCGTCTCATGAGAGGCAATTACGTGTCTTCGATATAACAGAAAAACAGTTAGGATATTTTGTGCAATGAAAATCTACTTTTAAATTAAGACAGTACTAAGCATTAAGCGTCACGTAGGTCTCCTTCACACACAATATCAGTTGCGGTCCCAGCACTAACACAGAAGTTTATCGGTGGCAAATCTACCCAAGGTATCCTGGATACTTCCAGCAGAAAATATCAGTTTACAGTGTGCTGCCAGGTCTGGCAAAAAACCCACAAACTTTATAAATCAAAGCAACTGCTGGAGCTGTACGGTCCCATGAGTTTAGCATTTGCTACTTAACATCAGCTTCAATCACTTGAACATTAGTTAGTATCGGGGAATATCATCTTATTTTACCCCTCGATTATGACCACTGAATCGTTCATTCTGTTATATGTATTAGAAATCACCAAATGATAAATTTCGATGAGGATTTTTCTGATGATTGTAAAATTCTCAACGACACAGAATGTCATAAATTAGAAACATTTTATGATATGCTGCGTGGTAAGGAGACACGTTAGAATTGTTAGGAGAAAGTGAGCACTGCAGATGCTGGGGATCAGAGTGTAAGAATGTGGTGCTGGAAATGCACAGCAGATCGAAACGCATCCAAAGAGTAGGAGAATAGACGTTTCTGGCATAAGTCCTTCATCAGTAATATCATTCATGTTTGTTTGAAAAGAAGCCTTTTGTGAATTTCAAATTAGACTAAACAACTTGCTATGTTCGGTTTAGACAATTGGCATAGACCTTACTAAAATATGGGAATGCATTGCCTAATTCAGATGAAAATAATTGATGAATTGAGCCATATGGGGATCAGACTAATCAAGGATGGCAGATTTCCTTCCCTAAAGAACATTCGTGAACTGAATAAATTCTTATGATAATCAATGATCATTCTCTGGTGACCACCAGAGAATGACACTGTCTTTTTAGTTATAATTTGTATTAAAGAGTTTAAATTGCAACGGCTAATTTGGTTGAATTTTAATGAGAGTTGTCAGCATTTGTCTAGATTGCCATCGAATTACGTGAAATCCCATCAGATTCTCCACCCCGCCATCTTAATAATTTATTGTGCTCACCCATTTCTTGGATGGTTTCTTTCAGTTTTCCTGCGGCTGAAATGCAAAAGAAAATTCGGAAGCGTTAACACATCTTATAAATCATTAAAGAATGCCAAGTGGATCACTGAAATTCTGATACTTCTTGAACATTCGGCGACATTTTTATTGTCACCCCATGAAAACCTCAGACGTTCCTTCCAATTCCTTTGCTAAAAATGATTAGAAAAATATTATCTACACTTTACTACATGAATCAAAAATATTTCTCTCCATATTGTTTCAGCACGATCAGTAAACATATTTATGGAGGGATATTGGCATGACAATCTAAGGAAAATCATTAGCCTAGTGAGATCGTGAAGTGCTGAAATCAGGAAGAAGAAATAACATTCTTCCCCTCTAAATGGATAAGCAAATTCACGACGATGCGAGGTAATGTGTTTCTGACAATCTATTTAAATATATACTATGCAAAATGCTAGATTATTCATTTACATTTGTATGGCTGCATGGGAAAAAATGAGGTGAAAGGGTCTTTTAACTCATTATAAAAATTACGAAGGCCCTGGATAGGACGAGAAGGATTTTTCATGATGAGACACAGTTTACAGAATCACGTTGCCTTTGAAGAGACTGGAAACTGGAAACGATCTTTTCACTGCACAAAACTTCGTTGTATTTGCAACACGTTATTCGAAAAGATCAATGATCAAAGCAATGTTTTTCAGACCAAAGCACCACGATCCTTATTTGTCTAAACATATCGTATATGCGCTCACTGTTAAGATAAAAATCACACAACACGAGGTTACAGTCCAACAGGTTTAATTGGAAGCACACTAGCTTTCGGAGCGACGCTCCTTCATCTAGTGATAATCACCTGATGAAGGAGCGTCGCTCCAAAAGCTAGTGTGCTTCCAACTAAGCCTGTTAGACTATAACCTGGTGTTGTGTGATTTTTAACTTTGTACACCCCAGTCCAACACTGGCATCTCCAAATCATGACTGTTAAGATACGTGGACAGCGTAGATAAAAAACACAATTCTGCAGAGAACAGTTTGTTACTCATAAGTAAGAACAATTCTAATGCTTTTATATTGAAATAATATAAATAATGCATTTTTTTCCTTATTTCACAACATATGGACTTAAAATGTTATTCAACTATAAAACAACTTCCACTTCCAAGAATATTTGAAAAAAAATCCTTTGTCTGCTTTTTATTTGCACGTTGTTAAGAGGGGATGTTGTGTGTCAGTGTCTGTGAATGTTTGTGCATACTAATAGATGACCATCTTCTTGTGAAAGAATAAATAGTTTGAAATTAACCAAACAAAGTTGGAAAGCAGAAACAAACTAAAGTTAAAAATCACACAGCACCAGGTTAAAGTCCAAAGTGTTTAATTGGAAGCACTATCTTTCGGAGCTCCGCTCCTTCATCAGGTGGTCAGAAAGCTAGTGCTTCCAATTAAGCCTGTTGGACCATAACCTAGTGTTGTGTAATTTTTATCTTTGTACACCCCAGTCCAACACCGGCATCTCCAAATCGAAACAAATTAAGGCAGCAAATAACAACAACTATGTTTTGTGTCAAATATTCATTATTTTACATGTGACGATGCTAATGTTTAAACACGGTTATTTTGCCCTTATGTCTTTTTTTTTAAGGAGAAGTTATAAAGCTCGAGCTGCTGAAATATTTGGGATAGAGACCAGTTTAACAATGAGGGATCGACCAGTTCTCCCAGTTCAGATTTTTTTTTTCGGTTGTAGTAGTTGCAACAGTTAGAGGCTGCTTTATCCCAGAGAATCATAGAATCCATGCAGTGTGGAAAAAGGCCATTTGGCTCAACACGTCCACACCAAGCCTCCCAAAGAGTAACCCACCCCGACACGATTATTCTACATTTCCACTGACTAATGCGCCGAACCTACATATCCATAAACACTATGGGCATTTTTTTGGCTTGGCCAACTCACCCTAACCTGCATATTTTTTGGGCTGTGAAATGGAACCGGAACACCTAGAAAAGATCCATGCAAATACAGACGAATATGTATATTCCACAGAGACATTTGCCAAAGGCTAGAATTGAACACCAATCCTTGGCACTGTGAGGGAGCAGTGCTAACCACTGAGCCACTGTGCCACCCTTTCTAGCACCTGTCAAATTTCCACTGTTACTTCCTGCAGTAACCTAAGACGTTTCTGATCCGGCCCTGGTGAATGATCACTTTCAAGTATGGTCAACATTTCTTGAAATACTGATCAATATTTAGTCCATCTAGTGATCAATATCTTCCCGTTTCAGTACAACTTGAGCAACATTATGTAACTCAGTAAAACCAATGCAAAGTATTCATGCAATACCGCAGGCACCCACACTCCTTGGTTCGTCTTTAATTGACCCTAGGCACTTATCAAATGCACATTCATTCTGATTCATCTCTCTCTCTAGTGCGTCAGGCATCCAGGGTCTCTTGTATTGTTTGTTCCAAATTTTCCCATTATGGAATAAATAACGTATCCCTGTGTTCTCCACTGTATTTAAAAGTGATTACTTATGAGTTCACTGCCCTACATTTTGGTTTTCCAAAAAGTGGAAATGATTTCACCCGAGAAGTGTCTTTCATGTTTTCAGAAGGTCCTATTGGACCACTACTCAGTTCTCACTTTTCAGGAGAAAGAATAACAGCTTGTTCAGTCCTCCTTGATAATGGTAACCTCTCAGTTTGATGTTGCCCATGTGCCGTTTTTGCACATTTCTCATACCTTTATATCTTCTTATAAGATGGAGACTATAAATGTTCGTATAAAAAATAATAACAAAAGGTGTAGACTATTTAACTCTTCAATCATGCTGCACCATTCAATGATATTGCAGTTAGTCTTCCATACCAATTTCCTGCACTATCTCCATAGTCATGGATGTTTTTCATGCTTAGAAACCTACCAACCACAGAATTGAAGATACTTGTGGCTGTGATTTTAGTGTTTTCTGTGGGGTAAAAATTCCCAAGACCCATCATTCTGCAAGTGGAGAAATTCTTTTTTATCTCAGTCATAAACTGTTTACCGTTATTCCGAGATTGTTCCCACGTTTGCGAGTGTCCATCCAAGAGAAAATATTCTCCAAGTATTTTCCAGTTGCTCCCTGTAGGGTGCGTTCCCTCTAATTCCTCTGGTACTTCGCAACAGCAGTTAGAGAAGTCAGAGTTGAATGCATTGGCATTGGTGAACCCTCAGACCAGCTGTGCAGCCGTGCAACTCAGCAGGAGTTTTCTTAAGAATTATTTATGTTTTCATGAGATTGCCTTTAATTCTTCTAAATTCCAGAGAAAATAAACTCAGTTTCTTTAATCTTGTCTCACAGGAACATTTCAGGGATTAGGTTAATGATTAAAAAAGCACGCAATATTCTCCATGTACTAAATCAAGATTTCATACAGGTTCAAAATAACGTTGCATATCAATTCTATCGTTCTCGACATGAAATCTAGAGCTGGTGTTACTGATGAAATGACATTCACTTGCATCCTTACTTTGGGGGATTTGTGTCTCTGTACTCAGATTTCCATTGAGACTTTTATTTTCCAAGCAGGACATTTCCTTAGAATAGTTCCTTAATTAAGATGTGGCATCGAATCAGTTGAGTTTTCAAATAGTTAAGTTATTCTGAAATCTATTTTATTCTCTTCGTCTGTCAACTGTAGTGTTTAAATGAATCCTGTTTCGCTTAAAGGCGAACGATTTGACCAGCTGTGACAAACATGGATTTTCCGACTCACATCTGTCTTTAAAACAAGAAAAGTTAGGGTCAGGACTACATTTAAACATATTTTTGGGGTATCTGGCCTGGTCCGTGACGCAGCATCGGCGAGATTGGATGCCTTCTCGCAGAATGCTTCAGAGAAATCTCCGGGACAGCCGCACCAACCAACCACACCACCCCGTGGCCTTACATTTCAACTCCCCTTCCCACTCTGCCGAGGACATGTGGGTCATGGGCCTCCTCCATCGCCACTCCCTCACCACCTGACGCGTGGAGGAAGAAAGCGTTATCTTCCACCTTGGAATCCTTCAATCTCAGGCCTTCAATGTGGATTTCACCATTTCCCTGAATTCCCCTCCCCCCACTTTACCCCAGTTCCAAACTTCTGGCTCAGCACCACCCTCATGACCTGTCCCACCTGTCAATCTTCCTTCCCACCTATCCGCTCCACCCTCCTGTCTAATCTATCACCTTTATCCGCACCTTCATTCACCTATTGCACTCTGATCTACCTTCTCCCCAGCCCCACCACCTCCCGATCATCACTCCACCCCCGAGGCTCCCAGCCTCATTCCTGATGAAGGGCTCTGACACGAACCGTCGACTTCCCTGGTCCACAGAGGCTGACTGACCTGTTGTGCTTTTCCATGGACACATTCTCAACTCTGATGTCCAGCACCGGCAGACCTCACTGTCACCTGGTGACATCACGTTAGACAACCTCCAGTCATCCTGCACTTCACCTGTGACTATAAATGTTTGAAATATCTCAGTAAAAAGACCCAGTAATTGTCGTGGAAGAATCAATAGGTAGATAATCAAGTTACCTTTCTTGCTCCTGACTTTCCGCATAAGCCTACCATGGGGAACCTTATCAAATGCCTTACTAAAATCCATGTATACTACATCCACTGCTCTACCCGCATCCACATGCTTGGTCACCTCCTCAAAGAATTCAATAAGACTTGTAAGGCAAGACCTACCCTTCACAAATCCGTGCTGGCTGTCCCTAATCAAGCAGTGTCTTTCCAGATACTCATAAATCCTATCCCTCAGTATCCTTTCCATTACTTTGCCTACCACCGAAGTAAGACTAACTGGCCTGTAATTCCCGGGGTTATCCCTATTCCCTTTTTTGAACAGGGGCACAACATTCGCCACTCTCCAGTCCCCTGGTATCACCTCCGTTGACAGTGAAGACGAAAAGATCATTGCCAACGGTACTGCAATTTCCTCTCTTGCTTCCCACATAATCCTAGGATATATCCCGTCAGGCCCGGGGGACTTGTCTATCCTCAAGTTGTTCAAAATGTCCAACACATTTTCCTTCTTAACAAGTATCTCCTCTAGCTTACCAGTCTGTTTCACACTCTCCGCTTCAACAATACGGTCCTTCTCGTTCATAAATACTGAAGAAAAGTACTCATTCAAGATCTCTCCTATCTCTTCCGACTCAATACACAGTCTCCCACTACTGTCCTTAATCGGACCTACCCTCGTTCTCGTCATTCTCATGTTTCTCACATACACATAAAATGCCTTTGGGTTATCCTTGATCCTATCCGCCAAAGATTTTTCATGCCCTCTCTTAGCTCTCCTAATCCCTTTCTTCAGGTCCCTTCTGGCTATCCTGTATCCCTCCACTGCTCTGTCTGAACCCTGTTTCCTCAACCTGATGTAAGCCTCCTTCTTCCTCTTTACAAGACATTCAACCTCCCTCGTCAACCAAGGTTCCCTCACACGACCATTTCTTTCCTGCCTGACAGGTACATACATGTCAAGGACACGTCGTATCTGTTCCTTGAAAAAGTTCCACATTTCCACGACATCCTTCCCTGACAGCCTATGCTCCCAATTTATGCTCCTCAGATCCTGTCTTACAGCATCATAATTACCCTTACCCCAGTTGTAAAACCTACCCTGTTGCACGCACCTATCTCTCTCCATAACCAAGGTGAAAGTCACGGAATTGTGGTCACCATCACCAAAATGTTCACCCACTAACAAGCCCATCACTTGTCCCGGTTCATTACCGAGTACCAAATCCAATATGGCCTCCCCTCTGTTTGGACAATCCACATACTGAGTTAGAAAAGCTTCCTGGACACACTGCGCAAACACCGCCCCATCCAATCTACTTGATCTAAAGAGCTTCCAATCAATATTTGGGAAGTTGAAGTCGCCCATGACTACTACCCTGTGGCTTCTGCACCTTTCTAAAATCTGTTTCCCAATCTGTTTCTCCACATCTCTGCTGCTATTGGGGGGCCTATAGTAAACACTCAACAAGGTGACTGCACCTTTCCTATTTCTGACTTCAGCCCATACTATCTCCAAAGGCAGATCCCCGTCGAACTGCCCTTCTGCAGCCGTTATACCATTTCTAATCAGCAACGCCACCCCCCTCCTTTTTTTACCACCCTCCCTAATCTTACTGAAACATCTGTAACCAGGAACCTCCAACAACCATTCCTGTCCCTCTTCTATCCACGTTTCCGTGATGGCCACAACATCGTAGTCCCAGATACCGATCCACGCCTTAAGTTCACCCACCTTATTTCTGATACTACTTGCATTGAAGTATACGCACTTGAACCCATCTCTGTGTCCGCAAGTATTCCCTGTCTGTGCTACCTTCTTCACACCCTCCCTACATTCTTGGACATCCTGACAAACAGCTAGCCTACTTGCTGGACTACAAGTCCGGATCCCATCCCCCTGCCAAATTAGTTTAAACCCCCCCGAAGAGTGCTAGCAAACCTACTCCCCAGGATATTGGTGCCCTTCTGGTTCAGGTGCAACCCGTCCTGCTTGTACAGGTCCCACCTTCCCCAGAATGCAGTCCAATTGTCCAAATACCTGAAGCCCTCCCTCCTACACCATCCTTGAAGCCACGTGTTCAACTGCACTCTCTCCCTATTCCTTGCCTCACTGTCACGTGGCACCGGCAACAACCCAGAGATGACGACTGTGTCTGTCCTAGCTTTTAGCTTCCAGCCTAAGTCCCTGAGCTCGTGAATGGCCTCCCGACCCCTCTTCCTACCTATGTCGTTGGTGCCAACGTGCACACCCTCCCCCTTAAGGATTCTGAAGACACGGTCTGAGACGTCTCAGACCCTGGCACCCGGGAGGCAACAAACCATCCGAGAGTCTCGCCCAAGTCCACAGAACCGCCTGTCCGTCCCTCTAACTAGAGAGTCTCCTATAACTAGCGCTCTCCTCCTCTCCCCCTTTCCCTTCTGAGTCTCAGAGCCAGACCTCGCGCCACAGACCCGGTCACTGCAGCTTTCCCCTGCTACCCCAACAGTATCCAAAGCGGTATACTTATTGTTTAGGGGAACGACCACTGGGGATCCCTGCACTGCCTGCTTCCTCCCCTTCCCACCTCTAACTGTTACCCAGCTACCTCTGTTCTCTGGCGTAGCTATGTCCCTGTAGCTTCTATCTATCACTCTCTCAGCCTCTCGAATAATCCTCAGTTCATCCAACTCCAGTTCCAGTTCCCTAACTCGTTCTGTGAGGAGCAGGATCTGACTGCATTTCCTGCAGATGAAGTCGGCAGGAGTATCGGTGGTTACCCCTACCTCGAACATCCTGCAGGAGGAACATTCCACTGCCTGCGCTGCCATTACTTTACACCTCGTCTCTGAAAACAAGAACACTGAGTAGCTTACCTGTGTACTTTAAAATTAGGTTAGAGGAGGAGGATGGGAGGGAGGCCCTACTATGTAGGGCCTGGGGTCGAGAACACACCCACTCAAATATCAATCACTTACCTTCCCGACCAGCTCTGTGCTCCAACCTCACTTCCCCCCAGCTCGCGTCGCTCTCTGCTGTGAGAAGACCGTTGGCGTCGAGGTAAGTTCTTTATATATCAGTCACTTACCTTCCCGACCAGCTCTGCGCTCCAACCTCACTTCCACCCAGCTCGCGCCGCTCTCTGCCGTGAGAAGACCGTTGGCATTAAATTATGTATGTTGTTCAAAAAGTCAATTAATATTTAGTTTCCTCTATTTACTAAGCAGTGAATTAACATAATTTCACTCACCCTTATCTTTTTTGGCCAGTTTTTGTTCTAAGGGAAATTAACAGCTTTTAAACAGAAAGCGGTGCGCCATGGATGAAACAGAATAGCATGTTTTAAACAATGTAAGCAGAAAATGTCAGTTCCACACTTCATCAATATTTCATTAAATGATTGTTGAATACTGAAGAATGCATTCTTTGCAAAATGGCGAAAACAATGTTTTTTTTTCCAGGACCTGACAAAATACATTTCTATCATATTTCTCTTCTCTTGATTTATTCACTTTTCGGTTGACTGCAAAATGCAGGACTCAAGTGGACACTGAATTAAATCAAAATAATTATACTTCCATGTAGCATATGAAACACTTTGATGCACATTGATTAGAGAGAATGCTGCCTTTCTAATACTGTACATTATAAGGGGCAGCAATTCATCATTTCAACTCTGGAGTCTCAACCAGAAATTTGGCTCAAGACTATACAATCTTGCATAAATCAATGAGCCAGTCTTTTGGGGAACAAATGGAGCGAACCTTTGCTTGTCCCTGAGAGAAAAAAATCAGATCTCTATTGTCTTCATTGTTTATTGCATAAGTTTCCACTTTGTTGCATAATTTCTCTCGCATGTGCAAACATCTAGCCTGATTTTTCAAGTGTATATCCCGAGCTCATAACTGTGATCTACTTCTAAGTATGTCCCAAAATTCCCATTGCCTGAAGAACGTGTTCTTGCAAAAAAAAAAGAATGTACCTCTTTTGTACTTTCAACTCCAATTGCGGAGTGGTTCAGAGGCTCATAAGCTGCGGCCGTGTTTATTAATACTTCACTTGTGGCAATTGATTTTGCGTATGCAGAATGCATTATGGCAACCTCTAAGTTGGAAGGTTAACAAAGACTGGTTTATTATTTTGTAGATAACGATCGTTCAGCCTATTGGATTTTGCTGAACTTCCATCAAAATTATTTTACAGTTTGCTGCTCTACGACCTTCATGCCCAAGTGCAATGGAGGCGTGATTAATTGTAAGTTAAGTTCGATTAAACCCAAACACTGTCTGCATTGAATGCTGAACATGCTTCCAGGATGAAATGATTTGTCTGCTATTTTAGGTCATAGCACCTGCATTTATCTGTTTTTCGCATTTTGTATGTTTTTCTTTCTCTGTTTTTGGTTTCATGCTGTTTAAATTTGTATCAATTTTTCTTGCGTTTTAGTCCTTAATAAATAATGTCTGCAAGTGTTTTTGTTTTCATTTGTAAAACATTGCACAAACCGTTTTCATTTTACATCATGAAACATTCTGATACTTATTCCTTCTGTCTCTTCATTCACAATTACAATTGAACTAAATTTATTTCCAAATATTAATTTAATTTACCGTGCATTTAGGATTATTTTACTTGAATATTTCTCACGTTCAAATGAACGATCATTGTTATTTATAATGCTAACTTTGCTCCTGTCTATGTATGCTGCCTATCCCTTTTAAACCTCCTAAAATTTTCATTTAAAATGAAAGTCAGTTCATTTGTTAAATGGTCACGTTGAAAAGAAAACAAGAAACAGTGATTTGAACTTAGAAATAGATGAATTGAATTAATTATACCTACCCAGTTGAGCAATCTCAGTTTTCAGTGATTCAGTTTCTGTTAAAGAAAACAATGACTCTCATTAAGGACTGTATGTAGAAATCAGGCTGCTGTAGATCGTTAGAAGCAGGACAGAGTAAAAGTAATTATCCATTTGTTTGCATGAATTGTAATTCAACTGTATTCGATAAATTATGCCACATACTAGTGTTCAGGTGGAGACTGCTTGATATAATTGTCATCAGCCTCAATTATATTTGAATTCCATCATTGTTTACCTCCTATTTTCACGAGTTTTCACTGAATCATATAATACCTATAGTGTGGGGACATGTTATTTAACCCAAGACGTCAATATGGAACATCCGAAGAGTAACTCACGCAGAACTACTCCTAACATACTACACCTCCTCTACCTACAAATTCCATTACTGGTAAACTATTACAATATTTCTGAGTTTCTCAAAGATCTGGAGTCTTTCACAAACTCATTCTGATTGATTCTAACATGGAGCATTGGACTTCAGATATTCAAAAACTGAGCACTGAGATTATGGTGTTATCCTTTTTCTCGACCCGCGCTGCTGTCTTTAATGAAAGATCATCACAATGGCCTCTCAAAAAATTGGTTGGGTGCACTAAGGCCCGTCAAATTTCACGTTGCGGTGGCAGCCAGGTTTGTATTTCAATATGCACCACGAATGTCATCATTGTACAATATTTGTTGATGTACAAAGAAAAATCGCATACAGTAGAAAGTCATTCAGGATAACTGCTGATTGACAAATATATGCATATATCAGAAAAAAATAAACGACGAAATCATGGTCATTTTCGAATACACCTAACATAAGCAGAATTTGAACCATTCATAAGTGATGTCCTGAAAAGTTGATCGAAGCATATTGTCTGTCCATTGAACGTTTATACAAATGAATGATCGATTTAACGGTTCACTGTCCATGTTTTCCATGACATATCACGTTTTCTTAATACCTGATTAGAGATTTAACCCTGACTTTTATTTTTAAAGTCGCCAAACCAAAATTAGATTTCAATTCCTTTTTTTGGAAACTGTTTGCCAACAATGAAAAGGCTTAACAAGGAGTTACTCATAATGACATATTGACTGTAGTCATTATGATCCATCCTTAATATGCATCGTTTTTGATTTGCTGAAACAGAAAGACACTTCCCCTTATCTACGTTGAATAAAGCTGGCATTTCTACCTATTTTCCAGTTAATCTTGAAAAATAAATAACATTTGCAGTCTTTCAGCTGCGTTCAGTTGTAAAACAAATTCTGATTGAAACAGACAGAGGTATTTTTTCCTGTTTCCTTGCTTAACCAGCTGGTTATTTGCTTAAATATATTCTTCATCGACTGTCTCATCTCCTCTGAGGTTTGCCATCCCGTCAAATTGACTTATTTGCAAGCTTACAGCTGAAAACTAATGTGAAGCAATTTAACATTTTTAAAAATTAACCAACTTCTGATGTATCTGAAACGTCATTCCTAAAGAAAACTCAGAACCTCCGTTATATTTAAGAACTGCTTGCACTTTTCACAATTTGTAACCATTTCAATTGCACACTAATGCCTCATTCCTGTCGCTTACCTTTGCTTTTATTGTCCAACCGAGTCTCTGGGGAAATAGAAAATAGAAGCAAATTATGCAAAATTAACAGTTACAAGCAGGTTAAAAATCATGTCAGCAACCAAAGGTACAAACAAAACTCTATCTGAATAAAATAAAATGATATAAAGCACAATGCTCGGAAAATATCCACTCTTCCGATGTACTTTTCTCTGAACTTTCCTCAATAGACTTTTTTTTCAGATATCCAGGAAATTCCCTGACTAAAACAACGCATTTACTGTCACCAACTATATTGTCAGATCAGATAAATATGTTATTTTCCACCAATGTGATGTTTTTCACTTCCGCCATTAGAACTACTTTTACACATTTTAGTTTTGCTCTCGAATACTTTGCCTCAGTTCTCTTTACTTTACTTTTACATTCACAGACTGGTTGTGAAAATATATTCAAACTTTGAAGGGGAAGCAATAGAAGTAAACACAACTTATTTTGGAGCTTCCATAAATACAATGTTAATTTTCATTATTGATGCATCATGATTTTCTCTATAAATACCAAATTTATCAGTCTGAATGCATAGTGGAACAATTGTCAGTTTAATTATAATTCACAGTGTTCGTTTTTGGGACATGTGTTTCTCTAACAATTCACCAATTTTATTACCCACGTTATTTTCATTGAGCCATAATGAGTCTTCTTTTACGAAGGTTGGTATGCTGCTATGATTTTAGACGTAGATTTCCAATATTTTATAAGAACTATGATGGATTGGAATCAATGAAATTCATCTTGGCGGGACCTTTGATGTGATTGCTTCTCCAGTCACCGATTCAACGTCAATGATATTTATGGAGGATATTGATGAGATGTTGCGTTTGACCCTTTCATCTTCCTCATTTCAGTCATGGTTCATCCAGTGTTGATGTCTTAAAACTTTAGCTGGGCTACCCTATAGTTATTCTTGAGCTTTCTGGGATGATTTTGCGCATTTTGGTTGCTTAAATCAGGCTGAATTCAGAGTCTGAAATAATAGCTTGTAGATTGAGTAGGAATTGGAAGCATCTTCCGATGTGTACGCCTGTTCGATTTGTTGCTGACAACACTATGCTGCTGTGTAAAAGCTGCAGAACTGCTGTAAATATTTCTCCTCGATTATCGGAAAGCATCATAAATTGAGATTCGTGCTTAACTGATTCTCACAAAAGTGAACATTTCTATTTAGCAGAAAGTCCATGGATATTGTTTTTCCCAGTAATTTGTGACGGTGTTTAGCTGCCGGATTAAGTACAAAATGACTTACCAAGATTATCAAAAGCGTTTTTCGTTTTTTCCAACGCTGTATGCAAAATATAACTCAAATAAGGATGAGTTTGGCAATGTGATTTGCAGGCGCACTCAGAATTAATCTAACCCCGTTGATTTTTTTAATGTTATTGCATTGTTTACTTATTCAGGAAAATGATTCTCGATATCTCAAATGACATCGAATACCTAATCAAAACGTTATTTCGTGTGTTAACAGCGAAACGCATTTGAATCAACGTAGTCCACGTGTCATAATTGAAGTGGGTTGCACAACAATCAAGATCCAACGTGTTTACGTTGTTTTAATTTCACATGGAAACTGTATAGCCCTTCTTGAATTACCCTTCAAAAACCAAACACTTGATAGTAGACATTTCGTTCAATAAACTGATGGATTCAATGATATCGATTGTCAAAAAAAAACATGCGTGGCTTAACCCATGCATGGAGTTCGAATTTGCAGACCATCAGAAAAAAAAATGAGATAGTAACACACAACAGAGAGAAAGCAACAGTAACATTATTGACATCATAATTGAGGAAGAATGGCAATGATTTTCAACAGCATTCGGTCTACTTGCATGCGAGCATTAGTGACGTGGATGACTTCTCAAACTGGACAACACGTGGCAAAATGCAACTTGAGCAATTGCATAAAATGTTACTGATGATCAACTAATGAATATAAATCATTTGTGCTTCTCATTTCCTGTCAGTTCAAAATATAGATAATAAAATCATTACTTTGCACACAATGGCAGTTGGTCTGTTACATGTTTCATACTCTTGCCGAATATATGCTCCTTAAAGTATCTGCAATTCAAGGGTAAAGCCGAAATCCACTCTGTTTGCAACGTCTTGAATGTGTAGAGTAGGTTGAACATATATCATCAGAACGAACATAAGAAAAGTTAAATCCCTACTACTATTTCTTATATTTGTGTGCATCTAAACTGACAACCATTGCAAACAGAGTAATCCACTTTTGCTTTGTTAGCTCTGATCTCACAAAACCCCAAAATCTAATAACGTCCATTATCGTGACATTTTTGCAGTAATAAAAAAGACGATGTCATTTTTCCTCCATCGTTTCCATAGCATACGTTATAGTAAGTGTGTGAAATTTAGGCACAATCATATTATAATTCTGAAGCAGCACATCGTATCAGCTTAACTATTTCTATTCTCTGACGACTGCTGAGTAATGATTAGACAATAGAAACCGGCGAGAAATCTTAAACTGGATCTGCTGAAGATAGAGGGAGAAAAATATTTCAAAAACGTAAAGAAAATCTTGCGAATTTATGGCCAATCAGCACATCCTTCAATGAGAAAGTTGAGGCTAACAATCTTTTCATAGTGAGGCAAAACATGAAATCATGTTTGGTTTCTTACCTTTTAATTTGTCATTTACGTCGTTTTCTAAGTGCAACATATATATAAAACATAGAACATATCTTTAGAGGTGCACCATTGTCTCCATATCACAAAATACAGTCTTTCTCACAATAATAGTTTCTGCATGTTTCATTTAATGAAGAGTAACAGAAAGATATTCACTACGATGATCTTATAGATATATGGGAGTGCTTTATGTTTCAAACATATGAAACATTTTCATTATTTATACATTCATCTCAATGTTGTAAAGTAATAATGTTAATAACCTGAAATGTGTGCGCAGCTAGCAAGGCAAGGAGTTCTTGCTCATTCATAATTGACTTGAATTGGCAAATACTTGAAATGCTGAAAATTATCTGGAAACGGATATTTACAGTTTTATTTGAATCAGAGATGTGCAATTTTGCTTCAGATCTACGGAAAGAAACAGACATAACAGAAGCTACGGACTTTAAGTGCGTTGTGGAGGATTACTGTCGTTTGACATTTTGGCTTTTTTCTGTGAGACTTATCGCATTCTAGGATTTTTTGATGGAGCCTTGGTCAGTTCGTGTACAAAAAGGGCCTTCACATTGTGATAACCGACGGAAAAATCTTACGCGTGTTAAACAAAGACACATGTTTGAAATTCTTCTCTGATGATACAAACATTAACAGAATAACAAATAAGGTTATTCAGAGAAACGAGAAACCTATAGTTCATTTGAAGGCATGTATTAAAAAAAAGCGATTTAACTTGGTTGCAAAGATCATCATGATTTGGCATTCAGAATTTCTTTAATCCTCCGTAGGATTACATGAAATGTTGTTGACCGAAATTTGACATTGACAGCAGTGAGGGATTCAAGATGTAACAATTATCTGCTTGCTTTTTTGAAAAACAATCTGGAGAAGAATATTTGATTGTTGGATATTTCATAGTATTGCAATAAACAATGAGACATCCAAAGTAACTTTTTGATGCAAACAAATTCCATTGTTCTTTTGGCAATAATTTCTAAACTAATAGAAATGACATATCTCACGGGGACAGAAACAATGAAAAGAACGACCGAATTGATTACCAGCGTTCAAAATAGAAAGACAGGGGCAACTGAATACTTCGTACTCACGGCAGTCCTGGAGTTCAGTTCTAGATCTTGCCAATTCTGGAATGTGGCAACAATGAGAAATAAGAATGATTATTTTAATTTGACAGAAAACATTTACTGCATAGCTGAAAGTTATCCATTCAAGTCAATAGCAGCAACAAAATCAATAAAAGCTGCAAAACCACATGGCGTTATTCCCCAAAACAATAATACTGTAAAATATTCCTTTGAGAAATTATTAAATTTAAAATAGGCACGTTGAACAATTGGCAATGACATTGCCAATGATCTATCACTTTGTCACGGAAAAATGAGAATCGATTCAAGGAAAATTAATACATGTAGAATACTTACAAGAAAAACATAGACGTTAAAAAGTAGTTAGTCAGGGCGATATAACATTTGTAATATTCTAGAAAGGAGAAAGTGAGGTCTGCAGATGCTGGAGATCAAAGTTGAAACTTTATTGCTGGAACAGCACAGCAGGTCAGGCAGCATCCAGGGAATCAAAGTTGAAACTTTATTGCTGGAACAGCACAGCAGGTCAGGCAGCATCCAGGGAATCAAAGTTGAAACTTTATTGCTGGAACAGCACAGCAGGTCAGGCAGCATCCAGGGATCAAAGTTGAAACTTTATTGCTGGAACAGCACAGCAGGTCAGGCAGCATCCAGGGAATCAAAGTTGAAACTTTATTCCTGAAGAAGGGCCTGTGCCCGAAACGTCGAATCTCCTGTTCCCTGGATGCTGCCTGACCTGCTGTGCTGTTCCAGCAATAAAGTTTCAACTAATATTCTAGAAAGCATTGAGTACTACTGAGATAAGGCAGAGAAATGACAGTGATGATTGGACCGTTAAGTTTTAATTATGGCTTCAGATGTGGTCAACACTGGCATACATGAGTCTAAAATTTCGAAGAGAAAAGAGAAAAATGGTTCCAAGCTACTTTTAGTTCAGAAGAAATATAATTGGACCTGAAACGTTAATTCAACGTTTTTTCCACAGACGCTGCCTGGTTTTCTCCCGAATGTTTTTTTCTTTTTCGGTTTTCCAGCATTCGTACTACTTTTAATATTTTAGTTGGAGCTGGGAGTGAGTGATGAAAAATTCCAAGCCCTTGAGCTTCTCGAACATGTTTTAGAATCGTGATTTTAGTATGAATAAAAGTGTGGGCTCCAACAAGGTTAGCCAGACCTCAGTGATTGGTAAGAGTATACTAATCATAGAACTGTGATACAGGGAGCCATTCAAAAGGGTGTGGAAAATACAACAAATGTTTCTGTAATCGGGGACTGTACAGCTAGGGAAAAGGTGATCTCTCGTTGTCAGGATGGAAAGTACAAAACGCTGCCTGGTGGCCTGGATCAGCAAATATTTTTTGGGTTGAAGAGAAACTTGGATTGAAAGGGGAAGGATTGAGTTGTCGGAGCCCACATGGGCAAAAGCAAAAAAGGGAGGAAAAGAAAACATGTTCTTCTCAAGGAATATGAGCAGCTAAGGGCTAAATTATAAAACATAACCAAAAGGAGAATATTCTCTGGATTGCTACCTTATTCACGAACCATGTGGAATCGAGTTTACAAGACTAAAAATGTAAACTGGAGTGCTATGATGAAGATTAGTTGGAAGACAGAGAATTGGGAATTCTTTAACACAAAGCAGCAAAGGACAAAAAGTCAATAAAGTGTAGAAGATGTAATATGTGAGTAAGTTAGCAAGTAATACAGAAGAATATGCAGGAGATTTTTTTATATATTTAATAGTAAGAAAGAGGCAAGAGTAGACGTTGCACCACTGAAAATGTCAATTAGCGAAAGTAGCAATGCAGGTCAAAAAGTCACGGTTGAACACAAAGGGTACCTTCTATTCGTTTTCATTAAGGAAGCAGTAAACCAGAGCGTTAAGAAATTCAAGGGCAGAGATGAGTCAAGCGACCATCGCTGAGGACAAGGTACTGTGGTATTTGTAAGTTATGAAGGTTCTGATGCAGGTATCTGAGGAAATCCTCGATGCTTTGGCGGTGATCCTTCAGGAATACGTGGAGTCAGGATTGTAGCGGAAGTCCGAAAAATAGCTATTGTAATAATCTCTGCTTTCGGACGGGAGGGAGGCAGAATACCTGAAACAAGATGTTGATTAGACAGACCGCAGTGATAGGTAAGATTTTAGACGTTATTATTAGGAATAAGATTGCAGAGTACCTGAAAGTGCTTGTTAAATTAGAGCTCAGACAGCATGGCTTTGTTACCGAGAGGCCATGCCTGACAAATCAGTTAGACTTGTTTGAGGAGGTAGCATGCTACATAGACAACGGACGGCTGGTAGACAGGATCTTCTTTGATTTCCAAAAGGCCTTTTGCAAGGTCAAGAAGACAGGAGGACAACACAGTGCACAGAATACTGCTAATGTGTTAACGATAAAATATTTGGCTGGCATGGAGGATTAACTCACTGACAGAAAACAAATAATTGGGTTAAACGCATCCTTTTCAGGATGATAGACGGTGACGATTGGAACTTTGCAAGAATTCGTGTTTTGCCACAACTATTCATGTTGTGTATCAGTTATTTGGAGGATGGAACTGCTAAGTTCCATCACAAGCACAAAGATAAATGGAGGGACAGGTAGAGTTGAGAAGTGGAGTTACTGAAGATGGGCTTGCACAGGCCAGAACAGTGAGTACACAAGTGACAAATTGAATAGTATGTAGAGAAGTATGAAGTTATGCACCTTGGCAGGAACAAATGAAGATTAGACATTTTTCGAAACGGATCAGGAGAAAGTGAGTTCTGCAGATGCTGGAAATTAGAGTCGACAGTGTATTGCTGGGAAAGCACAGCAAGTGAGGCAGCATGCTTCATCAGGGCTCTGACCAAAAAGTCGATTCTCCTGCTCCTCCGGTACTGCGTGACCTGCTATACTTTTCCAGCAACACACTCTCGACTCTTTTTGAAACGGTAAAGTATCTGAAGGACAAAGAGATATGTGCGTCCGATTGCAAGACTCTTTTAAGGTTAGCAAAAATGTTCAGCTGGCAGTTAAGAAGGTAAATGCAATGTTAGAATTAATTCCAAGCGGGCTAGATGCAAGAGAAGCGATTTAGGTCTGAGGCTGTAAAAAGGTTCTGGACTGAAAAACTTCGAAAACTGGAGCAATTTTCAGAGCATATCGAAGGAAGGATTTGCTGAACTTGGAGCGGTGCAGTCGATGAGTCAATGATAACGGGGGTGAAACTTGTCATGTTAGGAATGATTGAGAACTCTGGGTCTGTAGCGCGAGGCCATGCCAATTCCAAACTGTTTCATCTGGCCCGTTACTTCAAGTTCAGCACCATCAGTTCCCAGGAGATGCAGAACTTCATACGACTGCTCCTGAACAAGTACGTTTTGCCAGAGGGTAAAAAGGCGCAGATAATGTTCACCAGTTCCAAAAATCAGTCAGAGTCATTTAAAATAATGCCATAGATTCCAAAGACAGATTTGGCCATACCTTCTCTGGTTTGTATCGATGACAGAATGTATGCACTTATTTCAAAACTCTCTTAAATTTGATATAACTATGACATTTTCTAGAGAAAAAATATAAGGTCACAATATCATGTGGAAATGGATGGAAGAAATATTATCGAACGTTCATTGCTAAGTTTACCTTGGTCATTCCGACGAATTTTTTCATCTGTTAACAAAGAAAAACTTTGGATTGTTCAATATCACCGCTACAAACCCTAGATTTACACAGTCTGTAACCATAAATTGACTCTTATATTCAATGAAATTAACGGTTTTCTGTGTAACACATTATTGCTACTGAAACATGTGCGTACATATGTCTTCAGTACACTCTTACTGAATTTAAAATATCTCGGAATCTGATTTCTAATGCCACAAGTTCAGTTGATATTTCCCGTTTAGACCTTATCAATTGCATCCCTCCTTCATATCTTAGCGATTTATTTTTACAAACATAATTTTAAATTCCTCCTTGTGTAAAAACCTTAAGACTATTTTGGCATTTTCAAATTCATGCTTCCATTGTCTTTTCACCTAATTTACTCAAAATATCTTAACGACTGCAACTAAGCATTATTTATGCATGAGCGTTATGGTCAATAAAATCGATACCCATTTCTATTGCTCACTATGACTGTTTTCTTGTAATTGCGACCATTTTATTAAATGTATCCGAAGCATAAAATAACTACATAAATACATCTGAGCGCATTTTTTTACTGGCGAGAAGCATGACGTATATGACAATTGTATGAACTGAGTTAACCCAAACACATATTTGATTACGGATGAATTTGTCTCACCTAAATCTTGAAGCTTTTTCTGCAGAGCTGCAATTTCTGCAACCAAGGGGAAACAAGAAGAAATATTACGCATGTCAAGATGTAGAATAGGAAGAGGAAGAGCATAATTGTCAGTATGGACAAGAGCAGTCTGTTCATATCGTTTTTTTGCACACAGAATGACGATTAAATGATATTAATTGAACAGGTTGCAACTCAAGGTTCACAAACAGGCCACGCGGTGTCTATTTACATGCTGATGCTCTTTTAATAGAGAATTCAGCTGTCCATGTGTCCGCAGCTTGACAATCTTGTTCTTGGCTCCCTATTAAAACCATCGAAATATGAAAGGAATTTTTGCTGTCACACATCAACCGTCTATGAACAAAATAATAGAGAACTTCAGGAAACACAGCATGACCCGGTAGGTGTACCCCACCTAGGATTACAACTGCATATTACAAAAGAGTCAATTCTTCGAATTTGCATCCACTGTAAACTTGCCACAATGCAGTTTGGTTTATGATTCATGCTCTCTGTGCAGACGAGGTCAGAGGCTCGTGAAAATAGCAAAATGAGCATAGCAACACGATGTAGCGAAACAATCAAAAGGGTGGAGAAAAGAGAAATGTGTATTTATTTGGCGACAATTTAGTCGTGGAACAGGCAATGATTTCAATGGTCAGGATGGAGATTACTGAAGGGTGCGCTTTTTGCCTGGTCCTTTAGTTTAGGATACTTGTTTTCGGCTGTAGACGAACGAGGGAGGTAAAGGGAACACATAGAACATAGAAAAGGGAAAGATCCAGTTATTAAGGTCCACGTAGTCGCCCACCACTGATCTGGTGAGCAAAGATGAAAGAGGTTTGGCTACCGAAATGTGAACAGCTAGGGACAAATTAAAAACAAAAGAAACAAAAGCTAATAACATCCAAGTGTTACGTGATATACGAGCTAATTGAAACAGTGTGAATACAATTAAAGAGGTAAACGTGAAGCTAAAAATCGGTATGGGAGAAATGTATTCAAATTTAGGGGACATTGGCATTAGTATTAGGGAAGAGGGAGGTGTTCCAAATGGTGGCGTCACTGGAAATATGCTAGGACAAGAGTCCTGATAAATTGCAAACTAGGGCTGTGGATTGACCTTGAAACTAAAGAGTGCAGGGAGGATGTGGTGTATTATTGAGTCTGAAGCGAAGCTGAGGTTGAAGCTGATAAATCTTTGGTTGCAGGCAAATGAGTGATCCTGAGTAGTGGTGGGATTCAAAGAGGCTGGCGAACGTGGATGGCAGTCGATGTGAACTAGCTGGTGATCCCTGATAGTGGTCAGCCATGAAACAGCAGACGAACATGAAAGTAATTCGCAAATGAAATGGACGCCAAATCTAGATGGTAGATGGTGGAGAGGCAGCTGGTACGGGCGGATGGCAGTCAATGATTTGAGATTTCGTCCAGCGTGGGGGAGAGCGTGCCTTGTGGAGAAAGTCAAGTGTGGACTTCCTGCAGTTGGATCAGACTATAATGTAGAACTTCTGACTTATTTCGTTACTTCTCTATTCTGCACCTAAGAATTTGTACCTAGGTGTTTTTGTAACTCAGATGGCGCCAGGAATGGCGACTTTGCGCACTTTTGTCTGTATTCCTGCACTTCTGTACATTCGAGAATGTTACAATAAGCCTAACTGTAATTCCAAAAACGACATGGCAGGATTGCAGTTTATTGATGGGGTGATTGTTATCTGAAAGCTGAAGGGAACAAAATATCGTCCTGTGCTAATAAATCATAAAAATGTACGAAATTCAATGATAGAACCAAACTAAAGATTTTTCTATATTAATTTGCAAAGCGTTCAGTATAAACTGGACGAACGAGTGATGAAAATCGTGGTAAATTGATAAGATCACATGGTCATTAAGGAAAAAAGGTGACAAAAAGATCAAAACTGAGAAATTAAGATTCTGCGCTATTCGAACTTCAATGAAGAAACGTGGTTGGATTAATATCTAATAAGCAATAAAATGAGATCAGCTATGAAGGATGATCTAGGCATGGTTGATGTAAAGTATTTGGGTGAATATAGTAAAAAGAGCAAAGGAAAGAAGACATTTGTAGGAGCTGAGCACAGATGCCAAACAGTCGCTATTCATTGGGAATTGCTGTATATCAACAAATGAAAGAAGCATGTAAATTTAATAGAGCAATAATTAAAAGTCATGAAATGCCCATACTGATTAGGTTAATCAAATTGGAAAATATATCTGCAAAAATGAATGCAGAGAGTGAATTCAGGTTAGTTTGCTGAGTCAACGAAACGGAATGCCATCTTGAATCCGGTAATGGGAAATAAAGCAGCTTCAATAAATTACACCCAGGTATTATATCCGCTGGGAAGTAGTGATCATTACATGGTATCACGAATGTTTAGCTTGAGAGTGTCAAACTTTGATCAGAAATAACTGATTTCACTTAATTAAACAGGAGTACAATGAAAGGGGATAGAGTTAGCTAAACTAAAGTGGACGGAAGATTAGCAGAGATATCAGTAATTAAGTAATGTTAGGCATTTAAGGAGGTAAGTCATGACTGTCAGAAAAAAAATCCGACATTTCAGTCTGGAGGAAAGATTTTGAGAGAAAGAGAAGAAAACTATGGCTAACCAAGGAATTTACAGAGAGTATTAAGTTGAAAGAAAGAAATACGCATAAGGTGGCAACATCAATGATAGTCTTGAAGATGCAGATAAATGCAAATTCCAAAAAAAAGTATAAAGCTAAGAAATTAAAGTTGAAAGGCAAGAAAGCGATGGCTATAAACCAGACAACAAAAACAACTTGTTCAAAGTTATAAAATGGAGAGGCAAAAATGAACAAAGGCTGTCAGGAAATTAATCTACAGGCCAGTTTGCAGTGAAATGAAATCCAGAGCATTTTAGCAAATATCTCATATCTATCATTGCGGTGGAGGCGATTTCAAGCATCCAATCAATACCAATGAATACACAAGAGGACATACATTCTACCAGAATCACTAAACAAGTATTGTTTGACCGACTAATGTGGCTAAAGTCTCATTGCCCTGAAAATGTGCACCATAGTATCATTAAGAAAGTAACTGCAGAGACAGCGAATGCATTGATCATAATTTTCTAAAAAAAAAATGCGAGTGAGGTTCTCGAAGATTTAAAATCAAAATGCTTAAATCACGGTCCTACTCAAGAATGGAGTGATACACAAAATTATTAACTATCCATGGATTATCCGAATATGAATTTTTTTGAAAATCATTGGAAACAATTAAAAGGAAGCAATGAGCAGAACATTTGGAAATTCATAATCTGATCAACCAGAACCATAATGACCATTGCACTAAGAAAAGAATTCTTAGGATATTGCAAAGGAGTATCGACAATAATAAATGAACGGGGAACAGTATTTGTTCTGTTTGGACTTCGGGCAGTCTTTGGACAAACTATCTCATGAAAAATTAAGCCATCTGATAAGAGCCCATGGTTATGGAGACAGTACATTTGTACTGATAGAGAATTTGTTCGAGAGCAATGAACAATGGTTAAGGACAATGTTTTCTCTTGGAGTGCTGAGACGTTGCCAGTGAGGCTTCTCGACTGCTTACAATTTACATTAATTACTTGTAGGAGGAAGTGAATGTACTGCAGCCAAATTTTGTGACCACTTTAAATGGATAGAAAGTCAGATTGTGAGAGGAATACAAGCAGTTCACAGAGAGAAATGCTGATAGGATTGATAAGTGTTCAAAATTTGGCCAGTCGACTATTATGTAGCCAAGTAAGAATTTGTTAAATATGGAAGAGTTACGAAAAGAACAGAATACTAATTTAACTGAAGGAAAACGTGCAGAAAGCTAAAACGCAGAAGCACATGGGGTTGTTGTTTGCAAAACTGTGGCGGCATGGTGGCTCAGAGGGTACATCTCCTGCCTAAGAATGCCAAAGACCCGGGCGTGATTCCATCCTCGGATGACTGTTTGTGTGAAGTTTGTGCCTTCTTCAACTGTCGGTGTGGGTTTTCTCCCACAGCACAAAGTTGGGCAGGGTAGGTGGATTAACTGTGCTGATTTGCCTGTAGCGTGCAAGCGAGGTGCATTGGTTAGGGGGAACACAGTGTTAAGGCAGGGGCAGATTTGAGTGGAATGCACTTTTGAGTGTTGGGTTTGCCTTAATGGGCCAAATAGTCATTTACTACATCGTAAGGATCTATGAATCTATGACAAAAAACATGAAGCGAGCACAAACATATAGTGGGTAATCAGGAAATACAAATTCTGGTGTAATGTTAATTATTATTTTATTGATTGTACCTGGACTATTTTTAGCTGATTTCTTCCTCTTACATAATGGAGGTAGTACATAGCAGGTACATTGGAATGACCCTTCGTTTAGAGTGATTTGTTGTGAGCAAATGTTAAACTGTCCGAAGATGTACAGGTTAGGTGGATTAGCCATGCTAAATTGTCCATTGTGTTCAGTGATGTGCAGGCAAGGTGTTTGCGCCATGGGAAAGGCAGGGCTTCGAGAGAGAGAGAGTGTCTGAGTCTGTGTGGGATGTTCTTTGGAGGATTGCTACGGTCTTAATGGGCCGTAAGGCACGCTTCCACATTGTAGACAATATGTGATTCTACATAAGCAGAGTGGAATTTGAAGATTAGAATAATTTTAGGTGATCTATTTGAAATGCACAGAATTTAAAGAAGCTTGAGAAAGCAAATTCTGAGAACGCAGCCTCTCTCATGCGAGTGTCTGAGTTTAAAGGTCATAATAAACGGACATTAATGTAAGACTGGGGTGAGGAGGAACTTTTTTCTCGAGGATCGCGAATTTTTGGTACTGTTTGCCACAGGAAGCTGTGGGGGTGAAGTGGGGGGCAGGCTTCTTGTGCATACTTAAAATAGATCCAGTCTTAAACCTTTGGGTAATGAACAGTTACTGGTAAGGGGCAGTAACGATATCAGGAATGTCAGCTTAGTCATGATTCAACTGAATGATGTTGAAAGAAGTAGAAAGAAGTGTTCTACTTCTGCTCCTTTTATAAAATGGACTTACAATACTTTGAAATAAATGTTTATGAAAAAGTAACCTTTAGCTTAGTAGTAAAAGCAAACAGCAGTTTCAGTGCTATCAAGTAAAAGGATATGTTACAATAATGATTATCTCACTGAAAAGTAATCTGGAATCATGTTTCCATATTTCAAAAGCACATTTTTTTTTGTTCGATGCCCAGACAGGTAAGACAAACCTGTAGTAAAATCTGAAGATAATAATAAACTCAATCATTCATTCAAATGGCATTTCTAACTTTATCTGTCCTAAAACTATCAGCACAGGAAGATGAACATTCTTAATAATTGTACCTCCATTCTTTTCACGCATTGCTTCATCTAACGAAAAAGTTGGAAATAATTGTCAATAAGTACAAATTTACATACATGTGAACATTGCTTTTGGAAAGCAATAGCAAAAAAAAAACTTAAAGAAATTTTATTTTGAAATTTGATAAGGAAATAAATGCCCATACTTTACAGTGGTTCGAAATCAGATATTTTCAAAACATTTACATTGCTGAAAGCCAAGGGACCTACCGTGGTTCTGAAAATTCATCTAAAAACCGCTTCATGGCATTATCTATGTGCTGTGTCTTATGTTCCTGCTCTTCTCAGTGCAGTCTAACCGCCTCCGTCTTGAGCCTGAACATAACTGTTGTTATCTTCGACACAAGTCTTCTGAATATGAAGACCACATATTAATTTGGCCCGTTTTAATTATTTTCTATTTCATCGAAATTGTCATAATCAATTTCAGTTTACTTCAAATTCTTTTCCCTGCACCTTTTAGTTCTGATATTTCGAGGTTCAGTAAATGCACTGACCGACGATTTTGTTAAGTAAAAATTGGACGAGCATGCATTGTGATGCAATAAAATTAATTTTCATCTGGTTTATTTATTTAATTAATTTCAGGTTTTGTTTTGCAAATAACTTTTCCTGGCTACACGGTATTTTATTTTCCCTCACTTCATATCATTGTAACTCTTCGATATGTTGTTTGAAGCAATGCATGAGGTGCAGCCATGAGGACTTTGTGAGACCCTGGACAGACATCGAAATGAAAAGGACTTTACCTCAATAATCTAAATTGACAATGAAAGGTTTTGAAGAGAAGGAGAACATAAAAATGTGTAAGAATCACAAATTGTGTTAAGTTGCCATTGTCAAAGGCAGCATGATCTCGAATGAAAGCATGGAGACGTCGGCAATGATAGCTGAAGTAGCCATTGAGTCAATCGAGTTTGTTCTGGAGACAAATGTGCATATAGTTCATCCTCTGCTGTGGGCAGTATTCTGCCCCGAGGTTGATGATAGATTTTTTACATAGAAAAGTATCTCAATCTTGTCATATCATTTGATCACAGCCATGCCTCATTGAATATTGCACATATTCACAACTCTCTCAGTGAAGCAATTAAATCCAATTATCTCAGTTGTAAGTAACTTGTACATTTTCTGAAGCAATATTTTTTTGTTTCAGCACCGTACTTCCAGCCTTCAGTAGTATCTCCCCGAAGGCAGTATGCCAAACCTGTCACAAGCTTAAAGATATGAATGAATTTTCCTTTAAAATTCTCCTGTACAGTGAGAATAAGGTAAATGGAAAATGAGCCGGATATCAGGAATGCAGCTCAGTTCGGCAACTTCAACATAATAGAGGAATCCTTGAAGAGTGTGAGCTGATACCCCAGGTTGTATACAATTCTCTAAGGAATGTACTCCACGTTGCGAGAGGAGGTAGTGAGTAATCTACAATTGCAGCAAGTGATTGTCATCTCGTTTTACCATATTTGCAATTTGCACCTCGTAATATCTCATCAAAAGTTTTAAGTGATAGATTTATCGTAATTAAACTGGAGATTTCCATGAAGCATACCAATCGAATGCTCTGAATTTTATTTTTCGTATTTGATTGACTTGTGAGGACTTTCTGAAATGCAGCTCTGAATAAACACCTTATCTGCTTCCACCAACCTTCCAGGAGATTCTTCCTTTCCAGATCTAATGAAAATAATTTAAAAATGAGGGAGGTTTAAGATAAATCACAATCCACCTGCTGGTCATTTTGCTTGGACATGATAACTTATACATAGTGTCTAGGCATGTGAAGAATAGGTGTGCTAAAAATGGGAAATGCAGACGCACAAGACGAGGGAAGGGGAGGGTGTATTTGGACGGGTTGCTGTTCAGACAGTCAGTGTTGACTCGATTGATTCAATGACTTGTTTCCACACTGGAGGGATTCTACTACAAGTTGTGTTGAATATGCAAAATATGCTGCTCATGAAAGATATTTCTTCATGAAAAAATAAGTGAAGCACATGGCAGATATTAAATGTGTAGTGTGCACGTAATGTGAAGGAAAAAGAAAGGGAGGCTTAGAACCTGGTTTGTAATGTCTCAAAGAAAGAATTTAAAATCTTCAGATTGAATATTTTCGCACTTATCATGTAAAACATTTTGAATGCACATTTTAAATAATTGCGTATTAAAAATGTATCCCAGAACCGTGAATAATAACGTGCATTGTGCCCTGTCAGAAATTTCACTTGCAGCAGTTTCAAAAAGATCATTCCAACAAAAAAAATCTGCAGGCTGAAATGACGGGAGAAGTATTTAGTGACTGAATAGCGACAAAGATTATCAGTGGAGTGGCATCAATTCTTAACAGTAATGGTGGTAAGAATATTAAGAATTAATAAGTGTAAGCTATCATCGTTGTTAGCTTCATTACTTGCATATAATTCATCTAATCACCACATTAATGGAAGTTACTGCCAAAGAGAATCCTCATAGGTCTAAAATAACACGTTGACCTAGACATCAACGACGGACATGGATAATGATCGAGATTGTGTTTTCAGTTCATTTTTAAGTAAACAAACTTCATTTTGACAATTTCTCATTAATGTACGTATCATGGATTTAATTATGCACAATGGGATGAGCGGACTTCATGTTCATGCACTTAGCTCTTCAGGTCAAACATTTCAGAGACTCGAGCACTTTCACAGTCTTTCTTATATTATTAAAGGGCATGACAGGTGCTTGTCCCATGTACCATTTTTTTTGGTCTCTGCTCTATGTGATATTCAGGCCACTTTTGAACAGTCTTTCCTTTCCCGTGTGAGATGTAAAGGTTGTTCAGAATCGTGAGAAGTGGCTTAAGTTTAAATATATAAAGAACACGTGAATGAGATGTCAATTGCACAAGTTAAGTCTTTCCAGTGAGCTGAGAGTGCGTTTCTTTTTACATGAATAGCATGTAATGTACAAAAGAGAGCGAAATTGGGAGCGGATGAATGAGAAAAAATGTCAATGATCTGTTTTCACTGATGTAATTGGTATATCTTGCACCAAGAATCATGATCTTACCTGCTTTTTGCTTTTCTGTTATGTAGACAGGCACAGAGACACTTATGTAAAACACTATTGTCTATTGTTGAAAAATCCAATACTGTAAAAATGAATGCAAACACAAAAGACAGTCAATATTCCTGCATGGCTTTCTAAAGAGGCTGTCTGGGAATGTAGAAATTCCGGAGAAAAATTTTGGGTTACATTTTTTTTTTGACAGGGAGCAAGTGAGGACTACAGTTGCTGGAGCTCAGAGTCGAAGAGTGTGATGCTGGAAAAGCACAGCCTGTCAGACAGCAAAGGAGGAGCAGGAGACTCAATGCTTCTGGCATAAGCACTTCATCAGGGATGAGATGTGGGGGCCAATGGGGCTGAGAGTTAAATGGGAGGGGGTTGGGGAAAGGGGGCAATGTAGCTGGGAATTTGATAGGTAGGGGAATGTGGGATGGATCTAATAGATCGGAGAGGAGGGTGGAGCAGATAGGTAGGATGGAGGATGAACGGGTAGGACCGTGTGGCACCAAGTTGCAATGTTTGGATAGGGTGGAGGGAAGCGAAATGTGAAAACTGGTAAAATATGCATTGATACCGTGTGGTTGGAGGATCGCTAGGTGGAATGTGAGGCATTCTTCCACCAAGCATCAGGTGGTTAGGGTTTGGCATGGTGTTTTTAGACAGATTCTGATGCACGTTACCAAAGCACAATAAAAAAAAAATGTTCACTACTGCGTTTTAATTATTATATATCTGTTATCACAATAAACTCGTGAATCATGTGAGCTGTAGAGTACTTCTGACGTATTATTTTATGTATACTGATTTTTTTTTACTTAAAAACTCTTCAAAATTTGTAAAAAGGGAATGGTTTAGTCAGTGATAGCTCGGGAGCAGCAATAGAGAAAGAAATCTCAATTTAATTAATTGTTCAAGGAGTTGCAATTTTTTGTTTGTTGTGTGATGTAGCATAAAAAGTAATGTAACAAAATATAGAAAATTGAATAACTTACAGCACAAGAATGTTTCTGCCCTTCACTCATTAATGTCATGAAATAATTTGCGCGATGCTTAGATATTCCAAAGAGGGAACGATTGTTATTGTATTCTGCAGATTTCTAACTCCCTTGACAGGAAAATTTAGGAAGCAGTAAAAGTTTCTTAATTTGGCTATGTTTTTATAGTTTCACTGAAAAGGACCATTATTGCCTACGCCTTATTCTGTTGCCCGTTATCTGTCACCCTTCAAAAGTTATTATCGACCCCTCCACCTTTACTTTGCTGTCAAAGTGACACAGGAGCACCTATACTGTAGTTAGCAAGAACTTTGTTAACGAAGAAAGGATGCAAAAAAACAGGCATTTAATTAGAACTCGTGATAATGTGTGACGGCAAAGTATCAATGCAATTTTTGACGTGCATTTGCATTGGTTTCCTCGTCTTTCTGGGTTGGTTGAAAAAAATACCTCTGTGACATGGAAGAAAAGGGTTTTTTTTTGTTTATCCTGACATTGTGTGGCCTAACCTTAATGAAATGGATATGCTGGGAAGTAGATGCTTCTTCCAACCATTTCCTTGTCATTTCTTTGAGGTGCAATGGAGCTGCACATAACCAAAGGAGAACCGTTATAGAATCGTGAAGTTTTGTTTTGGTAACTTATTATCTTCTGAACTGTTTCTACAAAAAAATCCATTTATGAGGTTAATGCATTTAGTTGTGCTCAATGATCACCCACGCTTTGATATTGAAGAATTCAGTAATCTCAATGCCACATGGTATCTCGGGGAATTTAGATTTTTTTTTAAATTGACGATTGCCATTCCATGGTAATTTGTGACATGAATGTTTCCTACCACTTAGAATCGCAAAACCTATTATGCAATGACATTTCTCACATTTGGAGCCAGGATACTCGATTATCAAAGGAGCTTGAAATAGCATTGAATGTTCTATAATTATTAGAAAGCACACTCTCTTCTGAGTTTATTGCAACCTTTGCCTCAGTGATAAAGCAGTTAGAAATAGCAGAAATAAAATCACGATCCCCTGAAATTCTGTCAGCTATGTTTCTGGACTGACATTTTTCAAACTGTGCTCCTTGATAACACACTTGACCAAAATGGTCTTGATCTTAACGATAGCTACTTACATCACATAATTTCCTTTCAGCTATATTTGTCAACTTTTCCCAAATAACGTGTTCGATTTTTATTCTCTCTGTAATGCTTTACAAAGCAAATAATTATCAAGCTGGCGTGTATAACCTACAGGACATTAGAAAGCTACTGTCTACAGTTTAGTTATGAAACAACTTTGCATTCTTTTCCTATCCATTTGCTTATCTGACATCACTTCACCTGTATTGTACATTTGAAATTGCACATTCCCTGTTTTAGCGTATTTATTCTGTTGTTGAGAGAATTATGTTGATGAGCTCCCGTTCTGTTATTACCTTTTCTTTTGAATCTGCAAATCTGCTTACCCAATTGTTCAATCTTTTTTCTGATACTTTCAATTTCTTGCAAAAAAGAAAGATATCTTGAAATGTTAATTATGAAGAGCTGTGAACATAATTAAATTTAACAGTATTCAGAGATTACGATCTGAAGAAATAACCCTTTTGTACTGCATGTGGAAGGGCTTATCATTCTGATCATAAGGTCTTTATGTAGCGCCAACATCTTTTTAGTTTTTTGACATCAGTTATGTGTTTTTTTTGTATTTTATCAGGAGCTTTCTGTAGCTAAATCAACGAATCAGACACTAATTTGAGTACACTGGAGTAATTGTTGGGAATTATATCGAAATACAATCTTTAATAACGATACTGACTTGAAATGTCTTCATCAGATACTACATGATTAAATGAGCATTAATTCGATTTTACAAACCAGCTCACTGTCCAACAATGGCCAGATAGCTTCCATTTCGATCAGAGTGTGAATTCAAAGGCATTGTACTGGTTCCACATGTTATTTACATCTTCAGCTATTTCATTTTACTGAGAAGAATGGAATGAGCAAGATGTGTGGAGTGTAATAAATGATCGGTTGAAAGATTCCAAAATAACTGAAAATTCTTCTTTTTTCAGATGTAGGTAGTTCACGCCAAACTGGAAAAGCATGTTTGAAACATTTCATGTGCAACAAAATGAAAATAACACAAATATCTCCTTTCAAACAAACAGCAGTTCATTGTGCTGCAAAATGACACTGATAAAATAGTTTGTATTCGTTTGATTCCCCATCTCCAAAACTAATCTCTTTGTTTTCTATCAGAACAACTGTTTAGTTTGAACATGTCTTTAAAATATTCCACAAGTCTGTCCCTCTGTTAAACATTCTAAGTTTTCGTT
This sequence comes from Chiloscyllium plagiosum, assembly GCF_037043375.1. NCBI lineage: Eukaryota > Metazoa > Chordata > Chondrichthyes > Orectolobiformes > Hemiscylliidae > Chiloscyllium > Chiloscyllium plagiosum. Next base: position 13,711,281 of record NW_028270176.1, read on the forward strand.
GCTTAAAAGTGTTGAAAACTTCTTTTTAGTCAGAAGCATGTTACTTTTTCAGGATTAAGTAAACACACGAATGACGAGTTGTAATGATGAACTTAATATTGACACTTAAATTTGTAATTAGAAACATAGTATAAGTGCTAACAAGGGTACCGATGATGTTTTTTACCTGAGTCTTTTCCATCCAAACTTTCTTCTGTAAGAAATCCATATAGAATAACGCAGATCATTCGAGGAAAATGAGAGTGAGGGTATGTTTAGTATGCCATTTCACACTAAAGAAATCATAACGTAATTGTCCAGATTGTTCTGTCAAAAAATGCAGACTGACTCAAACTTTCTTGAACCATGGAACGTGCTCAATTATAAATTGCAATGTCACGTGTTTCCAAATAAAGTAGGAGCTCTAACGTTTCCTACAAATGATCTCAGAAAATGACGAAATTTACATTCACTTATTCCATCGAATTCAGCGCACGCAACATAGTAGCAGGAGAAGAAAAAAGTTTTTTTTTTCTCCGTGTATTCTGGCATTCCAAGTTATAACAGATATTCATCTTTCAACACATTATTCAGGTTCAACTGTTTCCACGTATCCGATGAGTTCATCAGGAACTTCATGTTTGTGCATCCCACCCTTAGATATGTTCCCATTCCTTGATGCAAAAAAGATACCCAAACATTTTTTAATGAAATGTATTCCAGACAACAATAACTTACACTCATTCCACCTGCTGGGATTTATTACCTTCAACCACGTGAGACAATTTATCGTTGTCTACTTTGTCAAGCTGTTTCAGAATCGTTTCAGTGACATCTACTGACGTTACTCTAAGGATCCAATGGAAACCCCATATTTTGTGCATCTCACCATAGAACATTGATCTTATTTATGATCTATTTCAGTGAACATTTGCAGTATCATCTCACTCTTAAAATCTGTAGACCAAAATGTCACACAATATTCCAGATCTAATCTAGTCAACCTTACAGTAAGACAGTTAAATTGTGTATTTCCACGCCCAGTGAAATATGAAGAAATTTGCCTTACAAATCGTTAGATGTAATTGCATACTAGCGTTTTGCAATCTTTGGGGATCACTAGTGAGTACGTTTCAATTATAATTGCTGGAGGATTCACAAGCTTGAAGAAAAACATATCAAATCCATTACACATGCATTCAACAGACCACTCTCCATGCGGCAAGTGATATATCATGCCTTATCTGCCTATATGGCCATTTGTAATCATCCCTGCATCTAACACAGTAGCTTATCTTTCAACCTAACTCATCGGGATCGGAAAAGATTTTGAGGATTAACACCTTGGCTTCATGTATGTCACTGACATAAATTGCAAATAAAAAATGCTGCAATTCAAGTACTTGAAATACACCATAGATCACAGGTTTACAGATAGAAAATGCCAAAATATGTGCATGCTCCCTGCATTGTATATGCAAACAAATTATTTGTCTATGGTAGTGGATCACTTTTCATCTACATGACCAACTGAATCCAAAAAAAACTAACTTCTCAAAGTGAGATCCATTTGTAACGCCCTGTTATGTTTATATATTGTGTTATTTTAATGTATTAAAATGTCATTACACTGTATATGTTATGGAGGAGTTCCAGTATTGCTTAAAATAATCTTCACCTTCAGCTGGCAATCCTGCATGGCTGATATATGAGACAGACATTGGTATTAAATTTAGTAATTATCTGGAAATGTCGTCTAGCTAAGCATGTAGATTTTCTTTTTTTTGTCTTAGAGAACTGAAGATTTAAATATTCATGTGTCCAGATATAAACAGAGAGACTGTGTTAAAGACAAAAGGCAGATAAAGACAAACGCATTTTATGGATCATGAACACAACATTTCGAGGGTCCGAAGAAACAAATTTTGTTATTTAAGTTGGACTTATTTTGTTACGCTGCAAAACCGATTACAATACGTGTCCTGAATGTGTTCCTGGTAAAATAGCTATGTAACAGCATTGAACGATTGGTTGCATTCAACCTTTTAACAATGCTTGTACGAGATATTGGCTTTTCAGTACTTACTGCATTTCTGTCGAACGCCTTCAATTTCTGAAATAGGAAAATGACTCATTGAAGCCGAACAACGTATTAAGTATTTTGTGTTATATAATAAAAGAAATGTCCTTGCTATGCAGTGAAAATTGTGGCATTGTGGGATGGCTCCTTTAAATTTACTCCCAAAGCTGCGTTTGACCAAGATTCTTTAACTGAACACCAAGACTAATCTTGATTGATATCCTAGCACAACCTCTGATCAGTGAGTCTGTAGTGACCCAGTGAAAACTATGCTGTTAAGTTAAACATTCACTCTAGAGCAGTATCACTTTGTGTTTCAGAAATCTGAAAAAAATGAAATGTCGGATCATGCGAAGAGAAAATACCATCTGTAAATGATGATGTTTCATATATTGGCAGCATGCCACTGAAGTTCTCGTTTGGAAAGAGCACACATACACAGGCAAAGACAGATGCACACACGACACACACGCAGAGACACAGATAGACAGACAGACAGACACACAATAACCCAAGTTCTGAATAAAATGGGCAACAATAATTTCATTGAATCCTATCTCATCTTTGTTCACCAATGTGTACATAGTTTCATGCAGAAACAATTCTATCGAGGAACAAATGTCAAATGACGAACTTGTTTCAGTGAAGTGCAATAAATAAGATCATCCAAACCTTCAGGCTGACGTTAAGCAGGCTTTGCAATATCTCATCCAAAAACTATTGGCTTCTGCCAAAATAAAAGTTGACTTATAGGCTTTTAGTACAACATCCATTATTTTATAGGAGTTCCGAAAATGTTGTAAGGTGTTGTCATCTTTCAGTATTAAATGGAGTATAGATTTATGAAGTATTTGAATTCTTTACCTTGGGTTTTCAGCTTCAATTGTTCCTCTGTGATGAAAGAAATACACTGCAAATCAATGCATGAGAGGCTATGGCATCTCCATTTAAGATTAAAGCCACTTCTGAATTTCAAACTTGCTTATGATTCTAGAAGGCATAGATACAAAATAATTTTACTTGTTATATAGAAGCGCTAGAATAATTATGGTTGACTATTTATGAAAACTTTCATGTTTCAAATTGGCGAATTTAAAATTCCTTTGACTGTTTCCCTCAAAATGAAGAGTCGATCTTCTCTACTGGCAGAATTAACTAAAGAATGTCATATGTTGCATGATGCTCTCGAGCATCTTCTGCATACCATTCACTGTATTTAGTTATATTAATGAATATTCTCTGTCCACAAAAGTAGAACACTTTTGGTAAATAAATGGGAATATCCAATTTTGAGGTATTCTATGCTGAGATTGATTACTACATGATTGTTATAGATAGTGATAGTTGAAATGATATCCATTCGTTTGAATGAAACGTGTCATATGTTGAATTCTATTGAAATTAGTGCAACAGAATATGTTTTCGAAATGGAGGTGAACAACCAAAGAAAACTCATTTTACTTGTATTTTATTCCATAGATAACAATTTAGTTATACAGGTGATTCGCTTTCTCTCGATTCAACCTTCCATGCAATACAAACGCCTGGCTAATACCGATAATTTTCCTATAAGGCATTAGCTGCGTTTCTGTGCAACATCGTGCCATCAGAGATCTTGAAATGGAAATAATGAAACCTATGGGGGAAAAAGGGTTATGGGAGAATCACCAAAAGTAACAATCGAAACATGACTACTAGTTGGTCTAACACGAACGATAGCACAGTCGAGTAAACGTTTAAATCATGTATTTTAATGAAGTAATACAGCAAATATAACACTTTAACACTAAAATCATTGCCTTTCATGATGTCTCTTCATCAGAAAGCAAATGAGCCGATTGACACTGTGAAGCCAACGGGAGTCCCGTACTCTGCGCACTGTGATGCCTTGCGCCTGGGATGGGAATCGGTTAACAGAACCGAAACAGCATCAGACTGCTGAAAAACAATACAAAACTCATAAATCCTGATCTGTGGGAGATTGTCACACAAATTGAGGCTGTAAAAAAATCCAAGGCCTCCGAAATTGATAGGTAAAGCCATTTTTAGTAACAATTTAGCACCTCTGCCTTTACAACATCTGTCCCAGAATTTAAAAAAAGAACACGGGGGAAAATAACATTTTAATGTAATAGCACCGTTCCAAACGTAGGACTGACAAAATTACATAAGTGTTCATTTGATAGTGACGATTAAAACAAAAGCAAAACATCTGGTTAAAGTAGAAAAGAATGAAATAAAAACAAATATCGTGTCTTCTGCGACCTGCCATTGTTATGAAACAGCAAATCGGATTTAATGCATTCAATATTTCTGAAATTATCGAAAACAGTGAGGAAAAAAAGAGAACAACACGTGTGAATTCTTTTAAACAGTATAATTGTGATTTGTGACATGCGGTCTTGAAATCGGTGGACAGCGGAAATCAGGCAGTCTGTTGACAACAGATATTTCAACATCAGCTTCCGTCGATTAATGCTAATGATATGATCTATGACATTCTGTTAACAAGTTTTAATCTTCAAGAATTGTATTATGTGCAATGAGTATCACTGTCGTAAATTACTTCAAATAGCAATAAAATCGATCCATTTCCAAAGTCAGGTAACATATTTTAGTGAAGGTACCTTTACTAGATAGATCCATCTTCAAAGGTTCTAGCTCTGATATATGAAAAAATGACAAATTTAGTGCTTGATTTGTTTGCCCATACCATTAAATTTGAAACAGTCGTTCAGTATTGTTGCAACTTTCAGTATGGTTACAGCATCACCAGCAGAAACGAATACAAAACTTTACGTCTATTCTCATTACTATTGAATTTCGTTGCAGTGTCATCAATTGTCCACGTTAGTCATATACACAATTTGCACCATGGTCCGTTAAAAGAGAACACACATATCAATACCGGATTGTTTATTGGAAACAGACATTGCTTCCTTTAATCTTTCCACTGTTTTCTTTGGATCCTTCTTCTTTACCCAGTTTGTGGTTTCTTACATTATGTTAGTAATTCTGCATAAATGAACACCTAGTAGCCACGAATTACACGATTATTCCCCCACAGAAGATACCCGATTTGTTTTTTGCACAAGTTTAACATTGTCTATTGTTATCAATGGTAATAAATGACAATTGGCTTCAATGATTTACTTTGATTTAATTGTCAGGCTTCCTGAAACAAAGACATTAATTGAACTATATTTATCTAATGCCGTTCGCGAAAATAATGATAATAAACATATCAATAGAGGTCATGGAATCATCAGCGATATGGCATATGATATCACCTCTTAGATACTTTGCAGGGCACTCTTAGTGTCGCATATATAAATAGAAACTATTCTAATTTCAAATTGTATTTGTAGAGGGACAATTTGAACAAACATGTATTAATCAAATGCCTGCTTAATTGGATTGCCACGTATGAAAATATCTAGAAGCAGCATGCTGCAAGAGATCAATAAAATAAATAAAATGCGGATATCAAAACTATTGAATTGACATAAAACGTTCAGAACATAAGATTTAAAGTAACGGATTAGTAAAATCAGGTGGTAACACAATCGATCCCCAGCCAATTTGTATTCATTCATTTGCTCTAGTGAACATATAAAGATTGAAAACTGGATTAGAACTCACTGCTTCATCATTTGAAACGAGATTTCTAAATGCTAATTAAGTCAATCAAGAAACCTTGTTACGTGAATTTTTCAGATACAGGCTTTCAAATTGCAGCATTATTCTTGTTCACTAGCTATGTGTAGAATAAAATTTTAATCTTTAACATTTCTCCACCCCCCCAAAAAAAACAAGAACTCTGACTAGGGCCTTCGTCCATGGGAATCAGAATGCCAATGATTTATGGCAAAAATGAATTTTGTGTTATAACCCTTAACCTGGAAAAAATGATTTGATCTGATCTAATTTACTATTGTTACTGTCACATTGATAGAATTAGTCGATTGAATTCATTATTATTGTAGAGCTGTTTACAAAGATTTCCTGAAAATATGCCCAAACGGAAGTTGTTTTATTAAATATTTTAGTTCAGAGGGAATGGGCTTAATTTTATGTCAATAACGTCTGCAAATAAGTCGTGGAATCATTTCATGCAACATTAAATTTGACATAACTTGTTTTTATCCTCAAACTATTAATGTAAATTTGTGTGCTGCGTAGTGACTCACGCACTGAGAAACAAAATTTGCCTATCACCAAAAAGGCACAAGTTTGAATTTATTTTCTACTCGTGCATTGCTCAATGCTTTTTCAAGCACAGGCTTGTAGCTTGACAGGTATGGAGGTTTGATAATGCAGTTGATTTGGGGTTTGGGTGGTGGGGATGTAGAGATCACGTGCACTCATTTTGCTGGGATATGGGATACAGGGGTGATGAATAGGAAAGAGTGATAGATAAGAGAAACAAAATCATTTTGTAAAACAATGTAAGCAAATCAGTTAAAAGACAAGGCAGAATGGTAATTCTGAAGGGAGTTCATTAGGAACGAAATCATCTTGCAGTAACACATACGATTTAAAGCTGCTCACTCACACATAGGGATGTCATGATCTTGCTAACATCGAGACATGGTGGATTGAGGAAAGTACTGGCAATTCCATGTTCTGAAGTACAGAAACTTCCCACTAATTGGAAGAGAGGAGCCTAAAATAGAGTCGCAAATTGTTCAAGAAGGGACTACATCAGTAGTTCGAACGGTATCTCAAAATGTATACAATGTTTTTTAAAAGGGCACTCATTTTGCCAAAGGCCTCCGGTAAAGAGCTCAAGAGCCAAGGTGAGATAATAACACAGACTGAAGGGACATACCGGATTCATATTGATGTAATAAATTGGTCAACGTAGAGTATCTAAATTTCCCAATGTTAACTGGATTAAACAACATGCAAAAGGCGTGGAGGGGACAGAATTCTTAAAATGTGTCCAGCAGGGACTTTTAGCCAGAATGTTGAATGGGCTGTTAAAAAACCTATGGATGTGAAATAAAAAAAAGAAAACCTCTGCTCATTAACAATAACGAAAATCCAAAATATTTTATAAGTATTTTATGCATAAGAAAGTAAAGAGTTAAAGAGTAAGGCTCATTACAAAGGCAGACATTCCTACTTAAGATATTAGGATCTCATGGATTCCAAGGAAATTTACAAATTAGATTTAAAATTAGCTAAGTGGTGATAAGAAAAAGAAGCGGTGAATGGCATTATTGTGACTGGAAACCAATCTCCAGTACCATAAAACAGGATTTGATGCACAGTCCATTATTTTATATGAACACATTGATGAACTAGTCATTAAAATAGGAAATGTGATCTGTAAGCTGAAACATGATGGAAGCAACATGGGATGTTAAATATCGATGATGAAAGCCTTAGTCTGCAAGATGATATGGATAACTTGGTAAAAGTGTGTAAGCGTTGGCAAATTGAAATTACTGATGAACACTAGGAAGTGAAGATTTATGATAAAATAAACAGCACAAACAAATTATGCTTCTAAGTTGGACTTGTTCAGAGGATATGAGTAGCGACCCTTGTCTGAAAGACCAAAGATGTTTTGGCTTTTGTAATGTCGCGTGGACTGTATCTGTTTAAAGCCACCAAATGTGCAAATAAAATTGACGAAATTTACCTTTCTTTTTTTGACTCAGTTCTTCCTCTGTTAAACAAATGGATTGTACATTACATACAACGACAGAATATTGTATACGCTGAACATCCGACGTAATTTGTGTGAGCTGAAAAAACGTTTTAGTTTTGGGCGGGAAAGAAGAAGTCTGACATCAATTTAACGACCTTTTGTTAAAATTTATGAGAACGAGAGATATTTAATTTGATGGATGGAATCAGTGCGCTGACGATTTTATTTTAAGAAAAAGATCAATGTATCTTCGAGATGAGCAAAATGACTGATACAATCCTCAGTGGTGAAGAAACAAAGACGTTTAATAGCGTGCATGGCGCAGCAGCAAAATCCATGTCAAAATGAGGCATTAATTCGAACAAAAATTACATGAATGCTATATAAAAGGAGCACGGCAAAAAGAAGAACTGACAGAAAAGGGTGAAGAAAAACGTGAAGGAATAAAAATAACAGAAAAAAGATGCATGAGTATATTATAATTTTAACTTGTGAAACTCAATTTCAAACATAAAACGTTTACAAACCACATGCTATTTTACAGGGAGGAAATTAAAATCAAACTATGAATGCTCCTGGCTTCAGGATGGAAGAATTTGCTGTTGAATTATATGACAATCAGGAAAATTGTAATCCGAAAGGAACCACTACTATGCTTCAGAAATTAATGCACAACTTTATGAATTTGATGACAATGATTGGGAGTTGCATACATTAAGGCGAAGCAAGGACTTTTTTTTTCTCTTATCTAATCATGCGCTGTCGTTCTCACTGGGTGGATCAACACTTAATGCAGATTGCTCATTACATGTAAGAAGGTGGTAGTGAACTATCTTCATGAAACTCTGAAGTTAAAAAAGTTAGATTGAATTACATCCAGTGGTACTTAAGCAAAGGCGATTTGTTTAAATGTCTGGAGAGTAGGTAGTGTTGCAGGGGATCTCGAAGGTGGTGACATTGCCACATATCTACCGCCATTTTCCTTCATGATTACATTGGTCATCAGTTTGCTAGGTGCTGTTTAATGACGACTGCTGAATTCTGTGTGGTGTAAATTCATCTGTTGTGGATTGACAATATATTTGCGGGTCTTGTACTAACCAAGTACAAGATGTGTTCTCATGGTCTGCCAAATTTCTTGATTCCTGTTGCGCTGTAGATCGTTTCAGCAGTGGGTACTTTTCTGCCACAGTCATGTCATCAGACTGCATGGTTGAAGAGGATGTTGAGAGGCACAAGGAAAGTAAGCTGTCTAAATATTTATATCCATCGATTGTTCTTGTAATCCCAAACACAATAGACAATAGGTGCAGGAGTAGGCCATTCTGCCTTTTGAACATGCACCGCCATTCAATATGATCATGGCTGATCATCCTCAATCAGTATCCTGTTCCTGCCTTATCTCCATAACCCTTGATTCCACTACCCTTGAGAGATCTATCCAACTCTTTCTTAAACGAATCCAGAGACTGGGTCTCCACTACCTTCTGAGGCAGAGCATTCCACACAGCCAGCACTCTCTGGGTACAGAAGTTTGTCCTCATCTCTGTCCTAAATGGCCTACCCCTTATTTTTAAGCTGTGTCCTCTGGTTCGGGACTCACCCATCAGCGGAAACATGTTTCCTGCCTCCAGAGTGTCCAATCCTTTAGTAATCTTATATGTTTCAATCAGATCTTCTCTCAGTCTTCTAAACTCAACGATACACATGCCCAGTTCCTCCAATCTTTCAACATTAGATAGTCCTACCATTCCAGGAATTGACCTCGTGAACATACGCTGCACTCCCTCAATAGCCAGAAGTTCTTTCCTCAAATTTGGAGACCAGAACTGCACACAATATTCCAGGTGCTGTCTCACCAGGGCCCTGTACAGCTGCAGAAGAAACTCTTTGCTTCTATACTCAATTCCTCTTGTTATGAAGGCCAGCATGCTATTAGTTTTCTTCACTACCTGCTGTACCTGAATGCTTGCCTTCATTGACTGGTGCACAAGAACACCCAGATCTCTTTGTACTGCCCCTTTATCTAACTTACTCCATTTAGGTAGTAATCTGCCTTCCTGTTCTTGCCACCAAAGTGGATAACCATACATTTATCCACATTAAACCATACATTTATCCTGATTAAGAGAAAAAAGGATAACTGCGATAGTTACATCATCAGGTCAGATACGGTTGGTTTACAAAAATATAGAAATCCAATCAGGTGTTTTTAATAAGCAATGATTACAACGGTGAATAGCCAACACAAAGAACGTATAACTGATGCTTTAAAGTATAATGGCCATGGTAATTTGATCACAGTAAAACTGGGTTGCTGGCCTATTCACTGAAAGTAAGAGATAAAACTTGCAAAATGAAAATATGCACTGAAAGAGGATAAATTGGCATTTGAAAAGTGTGGACTCCTTAAAAACATATTAATGCTATTTTCCGGATCAGGGTAAGGGAAGTAGTGTGAGAACAAGAAGAAGAGGAGTCGTTCAAATTAGTAGTTGCATAGTCAAAACATTTTGGAACTCGTATTTTTCCAATTGCCAGAGGTGAAGACATGCTATAAAAATTTTGGTGATGATAGATAAATGAATCTGGTGTAAGGATAATGTTTGATCAAAAGAGTCATTAGCATTGAAAACAGAATGTTCAATACATGTGTACAGCAGCACAATACAGGGATCCCCCACTATACAAAAGTAGAGCATTTCTATTAATCCTTTCTTAAGCTGAAATGGCATAAAGCGAAGAAGCATTCATTCAATTTGAAAAAAAAATCGCCTGTTTTCATCGAAGTCAAAATCCTGTTTGGACTTCTTTTAGTTAGAAAAACAGGTACTAATGTAAGTCTTTTTTGCAAAAGCTAAGTGGTGTAAAGTGAACTTCGGAAAGTGGGGCACTCCTATACTTTGAATAACTTTCCTCTGAGAATCGACATGCCTGGAACTGCGACAGGATCTGAAATATTGTGATGTTTCTGCCTCTACCAGATATCTTTTAAAAAATTGTCTTTTTCAATGTCATCAATCACATGTTCACTAAGCATTGTTGTGTCTTTCTTTACCCCTTTGGAAATCTGTGTTGCCTTATACAGTTGATACATTTTTATTTATTCACAGATATCTCCACCCTATATCAGCTCTTCAGTTCGGCATTTCATCATTTTCCAATACTTATAATATTAACAATTGCTTTTTTGGTGCTTTCTTACCAGTATCTTTGAGACTCTGGCGCAGATTTTCAAGACCTGAAAGGAACCAAAGGATTTTAAATTCAGCTAACTGCACATTTATTTAATTTATGACAACAGTTTCATATTTGTAAACAAATATATGTAATGAGAGGTTCAACTATAATGCAAAATTGCAAATCTTCCCCAACAATTCAGTGTGGAAGAAAACGTTTGGCATGTTTATCAGGGCCAGCACCGCCTTTTCTACCTTCATATTCATGTCTGATATTAATTTTGCATTACTTGGCGTGATATCCGCAGTTTTAACATGTTAAGACGGGAAATGTAGCAACACCATCAAATTATTTTAAAATCAATCGTCTGCTCCTGACAGACGATCAGTTATTTTTGAGCTTAAGGGTTACTGAAGCTATCTAGCATTGGTCACAATGAAGATTAATTATGATAATTGATTAAAAGCTACTCTTTGAGAATGTTTTTTTTGGGATGGGAAATAATTTAGAGCACAAAACTTTACTAGTCTGTAACAGGATTAACACCCTACGTTTGTGATGTGTATATATGTGTTTGACAAACAATGTCCGACTGACAATCAGAGACAACTTTCCATACAAGTAATAGACATTTATATGAAGTGTACATTCTTGTTATTAGAACCAAGAACACAGCACATACAACAGTACAGTGCAGAAACATCCCCCTCCGCCTATCATGCCCGTTTTGAACATAATGTCATTCGAAATTAATCTGTTCTTCCTGCACATGATCTGTCTCCTTGTATTTCTTGAGGTACAGGCCTCTGTAGAGGTGCCTCTTAAAATTTACTGACTGATCTGCTTTTGTCACTCCCCCTATTAAAATATTCCAGCTACCTACCACTCTCTTTATGACACAAAAAACTTCTTTTAACACATTAGCTTTAAACCGTTCCTTCTCATGTTGAACTGATACCATCTAATATTTGGCATTTAAACTCGGGAAGAAAGAGATGTAACGGATATATTATCCTAAAGATTCATTGAATATTTTTATATAATTCTATCCGTTCACCACTTCGCCTTAGAATCTCCATCTCCTCTGCACATGTCTAATTTACTTCAACCCAAGCAAAGTCCACACAAATCACTTTTGCGCCTTCTCCAAAGACTCTCCATCCCGCCTATAATGCGGGTCACAGATTGAAGACAACATTCTGAAACTGGCTGGACTAAAACATTTTGCAGCTGCAACATGACTTAACAAATTTTATACTCAATGCTGCAACGGATGAAGGCAAGCGTATAACATTATTCATTTCTTTTGCCCCTTCCTAAGAGCTATTAATTGATCCCGAGCTCTCTGTCTAAATCACTGCAGTGAAAATGCCTGTCATTGCCTATGTGCTTTCCTTTTGCACTTGACCTCCAGAAAGGCATCACATTACATTTGTCCAGATTAAACTCTGTCCATCATTCCAACTGTTCTGTACTTCCATACATTTCTACAGTGTTCAGAACTCCATTGTTTTTTCAAGACATTTGAATGCTTGCTAATCAAACGATCTACATGTTAATCTAATAAAATTTAATACCATGCTTTATTTTTTTTCATTTTTAGTTAATGAATTGATGTTGGATTGATTTGGCAATTAGTCATTCAGAGTACAATGTCAGATTTCCAAAATAGCAACGCTGATTTATATTTTGGTAACAATTAGATGTGATATAAAAAGAAATCCAGTATAATTGTTGTATCCAAATGAATAATTTTTCTAAACGCATGTCATCCTTTATGATTATTCTGACTGACCTCGCAGTTCAGAAGTCACGTAAGCTACTTGTCTTTCTTATAATGGTAATCGAGACAAAAACAAGTAAGGTAGCTTCAAGTATTAAGTCATTTTGACTTCGTTGTGTTCAGCTTATGTTGGGAAGGAGAAAATAGATCAGAGTAGGAAAAATAAATAATAGATGCCCCACTGTTTTCATGTATTAAGAAGTTAATTCGCTCGTTAGCTTTGGAATTCTGGAACATTAAGCTTCCGTTCTTAACACTTTAACTGATTTCCACGAAAATTAGAAGTGTAAAATTCTTCAGTAACAATATTTACATTAAAGCTTTCCAGTGATTTTATCTAGTAAATGAAACATATTAAAACTAAACTCAGTTTCCAAAAGAAACATTCGTTCATATTGCAAGGTGATACATGTTATTTAGAATGTAACATGAAATTTCAATGATTGCCTTCCAATACAGCTCGTAGTTCTGTAAAATGTTGCTCCAGACAAATGATCATTAAATTCGACATATTCTGGGAAAGATTACGAACAAAAACAACTTTGGAAATGTTAATCTACTTCAACACTAGATTACATTATTGGTACTCTTTTGTGACGTTGCAATGCAAGTTTATTCGATGGTGTGTGTAATCAAACACACACACACATATGCATGGTATTTGTGATACTGAGCAAGCTAATGATAACTTTGTTTTGTCCCATGCAAACGTGCATCGCATTTATTATCCTGATATGGAAGTCTCTCATTTTATTACTTATGCAGTTTTTTTTTCAGAAATTCCCTTTTTATACCTGAAATTAAGAAAGATGATACATTGATGATGACACAGAATAAGCAAAGGACCTCAGATATGTTTTCATTGCAAGTTGAAAGTTATATTACAATCCCTATAGTGAAGTGTAATTCTAGTAAACACATAATTCCTTTACCTTTATCTTTCATCTGCAGCCTTTCTTCTATTTAAATGAACAATAGTATGTATTAGATCTGATTTGAACACATTCTTTAATCTAATAGCAGAAACACATATGCACAAACCAACTGAAATAGAAAAAAAACTATCGTTCAATTACTGAACTGAAAACAATAAACTAATTTCATAAGAAATGTTAATCACTTTGCACTCTTACTATGTTGTAATAATCAGAAGTACAATTCGAATTGTTCATCAAGCATGATGCAGATCAACACCACCGTAAGTGCAATGTTTTTAGACTTTTTTGATTAGTTAGAGCACATGAATTCATTAATCTGCCTGTCTCAGTTTAAAAGATCATCCGTGCGTGATATTCGCTTTCTAATAGAAGTTGGATTACATCTTCTACCTTGCTTTTGGATATAACGTACGTTGTTTTGGTTCAAAAGCTCATATGGCAATTAATTATGCAACAGGAAATCGTACAATTTTGTAATGTGACAAGAAGCTTATCACTCCAGGCTTGGTGATGTCAAAACCGTGTATCTTGACCAAGTTGCATTAATATGCTAAATGATAAATAGATTAATTGCCTACAATATTTTGAAGAAAACTAATGCGCAGTCAGCAAATTAGAAGGCTTAAGGTGGTGAAGGAAACTGTAATGCTGGCAGTTAATGCTGAGCAACCAGAAATCATTGCACACGTTGGCACAAATGACACAGGTAGGAATAGGAATGAGATCCTGCAGAGTGACTACGGAGAGCTAGTAAAAATAAAAGTTAAGAACCATGACCTCGTTAGTGAGAATCTTTGGACTACCTCCAGTGCCACGAGATAGTGATGATAAGAAAAGAGGGTATAGCAAATAAATGCGTGTCTAAAGAAATCGTGCACGCAGCCGGGATTCACATTTCTAGAATATCAGGATACTTTCTGGGGTAGGGGTGACATGTTCAAGAGGGATGGGTTGCACCTGAACTGGAATATCTTGGGGACCAAATTTGTTCATGCTGCAAGCGTAGGTTTAAACGAGACCGTCGTGCGGGCGTGGTGTTGTGTGTGATCATCACAACATAGAACATAGAACACAGAGCATAATAGCGCAGTACAGCCCCATTGTCCCTCGATGTTGCAGCAACCTGTGGAACCAAACTGAAACCCATCTTTCTGACACTCTTCCATTGTTGTCAATATGCAAGAGAATTAATATTGTTGGCGAGTCTACTACTGTTGCAGGCAGTGTGTTCTACGCCCCGACTAATCTCTGAGTAAAGAAACTACTTCTAACATCTGTCCTACATCTATCACCCCTCAATTGAAAGCTATGTCCCCTCATGCTAGCCATCGCATCCGAGGTAAAAGGCTCTCTTTTTCCAAACTATCTAACCCTCTGATTATCTTATACATCTCAAATAATTCGCCTATCAACCTTTTTCTCCCAAACTAAAATAGCGTCGTGTCCCTCAGCTTTTCATTCTAAGACCTTCTCTACATACCAGGCAATATGCAAGTAAACACACCATACAGCTTCTTAATAGCCCTTTCAACTTGTCTGGCAACTTCCACAGATCTATGTACCTGTACACCGAGATCTCCCTGCTAATCTATGCTACAAAGAATATTGTTATTAGCCCAATAATCTTCATTCCTGTTATTCCTTCCAAAGTGAATCACCTCACACTTTTCCACATTAAACTCAATTTTCCACCTCTCAGCCCAGCTCTGCACCTTGGGACAAGTAACCATAGTTCTATAAATATTAAAATACTTCCAGAGAGCGACAAAACTAAATTAGGGTAAAACGAATTTTAATAAAATTAGACAGGATCTCGTTAAGGTTGATTGGACTAGTTTGCTTGCAGTTAGAGACACATCTGACAAGTGGGAGTCCTTTAAAAGTAAGGTAGCCAGAGATCAATGTCTATGTGTTCCCGTGAGGGTGAAGTGTAAGTTTGGAAAGAACAGTGAAGCCTATTGAATCTTTTAACAGAAGAAGAAAGAAGGAGACGTGGCTCATGTACAGGCAGCTGAGATCAAAGAAATATCTGGAGGTACATAGGAATTTTAGGATTTATTGAAGAAGAAAATCAGGAGGTCGAAAAGGCGGAATTAAATAGGCATGACTCAGATGAATCCAAAGAGGTATGTAATGTATATCAAAGGAAAAATTAAAGAATAACTAGGGAGAGGACCATCAATGATCAATATGGACATGTACGAATTGAACCGTAGGAGGTGGGAGAGGTTCTCAATGAATATTTCTGCTCTGTGTTTAGCATGTAGAAATACTTAGACATTTGGGGAATTAGTCATGATATCTTGTGCACAGACCATATACAGTCGAGGAGGTGTTGGATGTCAAATGAAGGAGGACAAATCTGCTGGTCCTGACCAGATATATCCAAAAACACTGCCAGAGGCTAGAGAAGAAATTGCAAGGGCCTTGGCTGATATTTTTGCATCATCATTAGCCACGAGTGAGATCCGAGAAAGCTGTCGGGTAACCAGTGTTGTGCAATTATTGAAGAAGGGCTGCAGTGAAAAGTCTGGGAACGATAGACCAATAACCTCAACAACTGTGGTTTGGAAGTTATTTGAGAAGATACTGAGCGATAAGATGGACATGCATTTGAAAATAAAAAATGGTTTGTTTAGGACTAGTTAGCAGGTTTTGTGAGTGACACATCATAGAACAGAGAACGTAGAACAGTACAGCACAAACCAGCTCTTCGGCCAACGATGTTGTGCCGAGCATTTATCTTAAGAGCAATCTAACCTGCACTCCCCTCAATTTACTGCCATTCATACGCTTGCCCAGCAGTCACTTAAATGTCCCTAATGTCCCTGACTCTACTACCACTGCTGGCAGTGCATTCTATGTCCCAACCACTCTCTGAATAAAGAACCTACTCTGACAACTCCCCGTATCCTCCTCCATTCACGTTAAATTTATGACCCCACATGACAGCCATTTCTTTCCTGGGGAAATGAATATGGGCATATTATCTATCTATGTCTCTTATTACCTTCTACACATATATCAATTCACCTCTGTTCGTTTTCCTTTCCAGTGTGAAAAGTCCAAGCTAATGCAACCTCTCTTCATAAGACAAACCCTCCAAACCAGGCAGCATCCTGGTAACTCTCCTCTGCACTTGTCTAAAGTATCTACATCCTTCCTATTATGAGGCGACCAGAACTGGACACAATATTCCAAATGTGTTCTAACCAGGGCATAAAACCTCATGGCTCTTAAGCTGAATGTTAATGAAAGACAAAACACCATACTCCTTCTTACCAATTTTATCAACTTGAAAGGCAACTTTGAGGAATATATATACGTGGACCCCAAGATCTCGCTTTTCCTCCACATTGCCAAGAATCCTGTCTTTAACACTATTTTCAACATTCAAATTTCGAACTTCCAAAATGATTCACTTTACATTCATTCAGTTTGAATTCCTTTCAGTCACCTTTCAGACCAGACCTGCATCCTGCCAATACCTCGCATGTCTCACCAGTCCGTCAGCATTCTTTTAAGGAAGTGATCAGGAAGGTTGACGAGGGCAGGATGGTAGACGTACTCCGTTTGAATTTCAGTAAGGCCTTTCGTAAGGTTCTACATGCAAGGCTGCTTTGGAAGCTTAGATCGCATGCAATCCAGGGCGAGCTGGCAAACTGGATACAAAATTGGCTGGATGGTAGGTAGCAGGGGCTAATAGCGGAAGGATGCTTTTCAGTCTGGAAGCCTGTATCAAGTGGAGTGCTGCAGAGGGCAAAGTGTTGGTCCCATTACTGTTTGTTATTTACATCAATGATTTAATGAGAATGTACAAGGCATGATTAGCAAGTTTTTCTGACATCATTAAAATAGGCGGTAAATATAGACAGTGATGAAGATTATCAAATATTGAAGCAGTACGTTGGTCAGCTGGGGAAGTGTGCAGACAAATGACAAACTGAGTTTAAATTAGATAAGTTTGACGGCTTGTATTTGGAAACATAAAACAAAGTGGGAGTTTTATGGTGAATGGCAGGGCCTAAGGGGTGTAGTGGAACAGAGGATCTTGGAGTTTGGCTTTATAGTTTTCTGAAAGTGGAGTCACAAACAGATTAAGCAGTGACATAAGCTTTCGAAACACTGTCCTTTATCAGTCATCAAACTGAGTATAGAAGTGTCAAAGTTATGCTACAGTTAAATAGGACATCGGTAGGCTGTGCTTGGTGTATTTTGTTCAGTTTTGGTCACCTTGTTATAGGAAGGATGCCATTAAACTGGAAGGAAAGCGGAAGATATTTACAAGAATGTTGCCTGGCCTCTATTCAATGGTTGGAGTTATAGGGAGTGGTTGGACAAGGTAGGACTTCTTTCTTCAGCACTAAGGAGACTGAAGGGGAAACTAATAGAAGTGTACAAGATAGTGATAGGCATAGTTAGGGTGAATGCACTGAGTCTTTTTCTCAGGGTTGGAGAATCGAGGACTGGACAGCACCAGTTTAAGTTAAGAAGTGGAAGAATAAAAGGGAACCTGAGGGACAACTGTTTTATTACACAGAGGGTAGAATGCATATGGAATGAGTTGCCCGTGGAAATGGTTGATTTCCCCACATTAACAGCATTTAAAAGACATTTGGACAAATACATGGTTCTGAACGGTTTAGAAGCATATGGGCCAAGGTCAGAGGTATGAGGTTAGCTTGGATGGACATTTAGCTCGGTATGGACCAGTTTATGCCCAAGGGCCTGTCTCCATCCTTTAGGACTCGATAACCTCATAACAATTGTGGGTCATAAATGTACATAACGGAATCACACTGAAAGGACGATTTTCTTCCTCTGCTGAAGGTGGGTAATAGTAGAGATACACACACAAGAAACGTAACTGAACAAATATCTAAAAGATCAGGGCAGAAAAACACTGGAATGAATGAAACAAAGGAGGATATTCATATTAAGACAATAAATGATATCTATAAAAGTTGTCATGAATATGTGTTAAGAAAACTGTATGGGAAAAATCTGCTGGAATGAGCTTCACATTAGCACAAATATTTGAGGTGGAAATCTGTCATACAAAGAGTTAAACACAATGATGGTTACTGAGGAATGATTTTAGGAAAAGCAGAAGTTGGAACTGAATGTGGTAATACGTATTTATTTTCATATAGATATATTGCAAAGTGACAATGTTGAATAGCTTTAATTATAAAGTATAACTTAAATTTCAAAAAGGCACAGCTAATGAACGATAGTACTCAAATACCAATCAATTCATAGTAATAAAACAATTAAATGGAAACATGATAAGCTTATACGTAAACTTCAGACCACTTCATAGATGCAACTGTAAAGGAAACTGTAAAGCATTGCTCTACTTTGGAGAGACCGGACACATTCTCACAGAGTGCTTCAGAGAACATCTCTGGGACACCGCACCAATCAACCCCACCACCCGTGGTTGAACATTTCAACTCCCCTTCCCACTCTGCAAAGGGCATGCAGATCCTGGGCCTCCTTCATCACCACTCCCTGACTACCTGACGTCTTGGCGAAGAATGCCTCGTCTTCCTCCTCGTGACGTTTCAACCCCATGGTATCAATGTGGACTTCACCAGTTTCCTTATTTACCCTTCCCCATCTTTCCCCAGTTCCAACGTCTCAGCTCAGCACCATCCTCATGAGCTGTCACACTTGACAATCTTCCTTCCCACCGATCTGCTCCAACCTCTTCTGCGACCTATCACTTCTTCCCCACCTCCATCCATCTATTACACTCTCAGCTATCTTCTCCATAACTGCACCCACTTCCACTTATCTCTACACCCACGAAGCACCTAGACTCATTCCTGATGAAGGTCTTTTGCCCGAAACGTCGATTGTTCCTGCTCCTTGGAAGCTGTCTGACCTTCCATGCTTTTACAGCACCACTCCAATCTTGACTTTTATCCTGAGCATTACAGACCAGTCAGTCTCAAGTCTGTGTTGGGTAAAAATGATGGAGAGAATTCTGAGACAGGATTTGTGATTACTTGGAACAACATGGTTTGATTAGAGACAGTCAGCATGACTTTCTGAGCGGCAGAAATGTTATTGAACACTTTGACGATGCGACAAAACATATTGTTAAATGTAGAGCAGTGGATATGCTGCACATGACTTTTCTTTGTCATTGCATTTGGTCAAGTCTCCCATGGTATGATCATTCAGAAAGTAAGAAGGTATGGGATACGTAAAAATCTGGCTGTCTGAATAAAGAATTGGCTGGCCCACAGAAGACAGAGGTTGGTGGTACATGGGAAGTATTCAGCTTGAAGCTTGGTGACCTATGGTGTTCCACAGAAATTGGTTCTGGGACCTCTGTTGTTTGTGATCTTTATAAAAAACTTGGATGAGGAAGTGCAATGGTGGGTTAGCAAGATTGCCAATGACACGAAGGCTGGTGGAATTGTGGATAGTGTGAAGGGCTGTTGTAAATTGCATCGGAACTTTGGACAGGATGCACAACTGGGCTGATAATTGACAGATGGAGTTCACCTGAAAAAAATGTGAACTGATTCACTTTGGAATTTCGAATTTCAAAATGCAGGGTTAATGACAGGATTGTTGGCAGTGTGGAGGAAAAGAGGGATCTTGTAATCCATCTCCATAGATCCTTCAGAGATACCACTCAAGCTGCTAGGGCCTTTAAGGAGATGTAATGTCTGTTAGCTTTCATTAGTAGTGGGATTGAGTTTAAGTGCCATGAAGCTATGCCACAGTTCCATAGAGTCCTTGTTACACCACATTTAGAACATTATGTTCAGTTCTGGTCTCCTCATTATAGAAATGAAGTGGAAGTTTTAGAGACGATGTAGAGGAGATTTACCGGAATGTTGCTTGGACTGGAGGGTAAGGTTGTAAGAGTTAGGTATTTTCCCATTGAGAGAAGAAGGATGAGAGTTGGCTTGGTAGCGGTCTGAAAGATGGAGAAAAGCATCCTTAGATTGACGTTTTCCCAGGGCGGAAATGTCAATCACATGGTGCCAATCCTTTTAGGTGATTGGAGGAAGCTTCAGCCGAGGTATCAGATGTAGGCTCTTTAGACAGCGAGTGGTGGCTGCGTTCAGCAGTCGCAGTAGAGTACTTTAGGGACATCTAAGCGACTCCTGGATAGGCACATCGAAGATAGTACAATGAAAGGTATGCAGGTTAATCCCATTTTGGAGTAAGATAAAAGGTCAGCACAACGTCGAGGGCCTAATGGATGGTACAGTGGTACACTGTTCTACCTTCTACGTTCTAAGTGGAAGAAATGGGCGTTGTATGGCAATTTGAAGGTGTTAAATTCAAGGTTTAGTCCAGAAGGATGTAAAATGCCGAGTCTGAAGATGAGATGTTGTTCGTCCATTTGGCTCAAGAAACTAAAATTGATACACCATTTGTCCTCCAACACCTTACATCCAATAATCCCACCACCGCCACCCCCAAATTAGACCATAAATCTTGTCCTCTCCACACTTTACTTCATCTTTGAAGAAAAGTCATGTTCTTTCTACATGGATGCCACCTGACTCTCTGTCAATTGCAGCATTGTTGCTTTCAATATAGCAACTTAGACGAAGCATAATTGAAATCACTTATTTAAAAGTTCATGACTAATATCATGTTCATAGTTTGGTGATATTGGTCAAAATTCCATGCCCTGATTATAATATTATAAACGAAAAACATTGTGCAAACTCTCGATAATAGAGTGCAAAGTTTATTCGCTGACAAAGAAAAGCCGACAAAAAAATGCTTCTCACATGTCATTTATGAGTATGAAACATTAGTGAAATCCATGGCACATAATAGGACCTGACTAAATAAAGGATCTGTACAGCGTGTTATCACGTTATCATAGAATCTGTACAGCGTGGAACCAGATCATTCTATCTCTAATGTCCATAGCGATATCCAAATGCATCCTACCCGGACCCAGCCAAACCCCATAATCCTGCATTTCTCATGGCTAATGTACCCAACCTACACATTCCAGGATAATACGGGTCAATTTAGCATGGCCAATCAAATGAATCTGCACATCTTTGGACTGTGGGAGATAACCTGAGCACGCAGAGCAAACCCACGTGCACATGGGGAGCATATGCAACACTGTCAATATATATGAAAATGAAAACAAAAAAACAACATTCCAAGCGAAATAACAAAGTAAATAAGCAATATTTAATTGGAAGATGAACGTAAATAACCCATTTTCTTTAAAAGGTAAAACTGACTTTCTGTAGCAGTTCAAAATTACACCTATTCAAATCACGTTTCGACAATTAACAACTGGTTCCATGCCCAAGTCTGCTTAAATCTTCTCACTTCTGCATCAGTTTCCTTTTCGCCTTACCCAGTTCGCTGATCAATTTTTTAAGATTTTCGACTTCTGAGAATAAAGCAAAAAACAGGATTTACACGATGAGTAAATAGTAGGTGCAAGAAAAAGAAAATGATGTCACTTTATTTAAAAGTCATTATTTGCAATCTTAGTCGTTATAAATATAAAAACACTGGAGCATCAATCATATTTACTATACAATACCGTCAATCGGATGACTAATTTAGTGACTGTGACGGACAACAAGCAGCTATTAAAACTGATGTTATTTTTTGTCACTTGATCCTTAACCTTGTTTTTCCCGCTGTTTCAAGCACACATCTAAATATTATAGTTTCAGAGCAATAGTGACTTACAGCATGACACAGACCCTTCAGTCCAACACCTCCATTTCAATCATATGTCGTAAATTAATCTTGCCCCATTTGCCAGCATTTGTCCGCTATCCTTCCAAATCCTTCCTGTTCGTATACCCATCTGGATGCCTTTTAAATGTCATAATTGAAGCAACTTCTACCAAATCCCCTGGCAGTTCATTCCAGGCACATACCACCCTGAGTGTGAAAATGATTCCACTGAGATTCCTTTTAAATCTTACTCCTCTGCCTTCAACGCTCTAGGGAAAATAACTCCAGCCTATTCAGATCACCCCATAGATTAAACTATCCATTCCTGGCAAAATCCTTTTAAAACTATGTGTGACACTGTTTAAGCTATCGTTATACGTGGAGAGTTCTAAATTTTCACTACATTTTCCATGAAATAAGCTATTCTCTCATGTCTCTCTGAAGCCTCTAGACTTTATATTATACCAAAGCTCCCAGTCAATATTCTCTCCAATAAAGAGAAAGAAGTCCTACCTGTCACTCTGATCGCTGCCCCCATACATTATGTACATACAAACGTCCTCTCTGAATCCCCTGTTCTCGAAGGAAGTTATGAGCAGTTTATTTAATCTTTCTTCAGTACTAAAACTATCCAGTCAAAGGAAATACTAATTATTCTCCAGTGTACTTTCTCCGGTGCTCTCCCAACCCACGAATGCTATGGATTCCAGAACGGCTCACAATAGTTTAGCTGTGGCCGAAGTAACATTTTGAACAGTTCCAGTGTAGCCATCCAGTTATCAAAATCTCTGCCTCCGTTAATAAAGATAATCCCTCTATTCAACTACGGCCTGGTGCTTGCCTTCTCTGTGTTTTGCTTTTAATCCTCATACATCGATGAAAAGAAACTGCATATTATCATTGAAAAATCTCATTTTAAAATTTTTAAGTATCAAAGTGTGATTTATGTCTCGAAGTAATCATGTTAATGCGATCCATATTTTGAAATGAAACCTGACATAATTGATCGTGTTTGGAAAACATTCATTTAGAACCTTGGTGAGAGTTCTAATTAATAAATTTCAATGATCTCACTAGCTATTACGATAAATTGCAATAAACCAAGACAGAATCTGTGAAACTATATGATTACGCAAGCAAACCATATATGAGCACAGCAATCATAGACTCTACAGTGTGGAAGCAGGCTATTTGGCTCTTCATGTGCCTGACGCTGTGAAGCAGCAATTCTAAGCACTGAGACACCGTGCCAACTAAATGGCTCATTGCTCAGCGTTTAATTAACAAATGTCGTGAGGTCACCGCCCTCCCGTCGCTGGGGCATTTTGTTTCCTCAAATCCTATTCAAACTTCCTGTTCCTTATCTTAAATCTATGCCCTCTGGTTATTGAATTTTACACGTAAGGTGGAAAATGTCGCATCGACCCTGTTTATGTCAGTCATAATGTTATCCTCCTCAACCGTGCAATACCTCAGCTACTGTTGCTATCAATGAAAATAATTCCAGACAATCAATCATTGTTCATGGGTGCGCCACTGAGCCACCGCTCCACTGATCAATTTACATACGTAATTTTCATATAAAGCACACGTCTCCTTAAAAAAAAATGAGCGAAAATTTTCTAAAGTCTATGTTTGTTGGGATCACAGATCCCCAGCATACTTAGAGCAAATATATATTTCATCTTAGTACATTGCTTCAATACAAAAGCTTAATTTCTTTTGTTGATCAGTAGCTTTATCTTCAAGCAACATTGAATGATTTCTAGGCTTCAGCATACAGAAACATTACAGATCCAACATTTCCTCATCATATTGGACTTTCCGTCTTCATGGCACAGTAGAGTCAAGAAGCATCAGCACAAGAATAAGTTTCTGCCTATTGGGACTGTGGGTCAACCCACAGCAGGTGGACTGCAGCAGTTCAAAAAGGTAGCTCACCACCACCTTCTGAATGAAACTAGGGACAGGCAATAAATGTTGGTCAAACAGTGACACATATATCTCACAAATGAACAAAATAAAAAGTCATATTATTTTGATCTGGCAGCTTTATTGCCAAGTCGTAGCGATTTATTACAGTAATGTGAAAACAATGTTATCATTTTACAAACATGCTTCCACCAAGGTATTTGAATGGTTTATCGTGGTCTTTTTCTGACGTTTTACTACGTACACTTGATTAACCTGAAATAGTCTTGATGTTTTCCTGCTCTTATGTATCAGGCTAGACGCCCTCCAAATATTTGAAGAAGAAAGTCGAGACCCTAAACTTTCCACCAGCTTTATGCAATTGTTAAAGTAGATATTCCAGGAGTGATGCCACCGATCAAAGCACTCAGTTTTAAACAAGACGTAATAGAACAAAAGAAAACCACACTTGAAATATTTTAACTATTTTAAACGCAACCAGATTGTACCACAACTTTATGAAGATGTTCCAAGTACTTGCAACATCCCATAATACACAATTAGGCCACACGTTCTTACAGGAGAGATATCAGATCGAGAAGCATTAGCAGGGAACTATTTCTGTGGGTCCAGCAGCTTCTCTGCGTTCCCAGTCAAATCCTGACCAGCAGCTGCAAATGAAATAGCTTGGAAAACCAAATCAAACCAAACCCTGAATGGGGAGAACTGGCCACCCCCTATCATTGTACAGGTGTGTTTTTTTAAGCAAAAATCAAGCACTGTTAAAAGTTTCTTCAAATCTACAATGAAGACGTTTCAGAACCTCTGACTTTACAACCCCTGTAAAAACAAAGCTGGATAACTGAACATTGACATAGTATTAGCATCATCATACCTCCCCCACTCAGTTAAAAAAACCTGAACCATCAATATCCAAAATGGCTTAATATTAAAATCCTTTAATCGCAAATCGGTAGTACACTACAACACATATACATATTAGATTGACTATAAACATGCACACGTGCTCTACTGCATTCTGTTTCAGCCTGTTTTCTCCTGACACTGAATGCCTCTGTTTCGTGTCCAAAACTCAATAATGCGTCAGTGATCACGTTTTCCCATCCTATCTCATGCGCAATTTTCAAGTTGAATGGCTGCAACAACAGGCTTCATTTAAACAGTTTGATATTTTTGTCCTTAAATTTCCCCACAAAGTTCCATGGGTTACGTTGAATGCATATGATTGTCTCAGATATATTACGCATAAAAAAATGAAATGTTGTAAATGAAACTGACCGTGTCCTTCTCACCTGTCAAATATTTCAGCTGATAAATGCTCAATTCTCTGCAGAAATACCTATTGGATATTATTTCTTCTCATCGTCATCCTGTAAGTGCACAGTGCCGACACCCACGTCACTTGCATGGATAGTCACCTTAAATAGTTTGGCGTAGGTGTGCCCAATACTGGTGCAAAAGATAACACAAATTTAAGGCTGTTAGGTGCCTCCTGACAGTCGGCTGTCCACGAGACTTCTTGCCATTCTTTAGTAATTCATTGGGTGGAACAGCCACAATCCTAAAATTTGTTTCGACTTTCCGATAAACCCCTTCAATCACAGGAAGTGCAAAACTGCTCCTTTTGTCGATGGTATGGGAAACTCCCAAATTCATTTGCCTTTGAATTCAGTGGGGCCATTTGTCCATGTTGAACAACATGGCACAGGGAAATGACTTAGGCTCTGGCAAATTAGCTTTTAACCAAGTTTATCACCAAGCCTGATCCTGAAGTCAATCAAACAATTTCAATTACAGTTGCAAATGCTCTTTCATGTGTGTTGACTAATCACCAGGTCATCAACGTCGTTTACACAACTAAGTTATCCAAAAATACCTTTATGGTTTTGTCCCTGAAACGTAGCTGGCACATTTTCCATACCAAACGGCTTGATTTTAAATTGATAAAATCCATTTAGCATTCCATAAGCTGAAATTGACTTCGCTTTTTTCTAAAAAAAAAGGTACCTACCCGCATCCTCTGATCAAGACCAACTTAGAAATATAAGTTGCTTTTTCCCACCTGTTCAATAGAGCCGTCCAAGTTTGGACTCGGATATGCATCCATCTTTGTAACTCCATTGACGTTACAATAGTCCACACGTATCTGTTGGGTCCCATCTGATTTCGCCAACATTCTGTTAGGTGAACTTCAGTCACTCTAACTCACTTCGATTATGTTGTCTTGGAATATGCATTCAATTTCCCTTTCAACCTGTACCAACTTCAAAGGGTTTTGCCGTTAAGACTTTTGCTTAATCAGAACAGCATTTCCAATATCAACATAATGCATAATTAGGTTAGTGATTCCCATGTAGTTTCCACGTATCTCCCCATGAGATATCAGTAACTTGTTCAGTTCATTTCGCTTTTTCTCTGGACGGTAACTCAATCACTTATCCCACTTTTTGACAATGTCTTCATTATCCAATTTAAATTGAGTATTGTCCAACTCAGAATCCTCTGAACATGGTTCTTCAATCTGTGTTGTAAACAGTAACACAGCCTCTTTTTTGATTTCCTTCCCTGTCAAAATACCTTTTCAATCTATTCACATGACACACTGTGTAAGATTCCTTTCTGTCTGCAATCCTGAATGCAGTCTGCAGTTCACCTCAATGACTCTCTTTTCGATATTATATTGCCTACTAAACCATGCTTTTAAAGATGCATCTACCACTGGATTTAACACTTACACCTTATATCCGATAGGGAAATTGTAAGTTTTTGATTTCTTGTTTGCTTCCCCTTTTAGTGGATGATGTGACACTATTAAATGCTCTTTTTAACGGTTCCCACAAATTTATCACATCGTCTAAATATGTGGTATCTGACTTCTGCATTAACAGCTGCTCCTTAATTCATTTTAGCGGTCCTCTCTTTTCATGCCAGAAACCTAATTTAAAAGGACTGGTACATCTCTGAATGCAAAAAGCACAAGTCAATTTTCTTTATCTCAATCCTTTGGTTCGTCTTGACTGCTCGCCCAAAGCATGGACTTAAATGTCTGATGCCACTGTTCTATCACTACCTCCGATTCTGGATGCGATGCAGTAGATTTGAATTGGCTTATTCTGAAGCTCTCCATAACTTCCTTGATTAATTTTGATGTGAAGTTTGATTTTTGATCTGGTTGTATCTCTGTGGTTAGCCCATATCAAGTGAAAAAGTTGAATAACTGCTCTGCAATCCTTTTAGCGGATATATTGCATAATGGGATTGCTTCTGGAAATCTAGTGAGCACAGCCATGATTGCAAATAAACACTGATTACCAATTTTTGCCTTTGATAGGTGTCCTGCGCAATCAATTAAGCATATTGGAAAAGCTTCATAAAATGCAGAAATTGGAATTACAGGTTCTGCTTGAGGTTTTCGTATTACTTGACATGTCTAGCAGAATTCAAGTGCATCCTTTTTCAGTCCTGGTCAGTAAAGATGCTTTTGTATTTTACTTGAGTTTGTCTTATTCCTAAATGACTTCCTACTGGTAGTTTTTGTGCTACCAGCAACACCTCCTTCTATCACCTATTGGCAATACGACTTGATGAACTTCTGCACAATTCTCCTGGCTCTGAATATATGGTGGTCTCAATTTCCTCATTATTACATCATATTAAGATAGTCGCATTAAAAAAATCAAATTCATTTTCGATGTATGCTACCTGATACAATTGGTTCAGTTTCTCATCACGTTTTGCTGTAAATTAGTTAATTTCTCTGAACTAAACTTGTCTGCTTTGTCATCTACTGTTCGCGGTTTGTCTCAAACATTTGATCAAACAGGTTCTCTGCTAATTGCACTTCAACGTTTTTCGCTGTACCCTTTGATCACTCCTATTTCAACTGACGATGCTGTTTACTCGTTAACATACAATCAGGAAAACATCCCAGGATATGCTTCTTGTAATCATTCAGTTGTCAAACTTTCCACTGGATTTTCAACCACTGTACATAGCATTTCTACCTGTGATCCAGCAATTTCAGTGGCAAGGACGGATTGTATTCCTGGAGCTGAGAGTTTATCCAGTCCTCTTACCACAACTTCTGCATTATTCCCTGGATACTCTAAACACACTCTACATAACTGACCCTTTTTTTCACACCGTGAATTCCCGTTACAAGCACTTTTTTTCCCTGACCATTGTCCTTCAGAAGAACATATTTCATCATCTTTCAACATCAAAGATTGAGATGATCCTCCATCTCTTAATAGTGCAACCTCTTTACCTGTTGCTCCTAGACTGTGTGAGAAACTTTTTCTTTGCAAGCTTAATAATGTCTAGCACATCATCCTTCACCAACCTTCGACCAGGTTGGACATTCTGATGCAGCTTTTTAGCCTAGACTGTGCTTTCCATTACCACGTCAACAAAATTTACCGTCTTGTCTTGTTTTCCTATAAGCGGTTTTCAGTGCTTTTTGTAAAATGCCAATTCTTTGATTTCACGTGGCCTAATTTATTGCAGTGAAGTCAACAGAGTTTTTATTAACTTCTATTTTCCTTTCAAAAGATTCATTTGTACCATGTGGCACGTTATCATTATGATCTTCTCGGAGATCTACATTTCCCTGACCACTTGAGCTTTTCTCCTTTCCCCAATTTCTATCCCTCATGGTTTAAAACTGACATTGGAAGCCAAACTTTGATTTATCAGTGAACTCATAATCATCAGCCAATTCATGCTACTAATCCTGCCGTTTTGACTCTATGCTCTTCCACACGAGTCCTGAAGTCAATTTTTGAAATCCTCCAAAATAATCATCTGTATAACAGCGTCACAGGTAAGCGGTATTTCGAATGCCCTTATCCACGTAGCAAAATAACTTTGTTTGATCATTTTAAATTCAAGGTAGATTTGAACAGGGTCCCTTCTTAGATTCCTGAAATGCTGTTTGTAGGCTTCAGCCACTAACTCATATCACACACGTAAGATGGATTTCTTCACCTACTCATACGCCACAGTTACCTCTACTGTAACCCTGAAAGTACCTCACTAACACTACTGACAATTTTGTTTGTTTCAACAAAATCCATATGGTCACTGAACATTGCATTTCATTAGCAACGTTTTCTAATCAGATGAAAAAGGCCGCTGCACCCAATTTATCAAATTTTGGCAACGCTGGATTAAATTTGAAGAGATACCCATCACATCGGTGGCGAAAATGTGTTTGCTCATCCTCATTCTCTTTCTCATAAAGCTTACCTTCAGCCTTCAGGTCTATTCTTTTAATCTCACATTCCTGTCTAAGTGCCAGTTTCTGTATTTCAAACTCTTTCTCTTGATTTCTTTTCTCTCTTGCCTTTTCTCTCTCTTTTCTCGCTATTTCTCTCTCTTCTCTCTCTTTCTCTTTTCTCTGCCTTTCTCTCCATTTCTTTTTAATCTGCGAGTACCTTTCATTCTTTTTCTCTTTCCTCTGTATTTACTCGTGGTTCAAGTAGTTTCCTATTTTGTCTTTCTTTTCCTTTTCCCTCTAACTCAAGCTGTTTCGTTCTCAGATGAATTTTAACCATATCAAAAAAGTCAGATTTAGATGCTGAGTATTGCTGTAATTATCTCTCCCTTTGTTACAGACGAAGATATTGCCAACTCCAGCTTGACTGCCAATTCCAACAGCTTTGCCTTGTTCACCTTTTATAAAACAGCCAAAATCTCTTCTTCTTCTCTGAAAGAATTCGTAGTAATTGAACGAGCCATTACCACACCAAGCAATGTTTAAATCAATCGATTTCAACACCTGGTACTATACTAACACCGACCACTCGTCGCCTTTGAATCCAACAGCCCTAATCCCAATTGGAGCTATAAAACAAATTGCGCAAAGATCCCCAATTTGTTGTCGACCACGTCATACCCCTCAAAATATTTAAAGAACGTAGATCAAACCACACCTTTTCGAAGTGTTTACGTAGGTGTTAAGTAGATATTCCAGGAATTTTAAAACAGGCCCATAACTCATTTTTAAATAAGACAAACTTTAATAATGCACAGAAAAACAAATACAAAATAACATAACTATTTGAACATCCAAATAACTCTATCGTAACTTAACGATGCTGTTCCCAGTATTTGCAACATTCCATTTTGCAACCGTTGGCAAAAAGATAAATTCAAACGCAGGTTCTTACAAGAAAGCCGTCAGGGCGAGACAGGATCAGTATGGAGCTGTTTGCCTGTGTCCGGCAGTTTCACTGGGTTCCCAGCTAAAACCTGACCAACAGCTGTAAAAGAAAACATCTTGCTTAACCAAAGCCAAGCTAAACTCTAAACTGGGATAACTGGCCATTCAACATCTATTGTACGAGTGTTTTTTAAAAAGCATTTGAAACCTTCTTCAACTATGTAAGTCCAGGAATATCAGGATCTCTGCATTTACAATCGCTCTGAAAAATAAACCAAGGACACCATAACCTTTTAACGGAGGACCATCTTCACACTGGTCTATCCAGCATCCTTTTCAAAGCATTTCCTGCAAAGTCACCGGATCCTATTGCGTCTTTATTTCGTTTGCACGTTAGATTAAATGAAATCACCTAACTAACATAGCGACCTTTTGCAGCTTTAAGGAAAAAAAAAGTCGATCAGATTTGTCCAGCACAATTTCTGAGCTGGAAAGTTAGTTTAACACTAGGTTTTTATTGTTAACACTAAGTCATGAGTTCCTGAATAATGGAAACATAATTTCCCTTTTGTTATCATGACGATTAGGATGACGTTACCTGGACAACACATTTTGTCTATCAATAGATCCGTCTGAGATTGCGCTGCTCAGAGCATATACTGAGCAGCATGATAATAATTAAACTCTGGCCTTGTCCAGTGTTGGTTGTATTCCATTAAAACTAATAACCATACAACCAGATTATGGTCGAGCAGGTTTATTGGGAAGCACTGGCTTTTGTAACAGTGCTCCTTCATCAGGTGGTTGTGGAGCATAAGATTGCAAGACATCGAATTCATAGCAGAAGTTTACAGTGTGATGCAACCGAAGTTAAATATTGAAATAAAAATACCTGGTTTGTTTGTTAATTCTCTCTTCTTTTAGAAGGACCATGTTTGTTTCATTTCTTTCATAATGGTTCACCACTGAGCCACCATGAAAAAACTGAAACCAAAATGGTCATTCTGAAAGATGAAAGACTTAACAAACAATCCATGGCGTTTTCAATGAACAATTTCAGTTGCATGATACTGCAAATTTTTGCTATGAATTCTGTGTCTTACGATCTTATACTCCACAACCACCTGATGAAGGAACAGCACTCCAAAAGTTAGTGCTTCGAAATGAACCTGTTGGACTCTAACCTTATGTTGAGTGATTTTTAGCTTTGCACATCCCAGTCAACACCAGCACCTCCAAATCATTTAAACTAATGTTGGTTTCAAGTTCACATTTACTACTTGATATAAAGTTTCAAACTCAATGCATTAATTTCATTTTTGATTGATTTCTTTTGCAGTGTACTGTTCGTTATTCTTATGCCATTAAAATCGCAGATTGATGATAAACGTTTTCCCTGTCAATTCTACACCTATTTATCTAATAACGTATCATTAATAAATAAGGAATGCAGATTAATATTAAAAAAACCTTGGTTCATAAATATCTCCTTCAAACCAATAAATTGTTTTCTAAAGCTCGAATAGAAATTACAACATTTTCTTTTCAAAATCACAGCTATTACAATTAATTCAGGTGCAAAATTTCGTTCAATTTATGGTATTTACCATTTTCAAACAGTTAATAATTAATTATTATTTTACATTATTAATAATGTCCTTCTACTGTTGGATTCCAAGTTATCCTAACATATTCCAATGCATTAACATCTTCTTAAATGGGCAAAATAACTACAAATGATAAATATTTCACATAGTATCTATAGTTAATAAGGTTTCAATCTTTTGTTGTATCTGTGTAGTAAGTGAAAATCAAAATGATTTTTAATGCTTCTGATATGCAGCAAATACCAACAACTTTGCAGTCTTTTGTAGCTTGAGATTTTTCTTTAATGACAATTTATTTAAACTAATAATTTTTTGGTCGACAAACTGGTGTGTCTGTATAACAAAAATAATTAAGGAAATCCATGCAATGACATTTTACAGTTTGACATGCTTAGCTGGTATGGCTCACAAGACTGCACCTTCACGTCTTATTTTAAACATTCTTATTTGTCAGTAATATGTGCCATTTATTGTGTTTCTTCTCTAAAAGTTAAAAATAGCAATCGCCTGCAACAGCAACTCAGCTCAGATCAGGCCAGATCAGTCTCAGTACTGTGCAGATTGATCTCAAATGACCAACGCACACTTGCAAAGTCAAAAACCATGGTTATGGACACATTTCAAATGGTACAGTTTCTCGGGAATGTATTTCTGTAAGATCTTCGATAAACGTTGCTGCCCAGATTGAGTGATTATAATAAAATAGCGTTTACTAATAACGTTTTTGAAATGACATTTTAGGTCTAACAGTTTCTTCAGCTTATTGTTCTCTCTACTGCCAAAAAAAAAACTCCGTGACAAGTGTGGCTTTTGAATTGTTCCATCTTACCATTTTATGTCATTACTTGTTGAGAGTCCAGGAGAATCTCAGCTGGACCCTTAACACCAGTTCCATAGCTAAGAAAACTGAGCTGCGTCTCTACTTTTAGCACGGGTTGAGGTAAGCCCACCTCCCACTCCCATTCTCATCATATTCGGCAGAGCGTTCTTTGCGAGTACCCTGAGCTTCTGCATCACTGCCTGATTCCGGAATTGCACCGTCATCAAATTGTAACACCCTACAACGGATAGTGTGGACAGTTGAGAAGATCATCTGGGTCTCTCTCCCCTGCATTACAGACATTTACACCTTACGCTGCATCTGAAAGTCGAACGGCATTGTGGAAGTTCCTATACACTGCTCACTTCAAACTCTTCTCCCTCCTGCCGTCTGGCAGAAATACCACAGCATTCGGTCCCTCACAGTCAGACAGTAGAACAGTTTCTTGCATCAAGCCATCAGGCTCTTTTACACAGTAAAATCGGACTCTTTCACATCCGAAATTCTATGCAGGTCGTCGAATTGTTGCGAAATAAATGTCTATTGTTTATCATGCTTCCATGCAACTTGCATGTTTCACATTTCTTATGCACTTTAACTCGTGTGCTATTGTATAGTTTGTGCTGCTCATGTCGCACACTGTTCATGTTTCATGAAACGAATTGTCATATCACATGAGCTGTCTTTTCCTCTTTCAATTAACCTTATTCAAATGAATTCAAACGCTTAAAGAGATGTTTTGAGAAGAAATCTGAGGTAAATAAAAGTTTAGATTTATTTTTCTTTCTGGGATAATTTTCTACGATTTGCAATCAAAATGGAACCATGGAATTTGAATGCACTTTTCAGCACCATCGTTCTATGACAAAGTTAATATTCCCTGGCATTTCTACTTCGTTTTACTAGTTAAAAGGTATTTTGTAACACTTGCCTTCTGCTTCAGTCAACTGTTGCTTTCTCCCCTCCCCAAGGAAAATGCATTTTTCCCACTTAGAGAAAATGGAACATTATGCATTCTTCCAAATTGTGTATTATTAATTTAATTGGTTAACTATAAGTTTTTCTTTTCTATTAATTTCATTCTTCACTCTGTTATATATATCTAACTGCAGTTGAAACAAAAGCTCTAAATTCCCTCTATATACATTACATTAAAATATTTTCCCATTCAAGTGAAATGTCTAAATCTGCAATACAAAATCATCCTTTTCCAGTGGAGGCGATTGAACGTAGTAAAGTTTTAAGGATACATAAACCAATGCATTTTCTGATTCTATTTATTTGTGGATCATTGTGTAGTGCCTCACTTCACAATACTTCATTATGTCGGATCTTGTCTCTTTTCCAACGTCTTTATCTTCTTAAAATAGCTAATGCATAACTAGTAACAGCCTAAACAACACAAAAGAAATTAATCTGACTGAAGTAAAGCATGTCCCTTGGTGAAATGCCTGCCACCACGTTATTGAATGTTGCATTTGTAAAATGACCCTTTTTTTATATTTCAGGAAAAGCAGCTCCCAGATTCCATTGTGCTGCGTTGTATTTAAGTATCTCGTCATTTAAGTGACAGCCTATCTTTTAATTCTTCCCATCAAAGTGAAGTGGCACAAGCCTGTGTTAATATACAGCTGCCATGTATTTGCTCCTTCTTTAACGTTTTTGTTTCCCCTTGCAGATTAGTTATAATTTTACTTTTCGCTTTCTGCGGTTTTATTAATTTCCATGCCATTTTCTATTTCTTTAGTCCATTATCCACAGTGCTCCAGCCTTTTCTTTTGTGAAACATACTGTACAGAGTCACGTCAAATGCCTTCCATAATAACAAATTCACAGTAGTCACTATTTAAACTTTATCAACTCTGTTTGTTGTCTTCTCAAAGAAATTAAGAAAATCTGTCAAACCAGACATCTCTTTCAGAAACGCATCTTGACTCTCATTAATATTGTTCAACTTTTTAAAATGTGTTGCTGTTTTCTTTAAGAGTGGTCGTATACACTTTACCAATGAAGCTGGACTAACTGGCTTGGAGTTCAATGTCTTCCACTACCATTCTTTACACGTTGTGTTTATTTTCCCCATCCACGGGAAACTATACACATATATGAATATCGTTTTGAAATTTGAGATTTGAAATCACTTTTCTCCCTCTGTTATTTTTAACACTTCTGAAAATTATAGACAAGAAATCTGTAGTCCATTAAGAGTGTCCACTGTTTTGGACGCTTCTGGGTTTCATTGCATTGCCTCCCTGAATATCATTAACAACGATGTGTGACTAATCATACTCATCAAGATAGTCTTTTTGACTTTTTTATGTTGAACGTTATGAATGATCTGTTCAATTGCCAACAATTGTTCATCCACTATCCATTTTCTCAGACATATTTTATTTCTGTCATGAATAATTCCAAACTCCAAGACAATATTCACCTTCAAGATCTCTTTTAAAATCTACTGTTTTACTTAATATGTTTTACACAGTAGTGCTCGAGGAATCTAAACATTATTCTTTAGGATTAGCCTTTGTGTCAACGCTGTTGCTTAATAGGTTTTGTTTCCCATTTTTGTTAGAGAGGTTATAAGACAGAGATGTCCAGCAATCTGTTTGTCAATCCAGTAAAGTGAACAGCTTGTGAAGCTTTGGATTTTTTAAACTTGGAAGAAATGATGTAACCTGGATGGGTTTGGCCAGCTTTCGCAGGATCTTTAGTGTTTTTGTTAGCTTTTATATTGATCAAAAGCTGATAGTGATTTGAAGAAGTAGAGCTATTTCTTCCCCTCTCTCAGTTACAGTTAGAAACTAGAAGTTGTCTTTCCATTGCAGGCTTTGCATGTGAGAAAATCTGAATTCTGAATTTGCTTTTATTCCGAAGTTGTGTGATTATTGGATGTTACTATATTGGAACAGATAATTGGTTACTACACCTATACTGTACTGCACCAATTACTTTTTATGGATATTCCACTTCTTTCTTGCTGAGTTCGGCGGTGTTGCAGGGTGTCATGGCTCGTTTAAACAGGGTCTTCACAGAGTTCTGTTCGTGGACGTTGAGGTGAATACTCTTGTAACTGAGCATCTGGTCTGTATGCATAGCCTTTCTGTACACTCTGGTAAGGAATTCACCGTGGTTCGTATGTTTAACGAATACATCTAAGAAGAGGAAAATCTAAACAAATTATTTGCAAATACTGGATACCTGATCAGATACATTCGCTAATACCTGGCTTCAAAAAGAAGGCACGAAGAAGACACTGTGCCTTCCAATAAACGGACCACCCTTCCCTA
The DNA here is from genome assembly GCF_037043375.1 of Chiloscyllium plagiosum. Lineage (NCBI taxonomy): Eukaryota > Metazoa > Chordata > Chondrichthyes > Orectolobiformes > Hemiscylliidae > Chiloscyllium > Chiloscyllium plagiosum. The sequence goes on from NW_028270176.1 coordinate 13,747,409, forward strand.
CATTAGAAACGTTTCCGAACTAAGAACAAGTTTTCTCTATTGACTTGGAATTATGACAGCACATGAACCAACAGCAAACTTCACAAGATACTATCCAGAACAAAATGCCTCACGCACACAACGTGCAGAGCAAATACGATATATAAAATACCTTGCAGAAAATGCCGGAAATATTATAGATGAGAAATGGGCCAGACACCCACCACCAGAATGAACAAGCATGAGCTTGCAACAAAACAACATGACCAGGTCCGCCTCATGTCAATTCACACTAACAATGAAGGACACCAATTCAACAGGACAACTTTACGATGCTGGAACAGTACATACAGACACAAGTTCGGTAATTCCTGGATTCATCAACTGGTTCCATAAACAGAAATGCTGCAATATACCCCATCTAATCGACTACAACAGACAGAAGTGTATATATTCGGGACAGACCACAATAACAGTGCTTCATCTGGAGGCTACACAACACTGAAGACATCAACCAGGAGGGAAATGTTAGCAAGAAATTGAACTAGCTCAGTTATACGACCAATGACTTTAATGGTTCATACTATGAACTGCGTATACTGAGGCCAGTCTTGTAACTTCTTCCCTTTTTGTTACTTCATTCTAACTGAATTGATTAAACATCACTATATGTTGACACCTCCCTTTTTCAATAAAAGAAAATAAATACAACACACCTCACTTCTTTCACCTGTTCTTCTTGAACGCCAAATGACATTGAATATTACTTGCGTCTTTGTCATGGTCTTCCTTCGACTCCTCTTTCTTAATTAGCTGTCAAGCACGTTCATTTATTTTTCCATGTATGATCAACACATTTACCTTGCTGAACATTGCGTATGTATTCAGTTAACACAGCCTCAATTTTATTTTTAAACAAATATCAATTACTTCGCTTCTAATTTGTGCTGTTCTTCTGCACATATTTTGGGTCATTTCTGTCACAATCTATTTACCTTTCCCCTCTTCGCTGCTATCCATCTGTGCTTCTCGTCACATTTTGAATCTTTTTGACTCCAATTTGATGGTATCCTCGCTCTGCACTTATAAGATTGAGATGTTGCCTCCAACACATAGCTCACCAGAAACTTTTCCTCGCACAACTCAAATGAAACCCATTCCAAGTTTGCAGTACGCTCAACCAATAGCCTTGCAACCGATCTCCCATGAATTGGAAGACATTTCCTTCCACATAGAATTCGAGAAATGCTTTTCCAGTTCTACTTTTAGATGCAGCACTTTTCCTCGGCAGGAAGTAAGTAAATCAGAGATTGTTGCATTTAAACAAAAAAAAACTTTCCGTTCCGATCTGCATATGTTGTGCAAAACCTGCGCCACACCTTCCCCTGCCATCATAGGAATTGCAAAACCTGCGCCACACCTTCCCCTGCCACCACAGGAATTGGAAACCCTGCGTCCACACCTCCTCCCTCACCTCCATCCACGGCCCTAAAGGAGCATTCCACATCCATCAAAGTTTTACCTGCACATCCACCAATATCATTTATTGTATCCGTTGTGTTTGATGCGGTCTCCTCTACACTGGGGAGACTGGACGCCTCCAAGCAGAGCGCTTTAGGGAACATCTCCGGGACACCCGCACCAATCAATCACACCGCCCTGTGGCCCAACATTTCAACTCACCTCCCATTCTGCCGAGGACATGGAGGTCCTGGGCCTCCTTCACCATCGCTCCCTCATCACCAGACGCCTGGAGGAAGAACGCCTCATCTTCCGCCTCGGAACACGTCAACCCCAGGGCATCAATGTGGACTTCAACAGTTTCCAAATTTCCCCTTCCCCCACCTCACACTAGTTCCAAACTTCCAGCTCAGTACTGTCACCATGACTTGTCCTACCTGCCTATCTTCTTTTCCACCTATCCACTCCACCCTTCTCCCTGACCTATCACCTTCAACCCCTCCCCCACTCGCCTGTTGTACTCTATGCTACTTTCTCCCCACCCCCACCCTCCTCTAGCTTATCTCTCCACCCTTCAGTCTCTCTGCCTTTATTCCTGATGAAGGGCATATGCCCGAAACATCGATTTTACTGCTGCCTGAGCTGCTGTGCACTTCTAGCACCACTAATCCAGAAACTGGTTTCCAGCATCTGCAGTCATTGTTTTTACCTTGTTGATTTTAAACCAACTGCGAATCCTCTTGCAAGGATGACTGCCTTGAAAAACTTTTCCTCCTCTCTACAAGAATCTCAGGGAGTCCATCTCCCACTGCAACTCCCAGGTCATTTCCTCTGCCCTGAATCTCTTCAACCATGTCCTGAAACAAACTCGCTGCCACAGCCACATTTGCTTCCTCAGTGCCTGCCTCCATAACGAATACATCCCACACGGACTCTGGAGCACCTTTAAACCAGCAGAGTTCGGACCCGAACAGGACAAACAGTGCAGACTATAGTTTCAAAAACACCAGCAACGGTTGTCCTTCAAGATCCTCCGCTCCACGCTCGCAGCAATGCGCCGGCACCTAACCTCTCTACAGTCAGCCCTGCCTCAGTTGAGGGCCACACTCTCTCAGAATTGCAAAGGACCCACTCTGTACTACATCCTCAGGAGAATTCATACTCTCAACAAACAGTATTTCAACTCCACCTCAAACATCAAAACTGTAAGTACAATAAAATTTTATCTACCCATCTCCATAACCAGCGCTCCTCAAACATTCCAGAAGATTCCCACAGCCTCTGGAACTGCTCGGACGCCATTAGCCATGCGGCTGGTGCAGTTGCCGCACCCACGCTGATTGATGATGTCACTTCTGCTCCCATCATGGCCACTCCCACAGCCACTTCCGCCCCACACAATTCCTCATGCATCACGCGTGACATCACTTCCGCCCCTCACATCATCGCGATGTTACATGCTCAATGACTTCCGCCACCCCGACTGCCATGCCCGCCACCACTTCCACCCCCACCAACACCACTCACCCTCATTCTGCTGACACGCCCCCCACAGATCACACTGTCACCAGTCCCGGCCCCCAAAACCCTGAGGGGAACACCACCCCTGCTCATGACTCCACCCCCATTCTCCCCACCATCACAACCACTCCAGTTACTGGCTCCGCCCCCACTCCCAGCTCCACACCCACACCAGATCCCAGCTCCCAGCCCTGCTGAGTTTTCGTCACCCCTCCATGGCCTCCCCCTCACTGAGGACGAACGATCAGTCCTCAGCAAAGGACTCTCCTTCATCCCCCTACATCCACGCATCAATGAATTTAATACAAGTCGTGACGTAGAAGACTTCTTTCGCTGCCTCCACCTCCGAGATTTCTTTCACAATCAGGCCACCTTCCGAGGACCCCTTCGCCCACCTCCAACACACTGCATGCGCCTGGAAACCCCACGCTGGCCTATTACCTGTCCTCAACCTCTTCATTTCCAACTGCCGCCGGGACATTGACCGCCTCAACCTGTCTACTCCCCTCCCCCAATCCAACCTCTCACCCTCACAACCTGCAGCCCTTCAATCCCTCTGCTCCAATCCCGACCTCACCATCAAACCAGCAGATAAAGGGGGCACAGTGGTAGTCTGGCGGACTGACCTCTACACCGCTGAAGCCAAATGCCAACTCGAGGACACCTCTACTTACCACTCCCTCGACCATGACCCCACCCCTCTTCACCACACCATCAACCCCCAGACCATACTGAACCTAATCACCTCAGGAGACCTCCCACTCACAGCTTCCAACCTCATAGTTGGGAACCCCACACTGCCAGGTTCTACCTCCTTCATAAGATCCACAAGTCTGACCACCCTGGCTGACCCATTGTCACAGCATGCTCCTGCCCCACTGAACTCATTTCTCGACCCTGTCCTATCCCCCCTAGTCCAGGATCTCCTCACATGCGTTCGAGACAACACACACGCCCTCGACCTCCTCCAAGACTTCCGTTTCCCCGGCCCCCAATGCCTCATCTTCACCATTGATATCCAATCCCTCTACACCTCCATCCGCCATGACCAGGGCCTCCAAGTCCTCAGTTTATTCCGCTCCCGACATCCCCAACAGTACCCTTCCACCGATACTTTCATTCGTTTGGCCGACCTGGTCCTCACCCTTAACAATTTCTCCTTCGAATCCTCCCACTTCCTCCAGACCAAAGGGGTAGCCATGGGCACACGTATGGGCCCCAGCTATGCCTGTCTCTTAGTTGGCTACGTAGAACGGTCGATATTCCGTAATTACACCGGCACCACTCCCCACCTCTTCCTCCGTTACATTGATGACTGCATTGGCACCACCTCGTGCTCCCACGAGGAGGTTGCACAATTCATCAACTTCACCAACACATTTCATTCTGACTTTAAATTTACCTGGACCATCTCTGACATCTCCCTCCGCTTCCTGGACCTCTCCATCTCCATTAATGACGACCGACTTTACACTGACATTTTTTACAAACCCATCGACTCCCACAGCTACCTGGATTACACCTCTTCCCACCCTACCTCTTGCAAAAATGCCATCCCGTATTCCGAATTCCTCCGTCTCCGCCGTATCTGCTCCCCAGAGGACCAGTTCCACCACAGAACACACCAGATGGCCTCCTTCTTTAGAGACTTCAATTTCCCTTCCCAATGGTTAAAGATGCCTTCCAACGCATCTCGTCCACATCCCGCACCTCCGCCCTCAGACCCCACCCCTCGAACCGTAACAAGGACAGAACGCCCCTGGTGCTCACCTTCCACCCTACCAAACTTTGCATAAATTAAATCATCCACCGACATTTCCGCCACTTCCATAAAGACCCCACCACCAGGGATATATTTCCCTCCCCACCCCTTTCCACCTTCCGCAAAGACCGTTCCCTCAGTGACTACCTGGTCAGGTCCACGCCCCCTACAAACCACCCTCCCATCCTGGTACCTTTTCCTGCCACCGCAGGAATTGCAAAACCAGCGCCCACACCTCCTCCCTCACCTCCATCCAAGGCCATAAAGGAGCCTTCCACATCCATCAAAGTTTTACATGCACATCCACGAATATCATTTATTGTGGCTGTTGCTCCCGATGCGGTCTCCTCTACATTGGGGATACTGGACGCCTCGTAGCAGAGCACTTTATGGAAGATCTCTGGGACACCCGCACCAATCAACCACACCACCCTGTGGCCCAACATTTCAACTCCCCCTCCCATTCTGCCAAGGACATGGAGGTCCTGGGCTCCTTCACCGCCGCTCCCTCACCACCAGATGCCTGGAGGAAGAACGCCTCATCTGCCACCTCAGAACACTTCAGCCCCAGGGCATCAATGTGGATTCAACAGTTTCCTCTTTTCCCCTTCTCCCCACTCATCCTCGTTCCAAACTTCCAGCTCAGCACTGTCCCAATGAATTGTCCTACCTGCCTATCTTCTTTTCCACCTATTCACTCTAACCTCCTGCCTGACCTATCACCTTCATCCCCTCCCCCACTCACCTATTGTACTCTTTCTACTTTCTCCCTACCCCCACCCTCCACTAGCTTATCTCTCCACCCTTCAGGCTCTCTGCCTTTATTCCTGAAGAAGGGCATTTGCCCGAAAAGTCGATTTTACTGCTCCTCGGATGCTGCCTGAACTGCTGTGCTCTTCCAGCACCACTAATCCAAAATATGCTGTGTCATATTAAAGTTCTACTTCTTTCACCATCATACACTGTTGCCACTGATAACAGAGAGAATGTGATATAATTAATTGAAGCAGTATTATTTCATTTGGAATCACAACGGATGTATACCTTTCTCACTGTTAGATGTCTCTAACTATAGGTCTGTATTCAGCTTGGCACCCGGATCCAAACATGTGTTCCAGACAGCAATGCCTGCAAATATAATTACTATGAATTGCATGAGTACACATTCGTTCTCATGGACTATAATAAGGGCACTTTGCCTGCACAGTCATCTCTATTCTACTTTATTGCTCAGAGCACATGTGAAAGATTATAAAAGTTTACTTGCCAACTGCAATCTTCAACTGCAGCAGCATCTTTTTTTGGTCATAGAAACCACATGGAAGAAATAACCACTGGTGTGTTTTCTCTGAGGTAGCACTTCTGCTATCAGGGATAAACCCTCTTTGAACAGTATTTTTATTACTTTACATTCTATTACTGATAACATTATTTTATACAGGTCTCAATGCGCTTTATGCATCTACTGTCTTCTGACTCTGTCCAATTGTTCTGAATGGTGACAAACCAATATTACCTAGAATTTGGTACCACTTTGCATTCCACAATCTCGTTTAAATTCTGTCAGGAATACATGTTCTTTCACTCTTGTCCCCTGTTTTGGTTTCTTGTGAGTCATCCTCTTTTCTTCATTTTAGATGTCTTGGTCTTCTTCGTGTCTTCGCCTGTTCCCCTCGTTTCAATGATGAATGTTTCCTCTCGATTCCAAAAACTTCCTCGTAAAAAAAGTAGCTAGTTAGGAGTCTTTCCTTAACCTCGTTGCAGAAGTATTAAACATTGTGACATTGATCCAAGAGAGTGGGCGCTGGAAGAGATATAAGAACGAAGAACAAAGAACAAAGAAAATGTACTGCCCAGGAACAGGTCTTTCGGCTCTCCAAGCCTGAGCCAATCCAAATGTACTGTCTAAAACTGTAGGTCAATTCCTAAGCATCTGTATCCCTCTGTTCCCCACCTACTCATGCATCTGTCCAGACGCATCTTAAATGAATCTACCGTGCCTGCCTCTACCACCTCTGTTGGCAACGTGTTCCAAACGCCTACCACTGGTGAGAGGATTTCTGCAATAGTGTTACATATGTATTTAGTAGAGCCAGCATTAATCGTAACCATGTCGTTGCAAAGAAATTTCAAAAGTGCACTGCACAATTATGTGAAACATTGTCAAATTATCTCGAGTGCACAAGAGGTAGACAAAATCCAAGCAGTCCATTTCAGCCCGAGCTTCCGTCGATCATCAGGAATGACGGCATCGATAGACAACAGTGCTGTCCTATAACAATTGTTCGTTAATAACCTGTTTACTAAATCTCAGTTTAGGTTTAGCCAAGGACACTCGACTTTGGAACTCAGTTCAGCTTTGATCCAATCATGAACGAAAGAGCTTAACTCTAAATAGTGAGAGCGAATCCCTTTGACACGACGGCCACATCCGAACATGTATGTCATAAAGAAACCTTCAAGAAGATTGATGTCAATGGGACCAACACCTTAAGGTTTCTCATTGTAATTATCTCAATACCAGAGCATCACTGCAGAAGGTTTCCTGGGCAATGAACTCGCAGAAATATCTTCAGTTCCTTCATCAGTGACCTCATCCTCTTACACATTGTAAAAAGTGGAGTTGCCCATTGATAGTTGTGCAACGTTCAAATGTATTCACAACTCTTGAGATACAGATGCCTCTGTTCGTATTTATCAAAACCTCCTCAACATTCAGGTTTGGACTGATTTTGGCAAGAAATAGTCTTAACACATAATTATCTGGCAAAAGAAAGTGTAACACTTGTAGTCCAAGAAATAGCGAGGCCCCTCATTATTCCACGATATTGTCATCGTTGACTCCTCCGCCAGAAAAATACATTTGTAGAAAGTGACCCCAAAAAAGCATGCAAGTATCATGGCTACAACCGACGTTCAAATGCTGTGGATTCTACAACAAATAACTTCCTTTCTGTTTCCTAAGTTCTGATCCACTATTTCTTGGCCAATAAGGATGAGCATTTTTATGTGTTATAAAGCAGTTTTTTTCTTAATGTGATCTCTGATGTTCGGGGAACTGTTCACGAGCGGAGTGATACAGCACTCCATCAATACGCCTATATTCCAAATGACAGGCTTTGGGGTCCATGCATGCAATGCTTTCGCAGTTCCTTGATGTGCTTTAAGGTAGGCCATCGGCCAGGGCTTGCTTAAAATTGCAAGTATAATAAAAGATCAGTTGATGTAAAACACGGCTGAGAGACTGTGACCAGTATTGGGCACCAGTGCGGAGTTTTTGTGTGGTGAAGTAGGTAGATCTTGAGCCAACATTATTCACCTGCAATTAGCATACACAATATTGCACACAGGAAAGTTTCTCTGAAGTGATGACAATTGAAGTTCAATCAAGTAGTCACAGTTTGAGTTTATTTTTAGCCATTCTGCCTGTTGAAGTGGAAACTGGTCAAGTATACCTTACTGGATTTAAAATACCTTGCTCTAATTTTATGCATTTTCTCTAGCTGTTCCACAATGTCATTTAACAATGTGATTATATCCTATTTTATCCCAATATAATCATGGTCAATATATATTTATTTATCTTTTATTGTTATCTATCAACTTCTTCATATTACATTTACCATTTTTATTGTCACAGTCAAACTTGGTGCATTAATGTCAGTGTTACCTGGAAGCCCAAAAGATTGACTTCCTTATCTTGATCTACAGTATAATTTTCAGTTACAACGGTTTGCTAAATTAATATTCTGCATGTTGCATCACATAAGAACATTGCACAATTCGTAGAAATTCACATTTCTCATATGGTTTATCTTTACTTTTATTAAATTATGACTAATGCTGATATCACAACGATAGCACAGTCAATAAAGCACTCCAATGGCTCTATGTCCTTAAAAACAAAGTAAATTCGGCATTCTTGCCTTCAGATGCATCACCGCCCAAGATCAAAACAAGTTCCACAATGTTGTAAACGCGACCCAGTTTATAAAACACACACACACACAGATACACACACAAAGTAACCTTCCTTCGATTGACTGTATGTACACTGCCCATTCCACGGGAAAGCAGCCAACTTAATCAAACACTCCACCCTCCCTTCCCTCCGAACTGCACCCTGTATATACTGTCTTCCATCGGACAGACGTTTGAACATACATGCTAATAGATTCAAGGGCCTCTTCTTCCCAGCTTTTATGAGACTTATGACTGGTCCTCTCCTGTGGTAGGACTGACTATTCTCTGAACCTTCTCTGTAGCTGTAGCACTGCATACTGCAACTGATCAATTCCCCCATATATTCGATGCATTTATATGTGATGCAATTTGTCTGGATAATACAGATGCCAAAATATTTCACTGTACCACGATATCTGCGACAATAATACATCAAATTAAATCAAAGTTGATGAATGTTATTTAACATATAGTACCGAATTATTTTACAGTGTTATTTGTTTTCTCTGCAATCTATGGGTATTCTCCCCATGTGCAGACTTTCAGTTAATATAAGTTACTGGTTGGCTTGATATTTCATTATGACATATACTTATCCTTATGGCTGTAACTTTTTATCATTTTAAAATAAACATTCCATTTACTGCTTAATGTTTACTGCAATTAACTACTTACAACTCTATCCCAACAATTCCCTAACAATAGTAACTAAACACATTTTACACAGCAATTTATTATCTAAATTATACTTCTGCATAGATATAATGCAGTTAATTTAAGATTCCAAAATATCATTGAATGACATGAATTTTACTTATGGAAATGAGTACCAGAGAATATTAAAGTAACTTGCAATGTCACAGATATAGAAGGTGCAACGTGGTCAAGAAACCTTGGTATATTTCGATTATTTTATTATAACTAACACCTGAAATCTGTCTGGGATCAACAGTAAAGTGTTAAACTTAATTTAGAGTCTGCACTTCCTATTTCGCAACTTTTGTTGTCATTAACTCTATATTCTTATGAGCCTGTTACAGTGATTGAATTCAAACAATGTCTTCTGATATACATGCAAAAATATCCCTAGTTCATTGTTAATAATACAAACGTGATGCATCATGGAGTCATGAAAGAAAATCAGATCAGACAGAGAATGCGCAATATGCTAGTAGTTGATACTGTGAGAAAATCGTACTTAGTGTTTCATTTCTATTATCACAATTTATAATTGGAGCATTAACAAATACAAAGAAATGGAAAGGAGGAGGGGCAACGAACAATAATTGCATTTTTGATGCATAATTAGTTAACAAAAGCGATAATGTTGCAATGACTCGAAATATGAACAATGACATAGAGAAATTCTCGAGGATAAGTACAATAAATGAAAGCAGGATTACTCACAACAAATGCAGTCCATATTGGGGTGGGGGGGGGGGGGGGCGGAGGGGGGGTGAAGGCAAATGGAAAGAGCCTTCTTCTACGTTTATTTATGATAAATGAAAATGAAGATGAAGCAACTATTCAGTCAGATGCAATCTAATCAGGTCAGATAAAAAGAAATACTCAAGAAAAATGTTGAGCAAATTTTGGAATGCATACCTTTCTCCTTACTTCTCAGTTTTTGTTCTAAATTTAATAAATAAGAAGTGTTATTGACATAAATGTGAAAATGCAATATATCCACAATAACTATTGCTTGAAACAACAGGCCGATGTATGTACATATCAAATTAAAACACAATTCTCGTGTTTCTTGAGTTCTGGATTACTTTATCTTCGTCATTAAACTTCTGAAATGACAATAATTGATTTGTAGGACTTGTGAAACAACTGAGAATATCTCAATGGTCATGTTAAAATATCGTGCAGCTGCCGTTTCGCTACTTTGCTAAATCATATATTCAGTCTAGGTTACGAATCTCATTTTACGCATGATTAACATACGGTCATAACTTTAATATGCATGAAGCAATGGACATGTAATTATGCAGAACGGAATTTTTGAAAAAAAAAGAAACAATTTGCAAGTATGCTTTCTTCACAATTTTTGTCGTTTCTGTAGAAGTTACGAAAATGACATTTCTTCCACAACAACTTGAATGTTAACAAAAAAAAGTTTTTTCCTTCGTGTGGAAACTTTTACGATTCTGTAGTATTGTTTGGTTGTGTGCCCGGTTCAAACAACGTTTGTACCCAGTTCCAGCAAAACATTTGAATTGCATAAACTTTGAAACGTTAAACCAGAATAAGAAAATAAATTTTCTCAATACTAATACTTGATTTGTTAAGACATGAATGCTCATTATATGGCTGGCCTTTTGTTTTCCCCCGCTCTTCCGATGGACCATTTATAACTTTATCAATCAAAATTTTATCCAGTTTTATCTTGAAAATATTCAATAAACCTGGTTCTGGTGGGTTTTCTTTTTTTTGGGGGGGGGGCGGGGGCAGAGAGAAGTCTAATGACAGACAACAGAGAGAAAGAAAAATAAGCAAATATTTCTCTAAAATAGTCCTCCTTATTTTTCGAAGCTCGCATTTCCAGAAGCATTCTCGAAGGGAAGTGATATCTTAGTATCCACTAAATGAGGTCTTTCCATCGTCATCCATTTTCAACAGATCACCTTTCACGCTTAAAAAATGCTTCAATGGATTAAATAATCCCTACAATGTGGAAACAGGCCAGCTAGATCAACATGTCCAAACCGACACTCGACAGAGTAACCAATCCAGACCCATTCCTCTACCCTATTGCTCTAATTTATCCCCCTAAACAATGTACCTAACCTAACACATCCCTGAACACTATGGGCAATTTAGCATGTCTAATTCACCGAAACTGCATATCTGTGGAGCCCTCAGTGGGTGTCCATGCAGACACGTGGATAACATACAAAGACAGTCATCCGAGACTGGAATCCAACCCAGTTCCCTGGTTCTGTGATGCAGCAGGGCTTACCACTTAAACACTGTACCGGTAACAACATTATCATTCAAATGCATAAATAAAATGCTCAAATCTAGAACGACAGTACATATTGTTCAAGTTGACCTCATATGATGAACTCTCCACCTATAGTAATTATTGCAGAGACGACTCTCAAATCAGATTTAAATGCATGCAACGGCTTTGCCAAGTCACTGGAAATAAATTAAAACTGCTATACATAATGCATAAACAAAGAACAAAGAATTTAAAAAATTACAACACAGGAACAGCCATTCACCCTCCTCGTCTGCACTGATCCAGATCCTCTGTGTAAACCAGTTGCCTATTCTCTAAGAATCTGTATCCATCTGCTCTATGACCATTCGTGTACCTGGGAGGAAGTGAGGACTGCGAATTCGGGAGATCAGAGTCGAGAGCGTGGTGCTACAAAAGTGCAGCATCAGAGGAGCAGGTGAATTGATGCTTCAGGCGCCGGCCCGACATAATCATTCGTACTTATATATGACATAAACTGGGATCTTCATTAACCCTGATTGCTTAAGATATCTCATGACCCCTTTTAGTACTCTTAATTCCTCGTTTCAGATTGGTCCTTCTTTCCCAATATTCTTCCAAACCTTTGTCTGTTTTCTGTCACCGAGACCTTACATATGCTTTCTTTTGCCGCTTAGTTGGTCTCACAATTTCATTTATAATCTATGGTTCCATAATCTTGCCATTTTTAATCCCTCATTCTCAACGGGGCATGTCTGTTCTTCACTCTAATCAAACTCCCTTAAAAAACCTCCCACATAGCAAATGTGGATTTCTATTCAAACAGCTGCTTCAAATCCACATTCCCCAGCTGCTGCCGAATTTTGCGATCATTAGCCTTCCCCAAATTTAGCACTATTTATTTAGGACCGTCTTGACATTATCCATGAGTATTCTAAAATTTACGCAATTATGAAGACTATTCCCAAAGTAATCACTTATTGAAAATTCAGACATGTGGGTGCGCTCTATCACACGTTTCCTATTTCTGAGCTCTACTAATATTGTCTCACTGTTCGAGTCCTCCACAGTGCCCTCCGCCAGCAAAGCTGCCATATCCTCTCTGACCAGTAATGCAAAACCTCCACTCCTTTCATCTTCCTCTCTGTCCCGCCTGAAGCTTCGATACCATGGGATAATTAGTGGCTAATCATCCCTTCCCTCAACAAAGTCTCAGTAATAGCGATAACGTCATATTTCGAGGTAATAAATTAAACCAAATATCATCTGTCTTACCAACTACACTTCGGACATTAAAACAACTGCACTGCAAAGCCCCTTGTGTCTTTACAATCATCATTTGCTCCCTGCCTACTCTTCCCCTTTGTCACGTTAACTTCATTTTTTAGTTCCTGCAAAGCTTCAATTACTACCTCCTTACTGTCCACTAACTTCCTCAATTCGTTTTCATCCCCATGCCACATTAGTTTAAACCCGCACCAACAGTGTAAGCAAAAACACCTCTTCAGACCTTCCTTCCAGTCTGGCCCAGGCTTGGCACATCCAACTCGTAAAAGTCCCAGCTCACCCAAAATCAGTCGCAATGTTACAAAAATCTGAACACCTTCCTTCTGCATCATATCTCAAGCCACACATTCATCCTTCCTATTGTTATATTTCCAGCCTGATGAGTATATAGCACTGGTAGCATGCTGAGATTACTACCTCTGAGGTCTTACTTTTTAACTTTGCTCCTAACTCGCTGAATTGTGTGTGTGGACCTCATCTCATTTTTCTTAAACCTATATCATTGCTGCTTACATGCATCAAGGCAGCTGGCTGCTCATCCTCACCCTTCAGGATGTTATGTAGCAGATATGAAACATCTCTGACCCGTGAACCTGGGAGGCAACATACCATTCAGGAGTCTCGTTAAAGGCATATACACTTCCCTTGTAATTGAATCCCCGATGACTGTAGTCTTTCCACTCTTTTACCCTTAATTCTGTACTGCAGAGCCAGTTACGATGCCATGAACCTGGCTGCTGCTGACTTCTCTTGGTGAGCCATCACTACCACAGTATGGAATACAGTATACCTGCTTTGGAGGGATATGACCGCAGAGGACATCTGAAATGCCTTTCTTCTCTTTTTCTGTCTTTTATTTATCTATTCCTTCTCTCCCTCAGAAATTAGAATCTACAGTATTACTAATTCGCTAAACGTTCTATCCATGACCCCTTCAGCATCAAGGATGCTCCAAAGTGAGTCCACGTGCAGCTTCATAGCTGTAGTGCAGTCTAACAACAGCTGTAACTGGACACCTTTACTGCACGTGAAGGAGTCAACACCATCAACAGTGTCCCCCTGAGTTCCCACATTGAGTAAAATGAGCACAACATGGTGAGGCAGTTTTACAAATGGAATCAAGAATGGCTGTAAATTGTAAATGGGTCGTGGTGCTTTGGGGTAATATGGAAATTGGTGTATTCAGTTAGGAAAGATTAATTGGCATCACAAGGATGTAGCAATATTTCAAGAGATTGATTGAAGTGACTATCATTACTGTAGAACTTATCAATCTTGTTCAAAACACAGGAAAACATTGAAACCAGTGGAATTCACTAAACAGTTTGAAGCTAATTGAATTTGTTCCAATCAAGATCTTCATGAATCTGACGGAACAGGAAATGACTGAATCCAAGTTACATCAGATCACTAACACCAACAAAAATGCATCCTGTTGGTTTCAAATGCTCATGAACAAAGTAATGTTATTTGGTAATTTTACCCAGTTGCAAAATATGGCTTTGTCGATACATTTTCCTCTCTGCTCATGAATTTCTTAAGTTCATTTGTATGTAAGTAAATTATTTTGATTTTGTTATGAATCGGAATGATCTTTCATGGTTCCAGAGGGTGATACTGTGTACAAAAAAAGTACATGAACTAATACCACGGCATTGAAGATAAACCTCAATTTTGATTGCTCATATTAACTGGGAAGTACACCTTCATTATTTATAGCTTACGTACACCGTTTGTGCGTGCAACTGAAATACTTTATTTTCCCAACAATTTCATATGGTATCCTTAGAAATCTGATATAAGCTCTCTTTTTTGTTCACCTGAATCTTGGCAAGTTTCTTTCAAAATTTTCTGTTCTGATATTGAACAAAAAACAAGTTTCAATGGGTAAAGCCAACGTTCTTAAACTGTTAAACAATATACAAAAATATTCTGAAAAGCATCTATAAGGAATTTGGCCAGACAGACGCCGAGATTGTCCCATTTCATTTGTGACATTAATGAAGATGCAATCACTTAATCATTGAACATGAAAAACGTACTTGGATGAAGAAAAAGAAGAACATTCTCCTTTTTCAGATTCAACACTGGTTCTCTGGCAGTTGCGAGTAAGAGCGTTGTAACATTGCTTTTGCTTGTGTGTCACTTTTTTTTTATCATGATAGTTCTTGATAAGTCTTTCTTAAACTGGCCATTCGAGAAACAGACTTCGACCAATGGAATGTGCTCCTTCTTAAATGGAATCCTTGTTGTGATATAGTTCTAAGTATTTTATTTGTGAATCTTGTTTTTGTTGCTTAGTGTTTGATATTAGTGCTGGCAGAACTTAACTGAACAATTATGCAAGCAATGTGAGGGCTACAAAAAGCCACAGACGAGGAATACATATGTGCTCTCTTAACAGAATAAGACTTTACAGCAATTCTGATAATGTGAGCAAATTGTAACTATATCCAATAATTTTATTACACTTGAAAGTTCGAAGATAATATTAACATATAACATCATCACTCACTGGAAAACAAATGAAATCCGCTGACGCATTTAATGGATGGAAAGTTATCATTTTAACTGTAATAAAGATGTGAGCTTTTCGATGAACCAAAATGGCTGCCACTCAAGCGAAGCTATCTTTCGAAGCCATTATGTAATAACCCATTCACCGGTGGACAATATCTAAGTGCCATATCGCTAAGATACATTATTTTCATCAACACATGCCCAATGAGTCTCCATATGAATAATTTATTCCTGCTGTAATGGAGTGCTGTTACTGTATGTTCCACTGAACTTTTAAATATCCTTCCATTCGGTCGCATGTATATATAAGTTTCACATTTGAAGCGTTGTGCATGAGGTCATCATATCTCATGATAATATTTATGAATTTGACTGCAAAGGTGGAAATGTTGGATTGATAAATGGGAAGAAGTTCTCATGGTACCAAAAAAGCATTATCTCCAGAATCCCCCACCTCGCCAACCTGAGGTTGCGAAAGAACATGTATTTAATTTAAGTTGATAACATTCACTGCCTTGACCAAACTTGGAAATTAATTGTTACCGAAAATGAACTTAAAACATTCTGCATTGTCCTGATGTTCATAGTAGGTCAGGTATCAGATTCAGTTATTTCATAATCGAAAGAACAAAATAAATATGGGATGTGGAAACAGAGACTTTTTTAAAAAAATTGCATTGTTCGACCTCTCACAGACTGCTTTACATCTAAAGAAAAGTGTAGCCGGATGATAAATAGGCTGAATTAACTCCATTGTGCTAAACACTCTAAATTGTCTTTAAAGCATTTAGTGAAGTGATTTGCTTATTTTAATTTAAAAGATAAAGAACATATGTCGAAAACATAATCCTTTTTACATGATTTACATGACACAATCCCCAAGCTGCTGGAATGAGGACTGGGATGTTACATTCGTTTCTTCACTGGTATGCATGTATTACAACCCCAAAGTACATCTTCGTCAATGCAGTTATCTGCTGCAAAGAGTGTCAAGGTCCACATTCCAAACGCTTTGTAACTGATGCGTGATGTTCTGAATTCCCCAAATGTTTTAGAAAAACTCTCCAATTTTCAAAGGCAATTTTCTGGGCCTCTATCCAACAGCACCATAGCGTACATGTCAACTCTCCTGAAACTCTGAAATACGTTCCAACTTTGATTGCGTAAGGCACAGCTGGTTCTTATTCAGAACAATGATCAGGCACTTTCCAGATTCAAAAGGAAAATATTTACCATTCGCCAACCTTTCCACAGCGGCCTCTGTTAATTGCAAAGGGAAATGAAACATATTTTAAAATATGAAACACAGGCAAGTGTTAGCACAAGATGCAGATCATTTACATTTGCCACGGGGTATATATGCAGTCCATTGTCCACTCAATTAAAATTTTGATTAAAATTGCAAAAAATAATTTTCATTATGAAAGCAGCTTAAATCAAATTGTCATCCCGCCAACATTTATATATCAAGATCCTCCGAAATCCTGTCTCTTGTTATCATTAAACGTGATTTTTCCAGCAATGATGGTAGTGTCATCAACAGTTCCGAATTGCAGATCTTTGATTCAATCGCTACAGAAACAAAACAGAATAATTACTTTTGTATGAGACTAAGGTACACCATTAGTCGTCAGTACAATGCACCGAATGTACAGGAACAGAGCCAAAAAAATCGTAAGATCATAAGAAATAGGAGCTAGAGTAGGCCATCTGGATGATCGATCCTGCCACGCCATTCAATTAACTCATAACTGGACTCGTGGACTCAGCTCCACTGACCTGCCCGTTCACCATGAAACATAATTACTTTTCTGATCAATAATCTATCTATCGTTGCCTTAAAAAAAATCAACGTGGTAACCTGAACAGCTTCATTAGGCAGTGAATCCTACAGATTCACAGCCCTTATCTGAAAAAAAATCTTCTCCATTTAGTCACAACTTTGCTCACCATCATATTGAGACTATACCACCAGTTATGGTTTCATGAGCCAATGAAAAGAAAAGCTCCTTACATTTGTTTTATCTGTTCACTGGATAATCGTATAGGTTTTTGCAAGTTTCCACCTCACATTTTTCGAAATTCCTGTGTGTGCATTCCCGTTGACTTAATTTCTCCACATAATTCAACACGCTCAATTCCGAATTCAAACTATTGAACCTCCTTTGCATCCCCTCCGTGCAAATGCATCCTTTCTCAAATAAGGAGACCAAAACATTCTTTAGTACTCCAGTGTGGCCTGACGATCGCTGTGTACAAATACAGTATTACCCTTCTGTTTTTAAACTTCATCCCCCCCGAAATGAAGAACAATATCCCATTTGCCTTCTCAGTTACCTGCTGCAACTGCAAACCAACTTTTTATGATTCCTTCACAAGCACATCCATGTCCCTCTGCTCAGAACACTGTAATTTTTCACGAATTGAATAACAGTCCATTTTGCTGTCAATCCTACCATAATTGATGACTCCACATTTAACACAATCTCCTTTGAGCCATCACCACAGTTTTATTTCATTTAAACCACATCTCTACTTTCATTATGCTTCAGTAATATTTTTGAAGAAGACAACTACTTCTATTTTGGAATTCATTCTAAGATTTCTCTTTCTAAGACTGTAATTTCTTATTCCATGTGCTTAGCAACATGATTCTTACCCGTGTCTTGGAGATTGACCTTCAAGGCGTTTATATCTGTGATGAAAGGGACAACACATGAATTTTGTTGGGTCCGACCATCTCAGATTATGACTTTGGCCTTTGGCTAAGGTGGAAGAATTCACGTTCACGCGATGAACTGTTTCATGGAATATGCTCCAAAAATTTGAGTGTTTAAAAAACCTAAAGGAAAAACGAGGTCTTGAACAGGATTAACATGTCAAGAATGGTTACAAAACATTCCTCAGTAGGTGATATTTACCCGATTACATCAACTTGCTTGAATGGAACAGCAAGTAGCATCGAGAATGTAACTGTGAATCATGTTAGTTTTCACCTGTTTAAGTCCAGATAGAATAAAAATCCAATACAGTTCCGTCAAATTTGCAACAAGAGTATGCTGGGCAAGACGTCTTCCTTTCAAGACTGGGAACACTTAAGCTGGCACTGATGAGAAATAAAGAAATCACAAAAAAACTCTTAAGTTTCTCTATTTTGTTTTGAACCATATTCCAATGAAGGTTCCCCAGCCTGGACAACGTGCATGAACTAAGATGCAGATCAAAGCAAAGTACATACACACCGGACATATATATTTGAATGGCGCCATGTGATATATAATATTATAAGCATAGCACTGTCTCTAAAACATTACATCGAAATCATATAGGCGAGATAGGTTGAATGTGTAGCTGTGCAAGTTTGAATTGAGTATTGAACAAGTTATACGTTTCACAGATTTTCAACTGTCAGGAGTGTAAAAGGGTATAAGATGCCGTGTAGATAGGTGTGCTATCATCAATTAAAGGTGTTGTGTTAATAGTGAATAATAGAATGGGGTTAGTACTGTCTGGTAATAGCGGCATTAATGTAGGTTGTCAGCAGTGGACGATAGCTTACTGTCGATTGGTGGATGGATGAACTGGTGTGTTGGGGAAATTTCGTTTGAAAATGTGATATTATCGGTCAGCTGTTAGCGTCAGGGCTTTGTCGATGAGCAAAGAAATATGTCATTACGAAGGAATGTGTTAAAGTGCCTGCGATAGAGTAATATGATGATGACATGCAATGTGACATAGGATATCTTAGTTTATTCTCAGATATGAAGGTGCAGGGTCAGGCTGCATGGTTTTAATGATATTACTGAGTTAGGATGAAAAAAATGCAAAATAGTTGATCAGAAAATGTCGATGGTGAGGTTTCAAGTTTTCAAAATGCAAAGTTCTCTTGCACGTTTTCAGAAGGTCTTTTCTGTAACATTTCATGCTGGGTCGCAGATCAAAATGGGATAGATTGTAACATTTCTAATGGTCTATTGGTGAAACAGATTAGCAGCCTACCTGGGACTGAGCTAAAATGATTGTAGATCATTGTCATGTCGCTTATGTAAACCGTTTAATCAGTGAATCTTGCTGTTTTCACAATTTAGCACTTCCATTTATTGCATCAATGCAGCATTCCAAAGTATTGACTCCAATGAATAATACTGCAGTTTAACAGTATTTTGTTTCTCATGAGATCAGTTGGACTATCATGCCACATTTTAATTTTTGCTGTTTGTGAATTCAAATCACAAAAATGAAAGATTCAATGCATTCTGTCTCATAACGGTGGATTGCTTTACAGCCACACCACACATTTGCATACATTATTGGTATGAACAAAACATTCATTACAAAACAACTTATTGAAAGCCGTTCCACAGTTTCTGTTCCTTATCACAAGGCTGGTTCAAACATGCTTTTGAAAGAATAGTGGCGTGAACCACTATGGTTCGGCTGTAACAGACAATTAATAAACAATATACAAATACAAATTTATCAACGTCATGGATAGTGATCAAATTAATGGCGCATGCAATCATTAACGCATTAAATAAATAAGTTAGAACCTTCTGCTTATTCGAAATCGTTGTGCCTGTTTGATTATGCTTATAGTTATGGTGTGATTGCACATATTTTAGAGAAGGAAAATACATAACTTCAGAGAAAATGTTAATGCATTTTCCTTTTGGGGCATGGTGGCTCACCGCTTAGCACTGCTACCTCATAATACCAGGGACTTGGGTTGAATTCCTGCCTTGGTTAACTGTTCGTGTGGAGTTTGCACATTCTCCCCGTGTCCGTGTGGATTTCCTCCGGGTGCTCCAGTTTATTCCCACAGTCCAAAGATGTGTAGGTAAGGTGAATTGACCATGCTAAATTGCCTATAGTGTCGGGGCATTAGTCAGGAGCAAATAAAAGGTAGGGAATGGGTGGGTGGGTACTCTTCGCAGTTTCGATGTGGACTTGTTGGGCCGAAGGGCCTGTTTCGATACTGTAGGTAACCAAAATTAATCGAATCTAATCATAACAGGAGCAGCTGGAAAAGTCCCTTAATTATGAACTTATTGTGATTGAGAAAATGACCTCGAAGATGTGCCTCGACTAAAGTATTCTCCTGAAACGCTTCCATATTTTCTTTGTGTGTATGTGTGTCAATGACATTAATGCTATCGTTAAGAACAATAAAAGAACGAATGTGTCACTGTTTTTGCATATCCAACCCATTTTAAATAAATGTAAATCACATGTAACTTTCAAAATTGATGTTGACGTCCATAAAAAACTATTATTTTAAAAAAATTATCTTTGCATACAATTTAATAACATAAATTATATTTCCGCATCTTTGACTTACCTTTTTCTTTCTGAGTCAGTTTAATATCTAACAAATGGAAATGGAGTGAATGTTAAGTACTCAAGTAAACAAATATGACTGACAGATTAGGAGCAATTATTGAGAAAAATCTTATTTAATGCAACACAAATAAATTCACAAATCCAATAATCACACAAGCGAATTATCCAAATTCCAGTTTATCAAGATGTTTCTGTAATAACTATCTTGCTAATTTCAATGAGATGTTGCTGGTGCTTGAAGTCAAATGAAAGCAAAATTATGTACAATATCCTGGTTTGGGTTTGGTTAAAATGAACGTTAATGGAATCGTGCATGGGGCTGATTGGTACCGAAAAAAAACTTATTCAGAAAATGGCTTGCATAAGGTTAAGTTTACATTGTAAAATGGGACATGAACTATCTTTATTAAATTCTGAGAAAAGTTTGGCTACTGATAGGTATAGTCAACTATTGATGCATTGTGAATGTGAATTTCCATGTTGCCCGTTATGTTATGAAGTGGTTCAAAGATATAAAAAGAAAACAAACACAAGAAAATGAAGTCTGGTTATAGAAAAGAGGAAGACAAAACACAGAGCCGTGGAGTTTCACTAAACTAAATGGTATCACTAAATGAAACTGAAAATAAATCATCTGATGCTTAGAATCGTAATTCAACGTTCCATTTGGAAGTCAAAACGCTGACGTGAACCAGCAAGTAATACATAGTCGAAATAAGTCATTCTAGCATTTCTGATTTCATGAGGCAATGTACTCGGTTTTCACTCTATTCATTCGTCACAAGTATATTTTCTCATCATCATTACAGCGATGTACATCCTATTCTTTATACTATCTCAGAATTTAAAACTGAATCAGTAAAAGTAAATGAAAGCCACATCAGAGAAGATGCATTCTTTCTGTGAGCTGTGCGGCAGCATATACTTTTTTAAACGAAAAATAATGTTTTTTTTTTAAGAAGAGGAAAACAAACCAATAGCTTTTCCCTTCGGAGCATGAATATACAAGCATATGGATTTTAGCCAAAAGTTGAGCAATGTTGAAAACACAAGGAAGATCGGGCTCATGAACTGAAACCTTACCCGTGTCCTGCAGAGTTTCCTTCAAAATCTGTAGATCTTAAGAAAGTAAGTATTAATAATGAAAATAATTCAATTTCACGTGAACATACTTTTATAAATTTCAGGCTGAGGAGATGTACTGCATGCAAGTTTCATGTCACTAAGCTAAAAAAATTAAAAAATCAACTCTGAATAGACAAACAACTTCTGAGGCACAGCGGATTCATATTCATTTAAATTATAATTGCCGAATCAATAAATTCAACATGCAAATAACATCATGACTTGACTGCTGGAGTTATCCATTCACATTTTTGTCATATCTAGAAGAAATGTGAGGTTGAATTTGATATAGATTGAACAACCACCTCGATGTCCACAAACAATAAACTTCATGTTTACTTTTCCTTAACTGAAATAATATGATTAAAATTCTATTAATTATTTAGATATTATTACCATCTGAGGAGCATGTTTAATTATACTGTCTAACCTGTAACCAATTGAAAGTACTTGCATCGATCACGTTTTGGTGCATTATTGATGTAATCATCCTTACTTTCTTGGAACATTAACTACCATAGTTAAAAGCATTCGTGTATTCCATTAGTTTAGCCTTGAAATACAAAACCTAGCTCTGCACGTCCACGTATCACACAAACCTTGAACAATCTGTTAAAAAACAAACCTGTACTGTGCTATTTGAGGATGAAAGAGAAAGTGAGGACTGCCGATGCTGGAAATTACAGTCGAAGATTGTGGTGCTGGAAAAGCACAGCCGATCAGGCAAGATCCGAGGAGCATTAGAATCGATGTTTCTACCATAAGCCATTAATTGAAATGACCAGCATGACATGTACTTCGCAGCATAGCATAAAATATTCTGCACGATTGCAATTCAATTACATTCTTGATTTAGTATTATCCTGTTTTATCTCAAAATGTTCACAATTCGTTGAGCACTTGCTTCTTTTATTCTTATAAACGTTTAGGAATCGTTACTGAGTCCAACTTGAAGTTACATTGTTCAATACTTATCGGCAGCATTTTGTCTGGCAAATACGATAATGCTAGTTTACGCCTTCCTAAATTACTAATTTTCTTTTAGCTCTGATGAGCTCAAATATAACTTTTCTTAAGTCATTCTAGACTCAATCATGAATTGCAACAATTATTACATAAGATGTGCTCTCTCAGTCGCATTTTTTTCCATAAATATCAAACTAACTTCAAAGATTATCATTAAGGAAGAGAATTGAAAACCTTAAAGGTCCATCAAAGCATAGCTGTATCCACCTTAGAAATTAATTGAAAGGAAGTCACGCTTCTTTGAGGACTTCGCTACTTTTAGTGCTGTTGATTTCTGAAATCGATTTAAATTCCATTTCAGTAAATAAGAGCATGTTAAAATTCGGGGCAAATCAAATTTTTGTACCAAAAAACAACAAAAAAAGCACATTATGAGGAGCAGCATTGCTCGTTGAATAGACACTGCCCTCAAACAATTATAATGTTATATAAATGTTGAAGGATCTTCCATGTCCAACATTTGCTTAAGCACACAAGGCACAATCCATCAGACCATAACGGAATCTTCGTCAGACAAGATGCCTTGAAGGCAGAAAACTCATCCGGAATCAGATGGCCTAAGAGACCTTGCAGTTTGTTGGTTCTGGTCAGACTGTCGTTAAAGAGTAGATAAATTCAGATAGGTTGAGTGGACTAAACAGGTTGACTATAATCTCTGTAATTCTAGCTTTGTAACTTAGTCAAATTGAATTGTGAGTTTTCTGGTGCTTGCTACATGAATGCTTAGCTGGTATTTGAGTGATTAATTATCAATATCTGGATCAGCTAAGCTTTGGTATGTGCTTGGTGTTATTGTCCGCTGTAAAACGTGACTGCAGCTGTATTGTGGAATGGCACGAGAAAAAAAAAGATTTCAATTATGTAATATTTCCTAGCATTTTTCATGATGTATTGCAGATCTTCACAACGTCAGTGTAAAGCAATTCTGAATTATAATATTGAGAAGGATTTTGTTGTGCACGGGAATTGTTCATTTGATAATGAAAATTCCTGTTCAATTTCTATGCAGAGCATGGCGTGAGGGTATCAGAATGTCTCAGCATGAATTTTGCTTGTATATCCAATCGTTGACCAGAATATGTGGCTCATACGTCTTCTCTATCATGAAGATCTAAAAAAAAACTACCTGAAATATCTGATAATTCTTTAACTCAAAGTATGACAATGCTCCACACATATAAAATAGTCCTTAAATTTCCTTTTGTTAGTCAAGACCACTGAAAATTAACTGACAATGCTATATTCTTGGCTCGTTTCATTCCTTACTTTTGTTTGTCGAGATTCCTCCAATGTTGTGTAATTTTCCAATTTTATCCAGGATCTATCCCGCAAATGCAATGTTATTTGTCTTGATCTCTCTACTAGAACTTGCAAAAGACAATAATGATGAAATATCATCGATTCTGTGTGAATTGCTGCGCTTACCTTTCAGTTTTTCTTTGAGGAGGGTCTCTAATCAAAACATAATTAAAATCTAAGTGCATATTTATGTATATTTTGTGCACTGATCCCTGTCAAAACATATTCAGAACTAGCATAGATTCAACACAGAGAAAAGAGTGAAAGTGAGAAACCGGGCCAAGAATTTTGATCTTGCAGCCAACTGTCGAATATCGAAACCTTAATTAAAAACTCTGCTCGATAATTGCAAGACAACTGGAAATAATATCAGCAAAATAAATTGCAATACATCTACATGAATTGATCTTACGATAGTTGAACCTGTTTCGTTATACCCAAAGCTGGGTTGCCTTTATTTTGAGAAGGTGCAGATTAGTAATGTCGAAATAAAACAAAGTCTCAGAGTATCAGGTTAGAAATGAGTTGTGTTGGAAAACGGTGACTGCTTCAAACACGTGTGTAAAGATCCATACACCAGAGCCAAGAAACTTTAGAGTGTTGTGCGTAGCATAATAAGAAATGAAGGTTAACTTTAATTACAATTGATTGATATGCATTGTTGTTACGTAACAATTATGTAATTTCGAATTTGGGTCAAAAATGTAGCTGACACAAAGTTAACCGCTAGGGAGAGACAATATGGATAATGTGCTTTTTAAATAGTTCAATGCTTCAACTAAAGGTTGACTTTCTTTCCGTGTAATTTCTGGATAAATGAGAATGTATTTTGACATAATTTAGAGGGCTTAAAATATGTTGAACTCAAAGAATTTTATGTAATTATCAAAACGTCACTGGACAGAAAGATTATGTATGGAAATACAAGACTGAGTGTATAACACGAGTATACCAACTCAATAGACACGATGTAATCAATTTACTGTCCAGATTTTTAACTAACATGCCAGTAGTGATGCTACTATTCGTAAATAATCATTATAATCAGAGCAATTCGGATGTTCAAATTAATACTCATATTGGCAATAGGGTAATTTTGATAATTATAGTATTCTTATAACGAGACTGAGTTCCTTCCAGACTCAAGCACTTGTGCATCCGACGTTGGTTGTGGAGAGTTGTTTTTTCATACTGAACGCCTGTACCCAGCAGAATTCCAAATCTATTGATGTTGGGTCGACTGTTGTTTGTCATTGACATAAATGATTTGGATCAGAATTCAGGAGGCATGCTTAGTAAGTTTGTGTATGACGCCGACATTGGTGGTACAGTGGACAGTAAAGAGAGTTATCTACGGTTGCAAACGGACCTAGATTTATTGGACAAATTGGCCGAGGGCTGAGGGCTGAGACTAAGTTAATTTGGATGGATGCAGAGTATTACGTTGTAGTAGAACGTCGAAGGGCAAGATTTATACAGTTAATGGTAAGGTCCTGGGTTGTGTTGTCCAACAGAGGTACATAGAGATTCACTTACACAGGTCTTTCAAAGTAGCATCACAGGTATACAGACAGGTTACTTAAGAACACATTGAGCATGTCTACATTCACTGCGCAAACCATTGAGTATCGTCATTGGGAAGTGATATTGATGTTTTGCAGAACATTGGTGATGCCTGCTTTGGAGCACTGTGTACAATTCTAACCGTTCTGCTATAGGAAGGTTATCATTAAATTCGACAGGTTTCGGAAGGAGGAAACATAGATTTTGCTGGGACTGGAAGGGTTGAAGTACAAGGAAAGGCTGGGTAGACTGGGACTTCTTCCACTTGAACGTAAGAGCTTTAGGAGTGACCTTAGAAAGTTGTAAAGACGTCATGAAGGGAAAAGTAACGGTGAATAACAAAGGTCTTTTTTCCTAGCAGTAGGAGGTTCCCATCCAGAGGTCGTATATTTAAAGTGAGAGGAGAAACATTTGAAAGGGAATGACGGGCAACTTTTCCACAGAGGCTGGTTCGTATGTGCAATGACTGCCAAAAGAAGCAATCGACTCAGTGCAGTTCCAGCACTTTGGGGAATTTCAGAAAGATATATGAGTAGGAAAGATTCAGATGGATTGAATTGAATTTATTGTCACGTGTACTGAAGCACAGTGAAAAGCTTTATTTTACGAGCAATAGAGGCAGAGCAAAGAGTTAAGTAGAATAGATAAGTAAACAATAGGTAAACAGCGGTTAAAAA
This sequence comes from Chiloscyllium plagiosum, assembly GCF_037043375.1. NCBI lineage: Eukaryota > Metazoa > Chordata > Chondrichthyes > Orectolobiformes > Hemiscylliidae > Chiloscyllium > Chiloscyllium plagiosum. Next base: position 13,773,882 of record NW_028270176.1, read on the forward strand.
ATACCCCCAAAAACACAGGTAGACGCGAATGTTAAGAGATTGTCAATCCATTCAGTATTTTAAAAACAGTAGGGTAGAAACTGTTTCGAAATCGGCTGGTGCATGTTTTCAGGTTTCTGTACCTTGTCTCCGATGGTAGAGATTGCAGAAAAAACTTTGCCAAGGTTGGAGAGATCTTTAAGAATACTGGCGGCCTTTCCTTGACATCAGACCTGATAGATGGATTCTATAGATGGAAGATTGGCCTTTGTGATTGTCTGGGCTGAGTTTACCACTCTCTGTAACCGTCTCCGATCTTGAATAGTAGAGTTGCCATACCAGGTAGTGATACATCCAGTCAGAGTGCTCTCGGTGGCGCACCTATGAAATCTGGCCAGTGTATTTGCTGTCATGCCAAACTTCCGCAGCTAGCTGAGGAAGAAGAGACGTTATTGGGCCTTTGGAACCAATGCATCCACATGAAGAATCCTAGAAAGCTTGTTGTGGATGACAACTCCGAGGAGCTTGACACCCTCCACTCGTTCCACCTCTGTGCTGTCCATGTGACATGAGTAACATCCCACCGAAAGTCAATAATGATTTACTTGGTTTGCCTGCATTCAGAGCTAGGTTGGTCTCAGTGCACCATTGTCCCACATCTTCCACTTCCCGTCTGCAGTTTGTTTCGTGGTTATATGAGATTCGATCGACTATGGTGGTGTCATCAGCAAACTTGTAAATGACATTATTCTGGTATTTGGCGACGCAGTAATAGGTATGCAGTGAGTACAGTAAGGGGCTGAGTACACACTCCTTGGGTGCTCCAGTGTTGAGTGTTAGTGAGGATAAACCTCAGTAAAATAGTTAAATCTGGGAAACTTGGTCAGTGTGGGCGAGGCGGACCAAAGAGTCTGTTTCTGTGTTGTATTACTCAAAGACTCTCGGACGTAAGTTCTTTCATTTGACAATCTCAGCATAATTGTAAAAAGTGGCTTGTTTTCATGTGGTTTCTTTAGCATCTAGGTTTAAACTTTGTACGCAGCCTGATCTTACTGAAGTAGCACGAAGTATCACATCCGTCCATTCTTTATACAGATAGTTAATTCCTACAATGTTAATTGTATTATTATATTTGATAAATTTCCAAGAAGGAGTATACATGGCATTTCGCTGCATGCCATCGGTTTTGCTTAGCTTCAAATTGCACCAATAACACGTAGCACACAATTCAAAAAACATTTTTTTTATATATATTGTTAATTTTACGGACAGCGATGTTTTTAATCTCCATGAACGCGTTTTGAAAGCTAATTCTGATGCTTGTAGCTTTGGTTAGTTGTGATTTCGAAATCAATGGTGATGAGTATCTTGCTGATGAAACTTATAACTATTGCTGCAATGAAAATAGTAAAGTGCATAACTCTTCTACTGAGTGCATTTAGGGAATAATTGACAGTGCAGAAAACTATCGAAGAATGCCTACGGAGAGAATGGCGACCGGGTCAGTGTGGGTCATTAAAATGTTTTTTTTTCCCTCATGCTGATAACTATTTCGAGGTTAATGTTTCCCTAGAATTATAGCGCTCACGATAGTCATTTCATTGCATTAAATTCAGTCGACTGCTTTAAGGGAGAACAGAGAATGCTCTTGTTTGAAAATAGCGCACATATATATACATTTCAAGTATTTCTATGGAAATTCGAAGTTGAACAAACACTTACCCAGTTTTTGGCATTCGTCCCTCGTTTTCTCTAATTCTGTATTCATATGGGCAAGTTGAAACAGGTAACCTCTTATAATTCATATCGTAAAGAGTGAACACATTCCGATGGAAAACTAGACATTATTACTGATGCAAAATCAAAATGCAAAGTGTGAATTTTGGTTGGCAAACCCATTTTAATGTGTATATATTTCAATAGTGGTGCACACCATTCGGTTTTCAGCCATGAATTGCACGTTCGTCTGAATGTATATTATCTAGATCTTGACCCAGATCATCAGTGAAGTGTGTTTGCCATAAGCAAAGGAAAGCAATCCAAAACGGTGCAGAGTTAATCATTATGAATCATAGCATTACATAAAAATGGATTCTGTTGGAATTTCTACACGAACTCCATCCACTAACCATGTGGACATCTGCTTTTCTTATTATGTTATAATCATGACACTATCATGTCATGAAAGTAACTTGCTGCACTGAAAGAGTCCTTAGTAATTAGTATTGCTATTCAACTGAATTTAAACGATTAGATTCCTGCTTAATAGCAAGTCATCATTTCATAACCTGAATATGTATTTGTTGATCACCATTTAATTGTTTTATTTTGTGTTCTGTACGTATGATTCGTCTTCCAATGTATTTTCCATAATAGGTCCTGTGTTTGCAACTAAAGTAAAGGCGCTCAGCTCTCTTTGAATCTTTTTTCAATGACACAAATCAATGATGTCATCTAATTTGATTTCACCAATCAGATGAGTGCATCTTTTTTCTCTGTGAAAAACATAGATTTGTTCTTTTAACATACTAATGACAAATTTAGTGTTATATTTGGATCTTCGGTCATATTCCAACGAAGAATCCACTCGAGCTGTAATATGCCTGTTATCATGGCACGAATACTCTCTGCCACAAATCAGAAAGTGGGCACGACTGAAATGGAGGTTTAGCAGTTTACAAGTATTAGTATCGACTGGACACATCTTTATCCAGACAATATTGTACACATCACCGTCAGTAGACATGCAGAAATCCTTTAAACAGCGTTACATTGACATTGGTTCCTCTTTAGACTTTATCATATTGGCCAGGAAGACACGAATGATTCTGTTCTAAATGGTGTTTCTGTCATTTTCTGTAGCACCCACCCATCCCATTTTTCCAAACCCCTCCAGCCTGAACATTATCTGAGCTCACTATGTGGTTTAATCGTTAACCTTTAAAATAAAATCCATTACATTATTTGTTCTTTATGTCTCACGTGGTGCCCAGAAACATGCCTAATAAGATGCACTGAAACATTTGTTCAGTTTGTGCAATCATTTTGGAATCTATCTTAATTTTTTGCACCTACATGGGATGTTCGATACATTGGCTGAAAATAAAATATTGCAATTCGATTTTAACTCCTTGAAAAAAAACGGTGGAAATTATCGTCCTTAACATCATTAATCCGGTTGCTTAAATCCCGTCATTGACTGAGTTACAAAATTTGAACACAGCCAGATAGAACCACGATAGATAGGCACCATATCCACAGCATTCTTTACCTCCATCACTGATGCTTAATAACCAAAATGTGTAGTATCTACAAGATGAGCTATAAGAATGCAATAAATGGCTACAGATATCATGTTGTATCACATTAACAACGTTCCCAAACTGTCAGAGAGCAGATCCACGCGAACACCACCACTTCAATGTTCAATTACAAAGCACACAACATCATAATTTCGAAATATGTCACAGTTGTTAATCGATATCTTGATATTGTTCAATGATTGTTGCATTTGGAAATAGACTGCTTCAGTGCTTGAGGATTCATAAAATGAAAAACTGCGGAGTAGTCAAGGAAAATCTCAATTCCCATGACCAATCATGAGCCTCACACTGGCTCTGCACCACTGCTGCCTCACAGTGGCAACGTTCAAGATTTGATTCCACTCTCTGGCAGTTGTCTGTGTGGGGATTGCACATTGTCTTTATGTCTGCATGGGTTTCTGGTTTCCTCCAACAGTTCACCGATGTGCAGTTTTGGTACAATCACAATATTAACTGATCATGTTTGGTCGACAGGCAATATTAAAAACTGTAAATTTGCTTCGCCCGCGTTCTCCAATGACCTCCACCAGATCTCAGCCGCTTACCGAACCTCCAACCTTGAAAGCCAACCTTACAATCGCAATAACGTTAGAATCTTCTTGTCCTCTACTTCCACCCCACAAACCTCCAGATATATCTCATTATCCTCTGCGATTTCCACCACCTCAAAAAGACCTCATCACCAAGGACATGTTTCCCTCTCCACCGCTAATTTCTCGTGTTAGGTCCACGCCCCCACGAAAGCACTTTGCATTCCCAGCACCTTGCCGTGCCACCACAATGTCTGTAAAACCTGCACTCACACCTCAACCCCTTACCTCCGTCCGAGGGTCCAAAGGAGCCTTCCAAATTCGTTAGAGCTTTACCTGTACTTCCACACAAGTCATCTAATGTTTCCATGCCTCCTGATGTGCTCTACTCTACTTTGAGGAGACAGGAAACCAACTTGCAGAATGTTATAGAGAGTATCTCTGTGACAAACACTCAAAACCATCCTACCACCCAGTTACCGAACACTTTAACTACCCCTCCCACTCTGAAAGACATTCAAGTCCTGGGCCTCCTCCACTGGTAAACACTTAACACCTGGCCCCTGGAGGAGGAACGCCTCATTTTCAATCTTGGGACAAAGGAGCTACACGGGTCAATGTGGATCTAACCAGTTTCCTCATTTCCCCTCCCCTCAATGTTCCTCAGATCCGACCTTTCAACTTGGCACTGACCTGTTGACCTATCCTGCCTGTCCGTCTTTCTTCCCCTATCGGCTCCATCCTTATCTCAGACCTATCATGTTCGCAGCTAATTTAATCTACCTATCGCATTTTCAGCTAACTTCTCCCCAGCCCCACCACCCTGCCATTCATCTCTCCGCCCTCAATGGTCCACAAGCCTTGTTCCTACTGAAAACCTTATGCTCGAAACATCGACTCTTCTGCTCCTCAGATGCTACCTGACAGGCTGTGCTTTTTCAGTACTACAGTCTTGTAGTCTGATCTCCAGCATCTGTATTCCTCACTTTCCACTGACAGTATTAACTTTGCCTAGGGATATGCAGGCTCGGCATATTAGCCATAGGAGGGATAAGGTAGTGAGGTGGGTCTGTGTTGAATAGTTTTCGGTGGGTTGATATGGCCCTAATGGCCTGCTTTCATACTGTTGAATGCCTATTCTATCACCATAAAAGCTGAAGATGCTTGGTCCGTGAAGGTCTCATGCACAGAGATCCTGCAGCTAGGATAGCGGATTTAAAATAACAAAAGCAATCTTATCGAGAATGAAGTGTGGCATAAACTGGTGGCGAGATTCTGACTGAATCCCCATTGGCCTAAGTCGAATGGTGGCCACAGACGAGTTGTCGTTTGTTATGTAACAAACCTCCTTCATTAGTACGATCCTTTATCGTAGGAAGCTTTGTTCTTATGCGGTCTTATCTAAATATGACTTCTGGACAACAGGTAGTATGCTTGAGCTTTGTTGGGCCTCCGAAAATTCCATGCAAGCTATTCAGTTGCACAGGTCATTCAGAAATCTCAGAACATAATAAAACAAATAAGGATATGTTGTAGACCTTGGTACTGGAGCGACAAAGGGAAGCTCAACCTTACAAATCATTCATTCAAATATCAAGTGGTTAAGTTCAAAAATGGGAGAGATGATCCGAACAGATTCCACTCAGCATAAGCATGCACAAGGATTCATACCTTGCAGGGAGTGTTCCAGGCACAGTGTCTTCATCTCTGATTGTGCTTACTTCCATCCTCTGGGCAGACTGAACAGCAGTGTTCTACAAGCTTACAACATTGTCTCCCGGTATGCCAAAGTCTCATAGCCTCAATGACAAGAAAATGTCCTGTATACTAATCCCAGTCTCTCCACACTCATCGCTGCATCCCTCTGGCGTTCGAAATAGTTCTTTCCCTGTTGGGCATCCATTGAATTAAACACCAGGAGTACCAAGGAATTGCAACGAACTCGGGAGGGAGACATCATAGGTCAGCGCTAATAGTAACTGGGAATCACAAACTCTAATCTAGCTAGTCGAGCTATAAAGTTCCTGGTTATTAGGCACATTCCTGGCAGGTGGTGAGATAAAGAAAAATTGGAAGCAGACATCTGGACAAAAGCATTCCATCCTCTGAATAGAGCAGTTTTTTGACTGAAAGAAAAATGTCTTAATGTTAGTTTTTGAAATAATTGGCATTTCTTCTCTATTCTGCATTGCCAGAGTTGATCACCATCTGCTGACTTCCTTTCCCATCACGAAAGACACTTTCATCCCTGGTACCAATGCTTTTTTGCCAGCTGTACCCATCATGATCTATAATTACAAGTTACCCGCAATGCCATCTAACCCAACAATCTGCCCTGTATGATTTCTGAAAATCTAGCAATATATCCAACATCCAAATGGCAAGCGTCTCACCTGGCTCTCTAATTAACTGGCACATAACGTTTGTGACATCGTACCCCCAAGTCAATTGGTAGCAAGTTCTGCTTTCACGCTATTTTCACGTAACCTTGATATCATAATTTTCTGATACACGACTCTTTACACGTTTATCGTTGCACTATACCAAAACAACTAAAACAACTTCCTGTATACACAAAATTAGGAAGAACTTGTCAGAGGGGCGTCTGATTGCAAATGATAGCTGTCAATATAATCTTCCATCGCGCCTGGCTTGCAGCTAAGCTGTAAAAGAAAAGTTCGAACTTTTGTAAGGGCCTGTTTCTGAATAGGCCCTGTGGAGTATCTCATCTCAGACATGCTGAACTGCTGTTTCTCGAGGTTTAAGTTGCGTTTACTTATTACTCCATCACAACTGCTTTCTTTGTATGTAGTTTTGCTCACTGAGCCGCAAGGTTCATTTCCAGATGTTTCGCTACCAGACTAGGTAACATCTTCAGTGAGCCTCCGGATGAAGCACTGCTTCGTATTTATATGTTTGGGGTTCTATGGGCTGGTGATGCCATTTCCTGTGGTGATATCATTTCCCACAGTGATGCCATTTCCTATGACAATGTCATTTCCTGTTCTTTTTCTTGGGGTGGTAAATGGGGTTTATGTCAATGTGTTTGTTCATAAGAGTTCTAGTGGGAATGCCATGCTTCTATCAAAAAACACATTGAGTTGGACTCCATTTGTCACCCTCTGAGAAAAAGAACATGAAATGACACCACCATAGGAAATGACATCACCACTGGAAATAGCGTCACCGCAGAGAATGTCATCAGCAACCCAAAGAAGCCCAAACATGCAATTAGAAAGCAGGAACCATCAGCAGTGCTTCATCTGGAGTCTCACTGAAGATGTTACCTTGTATGGTGCCGAAACGCCTGAAAATGAATCTTTCAGCTCAGCAAGCAAACCTACATCCAGAACATCAGCCTGAGCTACAAAACTTCTCAAACCTCGCTAAATTATTTCTCGTCTGCCCCACTGGCGAAGCTACAAAGCAGCAAATGATAGACGGATTAAAGTATGTGTATCAGCTCCCATTCGAATCTAAGCTCCAGAACTATGCCACATCCACTACGGTTAATGGTACTAAACCTTTCAACAAATTATTGAGGTCTCCCTTCTGATGTGTTAGAGATTATTGAGTTTAGGAAACGAATTTTAGAATCCCTTCAGTTACGACATGGTGAGTGATTTCTAGCTTTAACAAAAGTCTAATTAATAATAACTTCAACATGACAACAGCAACCACGTTGTCAGTTGTACAATGACAACGCTTTCATATTTTTTCATTTGTGGGACATGGACATCACTCGCTGGCCAGCATTGATACCCTTGCCCTATTTGCTCTTGCGAAAGTGGTGGTGGGTAGGCTTCACTTGCTGTGGGTCATTTCTTTGCTGTGACTTTCTAGAGATTGATACAAGTGAGTGGCTTGTTAGGCCATTTCAGCGAGCACTGGAGAGTCTCCCACGTTGCTGTGGCTCTGGGGTCACGTGTAGGTCAGATCAGGTATGAATGAAAGATTTCCTTTCCTGAAGGAGACTAGTGAACCAGATGGATTTTTTTCCCGAAAATTGAAATTGGTTTATTAGTCATCAGGTGAGTTTAATTCCAGGTTTTGCATATTGAATTCAAATTCCACCATCTGCCCTGGTGGGATTCGAACCTACGTCCCCAGAATATTCTTCTGGGTTTTTGGATTAAGAGTCGAGCAATAATACCACTTGGAGACAGTGAGATCTGCAGGTGGTGGAGATCACAGCACGGCAGGCAGCAGCTGAGGAGCAGGAAAATAATTAACACAACTAGGCCATCGTCTCCACCATTTCATTTTTGCGACATTGCCGAGTGTTCTTTGATGCTGTACTCAATAACAGTCCATTTTAATGTTAGGATCTGTTGGCAAGCCTCATGCCTGGAGTACAACTCATTCTTTCATATTTTGACAAAACATTTAACTGTCACTGGAGATAAGTGTCCACAATGAAACAATGTGCAGATTATCCTGATTTAAATACTGCTTCAATGCGCTATTGACGTTTCCTTCAATCTTCTCTCTTGATAGTAAAGCGCAGAGATAATCATGCCAATTGACTGTATGCGACTTCTCTTGGTTTTAGAACAAAGGTCAATAAAACAAAGAGCAGTGCTGCACAGGAAGGCCCCTTTTCCCTCCACACCTTAGCCAATCGTTATGCTCGATCTAAAACAATAAAACAAAACTTGTGCTCTTATTTGGTCGATAGCCCTCTACTCTTTCATTAAGTTAACCATCCAGATGCCGCTTAATTGTCGTCAAAATGTTTGTTTCCGTCATCTCCTCTGGCAGTATGTTAAAGGTTACTACCACTTCCCTCGTAGATCTCCCTTAGACTTTCCCCTGCTTTCCTTGAACCTATACCTCCTTGTTAACGTAAATTCAAATCTGAGAAGAATTCTCTGGCTACCTACCCTATCTATGCTTTTCATAATTCTGCAGATCTCTATCAGGTCTCTTCTAGGCTGTCGTCTTACCAATGAAAGGAATCCTTGTCTTTTTAACGTTTCCTCTTAGCCACGCTTTAGAGAGTAGGAAACATCCTGGCGAACCTGCTGTGTGCAATCTCCAAAGTTTCCACAACCTTCTGTTACTGTAGCGATCACAATCAAGCACAATGCTCCAAATGCAAAATGGCTTGCCAACTTTTTTCCTCTATGTCCCAACCGTTGAAGTCAAGGACGTCATTTTTAGGGAAATTTGGACCTGCTTATCCAAATCCATCTTTATGTTAATATTACAAGTGTTCTGATATTTACGTTATAAATCACACCTACATCTAATCCTCCAAAATGCATCACACCACGTTTGTCTGGATTAAGCTCCACCTGTATTTTCAGCGCTCAAGTCGCCAATCTATGTATATACTTGCACAATTCCCGTTATTATCAGCAACTCCAGAAATTGACCAATCAGATCTACCACGTTTCCTTCACGACCATTGTTTTATATTGCGAAAAAACACAGGCTCCATTAGAACAGACAACCTGTCTCCATTATGTAAAACACCCTTCTATCACTCCTGCCTGTTTTCATGACCAAGTCAGTTTTGTATCCAGGAGAAAGTGAGGTCTGCAGATACTGGAAATCAGAGTCGAGAATGTGGTGCTAGGAAAGCACAGCAGGTCAGGCAGTATCAAAGGAACAGGAGAATCGACTTTTCAGGCATAAGCCTTGCCAGCCTATCCAGAAAGCCGTGTGAGCTTTTGGGCCATTAACCACACAAATCTTTTCAGAATACACAACAAAACATATATTGAAAGATGTTAATGCACATAAATGCATCGTCAAGTGTTTCACCAAACAAAATGTGTGTGTGTGCATGCATGCGCATAAATACACATATATATACTCATATACAAGTTTTATATGCATAGCACTTCAAGTTCACAAAAGTATTATACTCATTTAATGAAGGAAAGTCAACAATTAAAGGTCATGTTTTATCAAAGAACAAAGACATTTGGCACCACTGTCCAATGAACAAACTTTGAATATTTCAGACTGCAGCATCAACTAAGTATGACAGACCGTATAAATTATGAAGTATGATTAAGGTAACCTTAAATTGCAAATGCAAACTGACAAAATGCATTCACCTCTGAGCTTCTCAAGATTCATTTCGTCTGTTTAACGTGACAAAATAAAGACGATTTATTTAAATGTTAAAAGGACAAAACATTCTTTTAGTGATTTTCTTTGAGAAAATTCCATTCCTTGAAACATAGTTGTCATTGTTGTGCAGTAGACACAATAGTACATTAAGACATAACAAAAAAGAAACGACGTGTTGTGCAAATCAGTTGATGCTGCAATTTTGATAGCGGACATGAAGACGTAGAAGGAAAAGCATCGTGCATACCATGGTCGAATATTCACACTCGCATATCAGGCTCATTATCAGTATTTGTTTAATCGTTAAATCTGTTTGACGGTCCACCAAGTACTACAGTCCCTCTGGAGTGTAAATTGCCATGATTCACGAGAGGTCATGTGAGAGGCATGCTATCAATTAGAGGATTATACATCAAAGAGTTTGGTGGAATTCCTTTCAAATTTATATCTATTAATTGACAGATTAACGTGTGTTTTCTTTGTGTTGCAGGTTCTTTGACAATTTCTGGCCTGAGGGTAGAAGAAGTATAAATCACCAGAAATGCATTCGCTCTAAATAGTATTTTCCAAATGAATGAGTGTAACTGGTTAAAGTCCTTGCAGTTTGGAGATCTTTGTTTCAATAAAAGAAAAGTAGTGTTCAAACAAGTAGATCAATATCCGCGAGAACTGCGTGTTTCTTTCATTCAGATAATGGCCGATCTCATAATGATGCCATTTTAGTACATCAAAAGCAGCAGGTCTCTACTGTCCACATTATACATAATAATATAGAATTAATAATCGTTTGAAACTTCGAAGGGAAATAGTGACGCCAGCAACAGAAAATTCAGTATTACCTGCCTTTATCTTTTCTTCTGTTATATTGAAAATAAAAAAAAATACAGATATTTTTTCAATGCAAGAACAACATTGAACATATTTTCTGGATAAGTAACAACTTTCCAATCTGCCCTGAAAGTCTGCATACTTTGCTATCGTTTAAGTTGAAGACGTTTTGCAGCAATAGTTTTCTACTTCTACAACCAAGGTGGCAACAGCTCGCAGGAGTGTTTGAACTCAAGATTTATATGTCCTCAAAAGTAAGATAAAAAGAACATTTATTAATTATATTGCATCAGAGAAAAATAACTGAACAGCGAAAAAAAATGTAATTTCCTTCAGCTCCAATTTCTGGCGATCTAGCCTTTTAACCATGAAGGTAACACATACTTGAGAGGAACAGAACGGTTTCAGGTAATATTCAGGAATTACATTTAGATAATATTTGAACACTGGTAAAGAAATGTGTCATGTTACGTTCAGTAAATAGGTTTTTGATCCTTCTTGCGGAGTGTGGCATGTTAGTCATGTTCTATATTTTTAGAAAAAGAGCCAGAACACGTGTCACAAATTAAAACTCATTCAAAAAATGTATCACATTTAACTAGATATTTCGAATGATGTCAAGATCAAAACCAAGAATAGTCTCTTTTTTTCAAACGTTCCTACCCTAAAATGAATGTTTCGAACACATCACCATGTCCTTTTCAGAAGAGCCAACGCCAAAGATAAGCTTGAGTTTGAACTGTGTATTGCAGCATTGTGAAAATATTTAAGGCTTGCAAGAAACGATCCCATGTAACGGGGAATGTTCAATTCTCATAACAATTCACATGTAAAGTACTACGGATTTATTAGCTGTTCTTGGCGAAGTTGGTAGCTGAGAGCTCGTGGAAGGTTTTATGTGATAGTGATGTGACAGAGAAGAAACCATGAACCGAAAAATTATACAGTATTCGTTTGAATAACCGATTGAAACTGAAGAAAGCTTCCCCGGCTTTCCAGTGTTTGAACTGTACATTACCTTTGTGTACATTTATCTACATACAGTTATACATTAGAACATTAGAGAAGAGAAATGACAGTTTTATATGATACTGAACATACCAAGCAGTGCATTACTGAGTATAGTGTGAATAGTGAACCGATTTTAAAGCAACATATGCTGTTTTCTTGTTAATTTGCATCACATTAACAAAATAATTGAATGAAGCTATCAGTTGTAAATGAACGAAGTCTTTTCAAAGCGAATTATTTGCATGGTTTTAAATTATCTCAACTCACCTAACTCAGCAATGTTCTTCTGCATAGTTCGTTGCGCTGAAAAGTAATCAAGGTTTTAAGTAATTTTCTTATGGGAAGCTTAGCTGAACATGTTGCTGGGATAATATTTTGCTTGTGACATATGGAAGTCTGTGATAGGAATATCGTGTGAGGGCAATCAGGCACGTGGCCTGGGGGATGAATAATTTGAAAGTGTGTATTGAGTAAAGAAATGCAAAAATATTATCTCGCCTGCTGCCCGACGCCCAACAGGACAAGAAAAAGTCAGAAAAGTTACGTATCATTAAAGTCTAAGCTAGCAAGGAGTACACAATTGAAAACGGAATGAAGCCTGAGAAAAGTGTACAAGATTATATGCGTGGGCACTATTTCCCTTGTAACAGTACAAACAAGCTACAATTTGTTTTGATAGAGTAACTCGGAATTCGGAGTACACTGCATTGAAAGTTTGCAGCAGATAGAAAAAAAATCTCTATTTGGAGCACAACTGGCTATAGATTTTTGGCGATTTTTATTAGAAATAATAATTCTTGGTATGTGATGCTTTTTCAATGCAGCGAATTCAAAAGCGAATTGTATAATTAATTTATCCCCATGGTTATCAATGCTGTGAGGAAGTCAATGTATTGATTCGAAACTAAAACCTTGTTCTGAATTCTAAACAAAATATGAAAAGACAGCGAGGTTGGAAAATCTTATCCTAGTGTTGTGATTATTCCGTCATACAATTTCCCCATCATATTATACGTTATAAATGACCAATTCAGTAGATTTTTGACGAGATTAATTCTAAATACTGACCCAGATTCAGGAATATCATATTAAGTATCGTTCAATACCACTCTTGAAACACAGTAGTCAACTGTTTAAGTTTATTGGATGATGTAACTATAACACTCAGAAGTATTTAGTGCTGCAACAGACAGAATCCTTGGAATCCGTGGACAGAGAAATTTAAACTTTCAAACGGACTGAATTAGTCGGTTTCACAATGCTACAGTTCTAAATTTAATTTTGACAATATGCCAACTACTGACAAATTTCCACTAAAAGCTATGGAATAGAATGCCAGGATAAACCTGACCTAGTCTATTGGAAATATTTCATATCGTATCCATGGTCAGTGAACATATCTGTCAATTATAATTCTAACTAAAACTTGTGGTCCACATATATTTGAAAACAGATAATGTTCGTGGCCAAATAACTTGAGTTTTGATTAAGGAGAAAATAACGTGCAGTAAGAATCGTAGAATTATCACAGCTTGGATTGAATCAATTCGGCTGATTGTTTCTATACCGACTCTAACCAACCATTGTAACTTACTGCAATATCACTTAACCTTTGCCGGAGCCTTTGCATATTACTTCGACTTTAATATTCATTTAATGAGCTGTTGTATATCTAATTTTAGTAAGTTTTCATTACCTTTGCAGGCAGTACATTCCTGACCAGATATATTACCTGCACAACAACGTTTTGTTCTCTCGAGTTACAACTGCCACATTTGCATCCGGACCTTCCACCTTTGCATTTCAATCTTTCTTTTATCGGCAGCACATAATCTCAATGAATGTACACAACCCATAAATCGCATTTCTTAAAGTTCTATTGCAAATAATAAAACTTCCCATTAACTACAATTCTCTGTTTCCTATTTCAGAGTATTTTATCCAAGTCGCCATTTAGAGCGATATCAGCAACTTTACTTTTCTCACAAGTCTGAAGTAAACGCTATTTTGAAATGCTCTTTAAATTTCGTTGTCCATGATTTCTGCATCGCTATTCCATTTTGTGACTTCCATATTCAAAAGAACAGCAAACTCATGTTTTTCCTCCATGACAAATTTGGTAATAAATGTACATCCGAGTAACTACTAGTTGATTGATTCGGTGCAGCTCTGATCTCAAAAAGTATAAATGGAACGCCTGTATCCCAACATCTGGATAATCATGACCATAAACCTTCAACATTGCCTCTAGGTTTCGTGCCATCTCTCCAAAACACCCTGCAATTCCGAATGTTATGCAGTAGATTTGTTTTACTTTATTCCCATGTTATCCATAAGCACCTTGTATAGTTTGATTGTGAAGATTGATGCTTTTTCTGACTAGATCTTTATTTGTATACCGTATCTAGTTAAAAAAAAATTAAATTGTTCTCCAAACCTTTTGTCTGTGATTTTCCATAATGGGATTATCTTTGGAAATCTAGGCGGATCATCTGTTATCGCTAATAAATAGTTATTCCACTTTTTGTTTGAGAAAGGGGATCTGTGTAATCAAGCCTAACTTTAGAGAATTGAGCACGTTTTGTTTCACAATGAACTCCTGTTACAAATAGCTTCTCTGACGGTTGTCCCTCAGGAGTACATATCTCCTCATCCTTTAGTATCAAAGACTGAGACGATCCTCAATTCCTGAACATTGTAACCTCCTTGCATGCTACTGCTGGCCTATGTGAATAAACTTTAACCTTGTATGTATATTTTTCAAGCAGATCTGGCACTTCTTCCTTAATCAGCCTCTGATAATCTTGTACACTCTGGGGCGGATCTCTAAATTCCCTGATGCTCTACTAAAATACAAATTAAAACAAAATTCCCAGGCTTGTTGGTTTTCGTACCTCTGGCTTTCTAGTCGCCCACTGACACAGTGATTTTGTGTGTCCCACTTTTTTTTAATGGAAACACTAGAGCTTTTAACTTCTTTGTCTCTATTTTTTTCCCACTGTAGTAAGTTATACTTATGGTCTTCAGTGAGATCTACCTTTCCCTTTCCACGTGAGGATTTCTGTTTGCCACATTTTCTATCCCTCATGGAGTGAAATAGATGCTGCACACCAAACCGGGTTTTGTGGACCAACTCATTGTCATCATCGTGTGAGCTGCTAACCTTGCTGTTTTAGCACTCAATTTTTACAAATGAGTTCGGACTACTTCAGGCAGTGAATTTTTGAATTATTCCAAAATAATTCCCACTCTAGGGGCGTCATAGGTTTTGGTTGACTATTAAGTGTCTAATCCCTCTATCGAAACTTCTCTATGTGATCCTTTCAATCTCAATTCAGATTTGACCTAGATCCCTCAGAAGATTCCAGAAACATTGTCAATTGGCTTCTGTTATAAGTTCATATGCACTTAAAATGACTTATTTTCACCTCCTATACTCGGCAGGTCTCCTCCGATCGTGTTGCAAATACCTCACGAGCCATTTTGTTTTTGATTGCATCAACAAAACACAGATTGCCACTGGCCACTGCATTGATTTAGCCAGCTTTTCAAAAGCGATGAGAAAGGCTTCCACTTCCTCTCATCAAATTTAGGCAATGCTTCAACATACTCAAATATTTTCTCAGTGGGCTTCTGACTACCTGGGGCTTTCTCCTCCTCACTCGCTTCCTGATGAAGCCTACACTCAGTCTTTGTCTCCAGATGTTTAAGATGAATTTCCTTTTTAAGTGTCAGTTTTTGAAGTTCAAAAGCTCTTTCTCATTCTTTCTCTTCTGCAGCTCTATTTTTTCCTTTTCTGCTTTTGATCGCAACTCAGAATGTTTTATTTCTGCTGGCCTTTCCCAGTCTCTCGTTTCTAACTCAATCTGCTACATTTGCAATAGAATTCTTGCCATCTATATGGATTCTGATGTTTTCTCCAGCAAGCTTATATTCGGGGCTACTGCTGTAAGTATTTACGCTTTACTGACAGAAGCAGGCAGTTCAAGGTCCAGTTGGTCTGATATGTCCCATAGCTCGGTCTTGTTCATTTTTTGGCAAAAACTTCCAAAGTCAATGCATCCACTCCGAGAAAACTTTTGGTGACTGAAAGAGCTAATAGTATCGAAAGCTTTGTCTACCCAACGAAACCAGCACCCTAAATGAAGACACTTAGCACCTACTACTCGCAGTTTAATATCCCACAAAGAGACCCCAATCTGTTGTGGACTAGGCCAGTCTACTCAAATCATTCTTGAGCAGGCAACCCACACCATAATTTTGCAATTTGTTTAAGTACGTGTACAGTCAGAAATACGTGGAGTAAGAGATCTAGGTTGAGGACTTGGGTTTTACACAATCGCATAAAACCCAAACAGAACTACTACTGAATTCAGTCTAACAAAACTAGACCAAATTATGCTGTTCCAAAAATACGCAACAGTCCCTATAAGTAAACCCCCCTTAAAACACAGTCAAAATCCAACAAATACTTACAAGTTGAACTTATCAGGGCAGAAAAAGAGAAGAGAGAGACAGGGAGGCAGCTGGGGGGTGGGGGGAGTTATAAAGAGTTTCCACACAGCTCACTGTTGAACTCCTAACCAGTTCTGAACTGAACTGCTCAGCGACAGAGCTAACCACACTCATTTCATTATATAGGTCATTTCTAAAATATGACCAGTTTGTTCTGAAGTCTCATCTGTTTATATACAAAGAAAAAGGCCTCGAAATACCCTTCCATATCTCTAAAATGAAAAAAACAAAAGTTTTGTGACAATCACCATGGAGAAGGCGCGAGAAAAACTGAAAGGTCTGAAAGTGGACGAGTCACCTGGTCCAAATGGGCTACATTACAGACGTGTGAGGGAAATAGCTCAAGAGATACGGAAGGTTTTCATAGTGATGTTTCAGACATCACTGGAGTCATGGACGGTCCCAGAGGACTGTCAAACAGCAAATGGCAAACCACTGTTTAAGAAGGGAACAGGGCAAAATATGGGAGCTTATAGGCTGACTGGCCTCAAATCAGCCATTGGTAAGCTTTTGGGTTCAATCGTGAAGGATGGGATTTCTCAACACTTGGAAGTACATGGCACAATATTGCGAAATCAGTATCGTTTCATCAAGGGATGGTCATGCCTTACAAATCTGTTCGAATTATTTAAGGAGGCGATGAGCAGTTTAGACAATGGAGATCCAATTTATGTTATGTACATGGACCTCCAGAAGGCCTTTGGTAAAGTGCCGCAATGGAGTCTGCTGAGTAGATACGGGTCTGTGGTGTTAATGGTCAGATACTACCATGGATAGTTGACTACCTGTCTGGCAGAAGGCAGAAGGTCTGGGTAAACCGTCCTTCACAGGATGGAAGCTGGTAATAAGTGATGTTCCACAAGCGTTGTTGTTGAGACCACAACTTTTCACTTTATGCTTATATTGTCTGGATGTAGGAAATGGGGGCATTCTGGCTAATATGGCAAATGATACGAACTTAACATAGAACATAGAACATAGAAGAATACAGCGCAGGACTGGCCCTTCGGCCCTCGATGTTGCGCCGATCCAAGCCCACCTAACCTACATTAGCCCACTATCCTCCATATGCCTATCCAATGCCCGCTTAAATGCCCATAATGAGGGAGAGTCCACCACTGCTACTGGCAGGGCATTCCATGAACTCACGACTCGCTGAGTAAAGAACCTACCCCTAACATCTATCCTATACCTACCCCCCCTTAATTTAAAGCTATGCCCCCTTGTAATAGCTGACTCCATACGTGGAAAAAGATTCTCACTGTCGACCCTATCTAAACCCCTAATCATTTTGTACACCTCTATCAAGTCACCCCTAAACCTTCTTTTCTCCAATGAAAACAACCCCAAGTGCCTCAGCCTTTCCTCATACGATCTTTCTACCATACCAGGCAACATCCTGGTAAACCTCCTCTGCACCCGTTCCAGTGCCTCCACATCCTTCCTATAGTATAGCGACCAAAACTGCACACAATACTCCAGATGCGGCCGCACCAGAGTCTTATACAACTGCAACATGACCTCAGTACACCGGAACTCAATTCCTCTACCAATAAAAGCCAGTACGCCATATGCCTTCTTCACCGCACTATTTACCTGGGTGGCAACTTTCAAAGATCTATGTACATGGACACCAAGATCCCTCTGCTCATCCACACTACCAAGTATCCGTCCATTAGCCCAGTACCCCATCTTTTTATTACTCTTACCAAAGTGAATCACCTCACACTTAGCTACATTGAACTCCATTTGCCACCTTTCTGCCCAGTTCTGCAGCTTATCTATATCCCGCTGTAACCTGCCACATCCTTCCTCACTGTCTACAACTCCTCCGACTTTCGTATCATCCGCAAACTTGCTCACCCAACCTTCTAACCCCTCCTCCAGGTCATTTATAAAAATGATAAACAGCAATGGTCCAAAAACAGATCCTTGCGGAACACCGCTAGTGACGGCACTCCAAGATGAACCTTTGCCATCAACTACTACCCTCTGTCTTCTTCCAGCCAGCCAACTCCTAATCCAAACCTCCAACTCACCCTCAATGCCATACCTCCGTATTTTTTGCAGTAGTGGAAGATCTGGTAGCATTGAGGAGGCGGGGAGGCTGCAGAAAGACGTTGCAGGTTTGGAGAGTCAGCAAAGAACTGGTGCAAGGATTATAAAGTGTGAACATGTAAAGACGTACGCTTTAGTAGGAAGAATAGAAGCATGTATTTTTTTTTAAACAGGGAGAAAATTCTGAAATTGGGAGTGCAAAGTGACTTGGAAGAACCCATCCAGGTTTCTATCAAGGTAAATTAGCAGTTTGCACTGGTCGTTAGAAAGGCAAATGCAATGTTGATATTCATCTCGAGAAGACAATAACTTAAATGCAGGGATAAACGTCTGGGGCTTTATAAGGATCTGGTCAGACCACATTTAAAGTTATATGAGAAATACTGAGTCCCAAACCTCAGAAAAAAATAAATGTTGCGGGGCAGGTCCAGAGGAAGTTCACGATAAGTATCCCAGGAAACAAAGTGTAAAATATGAGGAACGTTTGAGGGCGCTGTGATTATATTTGATAGAGGTTAGAAGAATGAGGGAGGATCTGACGAAAACTTAGATCGTACTGAACGGCCTAGAAAGACTGGACGGTGTGAAGATGTTTCAATTTTCAGGAGATATGAGTACCCTTTAAACAGGTTTATAGTAAAGGCAAATCTCTTCAGAACGGAGGAAAGGAGAACTGTCTGTAGCTAGATTTTGTATCTATGGAATTCATTGCCAAAGAAGGCTTTGGAGGCCACGACCTTTAGTATATAAAACTGAAATCGGTAAGTTATTGTTTGCGAAGAGGATCAATACTTATGTAGAGAAATCAGGAAAAGTTGATTAATAAACCTATCAGTCATAATTGAAAGGCAGAGCAGAGTCGATTGGCCAAACGGTCTTATTTCTGCTGTTCTCCTTTATGATGTTACGGTTTAATGGTCTTAGTAATAATGAAAGCATAAGGCCTTGGTTGCAATTCACTTTAATCGGTCAGTATGCTAAGATGCATCTCACCTCATCCCAGAGTTTTGCTAAATTTATGCAACTATCCCTTATTCAACCAAATTTTCTTTTTACTAAAACACATTTTTTGTAATTTCCTTGCCCTGGACACCTTGCAAAATCCTGCAGAAGACGGGAATTTCCCGGGTTTTCATGATGCAATCAACACTGTCATTTCCTTTGAACTGCTTGGATGCGTTTCATGCTCTATAAGTTCTTTTGCAAAGTTAACGGTTGAAAGCATGTACAATATCTCAAAATACACTGCGGGCACAAAACTGAGTCAGAGATAACTTCAAGCGTAATTGGACCAAACTGAGTAATCTGGAAAAATATGACAGATGAAGTATAATCTGCATAATTATTATGATTTCCACTTTAACAGAAAAATGCGGGAAAATAAAATATTATCCGTCATGACGTTAGACTGGGAAGGAATACGCTCAATGAGAAATTGCTAACATTTTGCATCACCCTCGACAATCAAAATTCATATGCAGCATGCAGTGAAGAAGGCAAATGATATGTTTTCATTCATATAAGAGTAGTGGAGTGCAGCAACAGATGTCCAATCCCTCCCTACTTTGATATTATAGCGTAAAATCATATGCACAATTGGTGTTATCAAGAGCTTGAGGTCTGTCGCATAATTTCTTGAACACTTTTCATTTGATTATTCACAGACGTCATTCATAATTTGCAAGTGAGTCCTAAACAGGATATGAATTTGAATGTTAGTAATAACAGGTTGCTATCCTTATTATATCCCCCTCAGTTCATTTGCACGCTTGTGATGCAAGGAAATATGTCAATTTAACGCATTAACAATGCATAGACGTCATTCGTCAGACATGTGTTACATGATTACTCATGACATTGTTGTTTTCTTTCTTTTTTTTTGCTTCTAATAGCATTTTCTTCCCTTTTGTCGTTAAAACGTCAACGTAAGTCTTAACTTGCATCATGCTGCGATCGAGATATCATTAAGTATTATGCCAAAAACTGATGACAGAGATGTATCATGTAAGAGGAGAATAGTAGTGAACTATTTACATGCCAACATATCTTTTCTTTAATGTCCTGTGAATACCAATAATTATTGCATGAGGTCAAGATCAGGTCTTCTAATACATCTAACTATTCGTTTACCATTAGAGGGTTTCTTTTTTCATCTTGATTATGCTCCATGAGAATGTGAGTGACTATTACTTGAAGTGTCCAATGCGATCATATTCACCCATGCAGCTTTACTCATGTATTTTCAATGAATAAGGTCTATTTAATGCACATACAGCTGATTACAATCCAGAATTGATGTCTTTGTTGTCAGATATAACAACAATTCACAGAAATGAAAATTTGGTAGCAGATTCGATGTCCAGACATTTCTTCAACCACCGTTCTGATGTTTTATTTACGTCCTGATCTCAAAGTGGAGCATGCCACTAACTAGCTATTTTGTACTGTGAATTTAGAGTCAGCAGTCGTGGTCCATCAGTCAACAATTTGCAACAGCAGACATGTGCTTTCTAATTCAGCTCCAAACTCATTGAAAACACGCCTTATCTGACAACATTTACTTCAAATTTCTGCCATTGAAGTGCACTATCTGAAGAGGCCAGGTGGATGAATACATAATTTATAACACAAAATGCGGAGGAATTGGATAGTGGGAGACACAGCAGTTTGGATCTTTAATTGGCTTGCTGAAATAAAACAGAGGGTTGTAGTTGATGGAACAAGTTCATCTTGGTGTTCAGTTACTAGCGGTGTACCGCAAGGGTCGGTGGTGGGTCCACTGCTGTTCGTCATTTTTATAAATGATCTGGATGAGGGCTTAGAAGGGTACGTTAGTAAATTTGTGGACGACACTAATGTTGGTGGAGTTGTGGATAGTGACGAAGGATGTAGTAGGTTGCAGAGACACATACACAGAATGCAGAGCTGGGCTGAGAGGTGGCAAATGGAGTTTAATGTGGACAAGTGTGAGGTAATACATTTCGGCTGGAGTAATCGGAATGCAAAGTACTGGGCAAATGGTAGGATTCTTGGGAGTGCAGATGAGCAGAGAAATCTTGGTGTCCATGTACACAGATCCCTGAAAGTTGCCACCCAGATTGACAGGGTTGTTAAGAAGGCATACAGTGTTTTGGCGTTTATTAATAGAGGGATTGAGTTCCGGAACCAAGAGGTTATGCTGCAGCTGTACAAAGCTCTGGTACGGCCACACTTGGAGTATTGTGTACACTTCTGGTCACCGCATTATAAGAAGGATATGGAAGCTTTGGAAAGAGTGCAGAGGAGATTTACTAGGATGTTGCCTGGTATGGAAGGAATGTCCTCTGAGGAAAGGCTGAGGGCATTGAGGCTGTTCTCGTTAGAGAGAAGAAGGTTGAGAGGTGACTTAATAGAGACATACAAGATAATCAGATGGTTAGATAGGGTGGACAGGGAGAGCCTTTTTTCCAAGTATGGGGACGGCAAACACGAGGGGACACAAATTTAAACTGAGGGGAGATAGGTATAAGACAGATGTCAGAGGTAGTTTCTTTACACAGACAGTAGTAAGGGTATGGAATGCTTTGCCTGCATCGGTAGTAGATTCGCCAAGTTTAAGTGCATTTAAGTCGTCATTGGACAGGCAAATGGACGTACATGGAATAGTGTAGGTGGGATGGAATTCAGATTAGTATGACAGGTCGGCGCAACATCGAGGGCCGAAGGGCCTGTACTGCGTTGTAATGTTCTATGGTCTATGTTTGTAATGATAGTTTCTATAAGTAAAGTTGAACACATGGACGGATGATTTTTTTGAGGACTAAGATGCGGGAAAATGATGCCATGGCTGCAGAACAAACGTGTTTAATGAACAGCAAACTTGTTTTATTTTGTTCTGAATTGCTTATTTTCCAGAAATATAACAAAAGTCATAAAACAAAATGGTTGAGGTGTAGGGATACTGATTAAGAGAAACGAAGCAGACTGAGAAAACGAGCTTCCACCAGGGTGGTTCATTGACTGAGCATATTTGTTTAAATTTGCACGAAATAAAGTGAACATTGCATTGTGTCACTGAGCTGCCAAAGTTTGGCACATATGCACAGGAACATATTTGCAGGGTACTGCCAAAAGTTCTAAGAAATATAAAACAATTATTTCTATGCTATCGTCAATTCGAAAATTAACCATAATCACCATATGAAAAGGCACTAAAGAGTTTCCTTTGTGAAGTGGTTTCATAGACATTTTCTGCTACTTTTTGTCTTTGAAAATTAAAAATAATATTTGGGGATGACCCCTGTTAAATACCTTATTAGCAAGTACATAGGATAGAGAGAGCACAATATCATGACATTGAGACTAGCAGCACAAATGACACAAAAAAGAAATCACCGCAAAGAATAAGAAACGTGATCAATAGAACACTAAAAAATTGGGCAAATGATTGAGTGTAAGTGAATAAATGGACAATGCATTGAATTTAATTTCGTTGCGCTTACATTTCTGTAATTATTACAGATCGAAAAAAATGCGGACAAAACTGGTAGAAACAGGAATTAAGCAAAGTTATTGTTATGCTCATTCGAATGTTAACTGCATCATTGAACTCAAATGAAATAGAAATATCCAGAAGTCCTGTCAGGGTGAAAGGGAAGGATGGCAGGTATAGGGAATGCTGGATGACTAAAGAAATTGAAGGTTTGGTTACAATAAAGAAAGAAGCATATGTCAGGTATCAAATGAATCCTTAGAAGAGTATAAAGAAAATAGGAGTATACTTAAGAGGAAAATCAGGAGGGCAAAACGGGGACATGAGATAGCTTTGGCAAATAGAATTGAGGAGAATCCGAAATGCTTTTACAAATATGGTAAGGACAAAAGGGTAACTAGGGAGAGAATAGGGCCCTCAAAGTTCAGCAAGGCGGCCTTTGTGTGGAGCCACAGAAAATGGGGAGATACTAAATCAATATTTTGCATCAGTATTTACTGTGGAAAAAGAATATGGAAGACAAAGACTGTAGGGAAATAGATGGTGACATCTTGCAAAATGTCCAGATTACAGAGGAGGAAGTGTTGGATGTCTTGAAACAGTTAAAAGTGGATAAATCCCCATGACATGATCAGGTGTACCTGAGAACTATGTGGGAAGCAAGCTAAGTGATTGCTGGGCCCCTTGCTGAGATATTTGTATCATCGATAGTCAATGGTGAGGTGCCGAAGACGGGAGGTTGGCAAACGTGGTGCCACTGTTTAAGAAGGGCAGTAAAGACTAGCCAGGGAACTATAAATCGGTGAGCCTGATCTCGGTGGTGAGCAAATGTTTGGAGGGAATCCTGAGAAACAAGATGTACATGTATTTGGAAAGGCAAGGCCTGATTCGGGTTACTCAACATGGTTTTGTGCGTTTGAAGTCATGTCTCACAAACTTGCTTGAGTTTTTTGAAGAAGTAACAAAGAAGATTGATGAGGGCAGAGCAGTAGATGTGATCTATATGGTCTTCAGTAAGGCGTTCGACAAGGTTCCCCATGGGAAAGTGATTAGCGAGGTTAGATCTCATGGAATACAGGGAGGATTAGACATTTGGATAGCGAACTGGCTCAAAGGTAGAAGACCGAGGGTGATGGAGGAGGGTTGTTTTTTCAGACTGAAGGCCTGTGACCAATGGAGTGCCACAAGGATCGGTGCTGGGCACTCTACTTTTTGTCATTTATATAAATGATTTGGATGCGAGCATAAGAGGTACAGTTAGTAAGTTTGCAGATGACACCAAAATTGGAGGTGCAGTGGACAGTGAAGAGGGTTACTTCAGAT
Organism: Chiloscyllium plagiosum; assembly: GCF_037043375.1. Classification (NCBI taxonomy): domain Eukaryota; kingdom Metazoa; phylum Chordata; class Chondrichthyes; order Orectolobiformes; family Hemiscylliidae; genus Chiloscyllium; species Chiloscyllium plagiosum. Next base: position 13,798,004 of record NW_028270176.1, read on the forward strand.
TACAACAAGATCTGGACCAGATGGGCCAATGGGCTGAGAAGTGGCAGATGGAGATTAATTCAGACAAATGCGAGGTGCTGCATTTGGGAAAACAAATCTTAGCAGGACTTATACACTTAATGGTGAGTTCCTAGGGAATGTTGCTGAAGTGACCTTGGAGTGCGGGTTCATAGCTCCTTGAAAGTGGAGTCACAGGTAGATAGGATAGTAAAGAAGGCGTTTGATATGCTATCCTTTATGGTCAGAGTATTGAGTACAGGAGTTGGGAGGTCAGTTTGCGGCTGTGCAGGACATTGGTTAGGCCACTGTTGGAATATTGCGTGCAATTCTGGCCTCCTTCCTATCGGAAAGATGTTGTGAAACTTTAAAGGGTTCAGAAAGGATTTACGAGGATGTTGCCAGGGTTGGAGATTCTGAGCTACAGGGAGAGTCTGAACAGGCTGAGGCTGTTTTCCCTGGAGCGTCAGAGGCTGAGGGGTGGCCCTATAGAGATTTACAAAATTATGAGGGGCATGGATAGGAAAAATAGACAATATCTTTGCCCTGGGGTGGGGGAGTCCAGAACTAGACGGCATAGGTTTAGGGTGAGAGGGGAAAGATATAAAAGAGTCCTAAGGCCAAGTTTTTCACGGGTATGGAATGAACTGCCATGGGAAGTGGTGGAGTTTGGTACAATTGCAGCATTTAAGAGGCATTTGGATGGATATATGAATAGGAAGGGTTTGGAGGGATATGGGCCGGGTGCTGGCAGGTGGGACAAGATTGGGTTGGGATATCTGTTCGGCATGGACGGGTTGGACCGAAGAGTCTGTTTCCATGCTGTCCATCTCTATGACTCTATGACTCTAAGTTTAACAAAGAAAAGAAACCAAAAGAAAACATGAGATCGAAATGGACAAGTAACAGGAAACAAAGAAGTGTGAGTTCGGGACATGTGAAACAGAAACAGATACGACTGGATGAACTGATCATCTTTGGCAGCAACTGTGGAGTGAAATGAGATCAAACAAATCCAAGTCCTGTGATCTATTTTCAGAGCACAAAGGAGCGTTAACACAGTCTTTCAGGACCAGACATGCACTTAAGTAGTGACAGGTGAAACTTAGATTTATATGTGAACCAAAAGCAATGTTTAGGCACAGATGAAGAAGGTCTTTGATAACGAACTAAATAAACAATCTGCATGTGTTTATAACTTGGATGAAGTTCCTCAGATTACGGGGAAACAGGAGGTAGTTAATCGTCTTTGCCGTTTCGAATTGGTAATGTAGCAATCTTTTGCAGATTGTTTGCACCTATATCTGATTTTTTTTTAAGATAGATAGGTTGTATTCAAATGTAATAACTGAAGTCTGAATAACAATTGCACAGTCCTCGGACAATAAATTCCCAGTCACCCTGACAGTTAAGTGGATAGTCAGAAGATTGGACAATTCCAAGTAAGATTCATTTGTTTAGAGTGATGTGAATCTAGTTCCACGAACAACAGATTAGTATAATTACATTCGTTGAGGTAGAACCTTTGGAAAGGATGGTTCAGACCAAATAAATGTATCTGCTTGTGCAAATTCCACTTAATTAAAAAGAAAATTAACGCTGTCATGCAAAGGAAAATCATATTCAAACAGTTTGCTGTAAAATTTCGAAACGGTGGTATAAAGTATTTGTAAAGGTACTGCCGATTAAGTCATTTGCATAAACTAGAACTTAATTTTACTCGTGGGCAAATAGAAAAGTGTGAGAAAAGTTAGGGCACATGGAACAAAAATGCCTATTAATCTATTAAATATTGGATACTTTATTGGCTGATCGATATTCAATAGGTGATCATGACTAATGTAAGTTTTTGGTACGTAAATATGAGTTGCAGATTAATTATAAAGGATTTGGAATATTCGCCATGAAAAGAGTATAATACTGCCCAAATCACTGTGTACGAGAGAGAGATTCACTATTTGTGGATGATACAAAAATTAAAAAGCAAAGTCAAATCAGTATATGCTGACATTGAATTCCAAACGATGCTGTACTTCAGAAGGATGTACAGGCAAGTAGCATCTAACATTGAAAAACGCATGCAGCGCTTAACATAGGAAGGAAGAATGTAAATAGAAGTCATTTGACATAATGTTACAATTCTGAAAAAAATCATGTCAGACTAAATATAATATGTATTGATTCGTTAATCTATTGAAGTATATGTAACATACTTTGGCGAACAGATAATTAACCGGAAAGTATATTCTGCTTTAATTCGAGGAACATACAATGACAGAGAATGGAGTAAGGGTGTGTTTGCATTAATATTTGACCTAACAAGAAGTATTGTAATTTTTGCATCGGAATCTGCATTGCATGATGCAAGGTGACTCTCGATGCATGAGCGTGACTACAGAAAATATTTATGCAAAGATGTCGATGGGTGAGGAACCACAGGCACTTAGTTTGATTGGATTGTTTACTTCATCATATACAATGTTGACAACCTTTTGGGTAGAGCAAGACATAAAACGGATTTCATAAAGGATACAATGATGCATTAAACCTTGAGCGTAACACCACTTAACAAACTCATGGCAGCCTCCTCCATAGATTAATGTTCAGTTTGTTGAATATGTTCTTTTTGTTTTGGTTAACTCTGGCTAGGAGAAGTCTTTATCTGACCACTAAAAAGAAGAGACTTGATATCAAGCAGCAAGAGATGGGTGGAAATAGTCTGGAGTGTTAGTTGGGGGAAACATTTTATCTTGTTGTCACTCGTCAAAGAATTGAAATGCCCAGAGAATATCTTAGAAGAAAGCCCTTACGAGGAAAATAAATCACACTTAAATGAAAAACACTTGCTCGTGTCTGTACACATGTTCACTTTTCATATTCAATGGGAAATTGCAAACCGATCTGTCATGCAAGCAGATCCAGGACGTTTTGTCTTTCAGGCAAACAAGTTCCAGATCAATTTCATAATCATAGAAACAGCACTGTCAGGAAGGAAAACAAATCCCCTCTCCGTTCTTTAAACCATGATAATAATGGGCTCACTATCTTTCAGCGTATTATGACTAAAGTGGACCATCTTTTCCAGTGGCATTTTTTGTTCATTTCGATATGATTCTGCATTTGCTTTTAATATTAGTCAACACAATGTTTCCAATAGAACAGAAATAGAAGTTGCTGGAAAAGCTCGGCATCTATGGTAGCATCGGTGAAGAGATATTATACGTAAATTATTGTTCTGTTGACTCTTCTGCAGAGAAATTGGTAGATAGAATAATGTCGGTTTATATGCAGAAGGAAGGGTGGAAGAAAGCGGTAAGGTGTAAACAGTAGGCGGGGGTACAGCCAAAGAGACAGAAGAGCGGTTTGACACACAAAGGAGTGAATAAAAGTCTGGGGGGGGGGGGGGGGGGGGGTGTAAATAGCTGTTAATGGAGACGGTTCATGGATAATAATAGGTTTCGTATAATGGCAGACTATGTGATGACTCGACCAAGTCTGTGGGATAGGGAAAATTCAGTGCCTAAAATTGTTGAAATTGATATTATGTCTGGAGGGCTATAGGGTAATTAAGCAGAAACTGAGGTGATCTTCTAGCATGAGATTCCCTACACTGGAAATCTGGAGGAATCCTAAGGCAGGAATGTTGACCAGGGAGCAAGGTGGTGTGTTAAAGAGATGGACAAATGGAATATCATGTTTTTTTGCAGACAGAATGTCGATGTTCAGTGAAGAGTTTGTGAGAAGAGATCACCAAGCTTATGCTTCGTTTACACAATGTAGAAGAAACCACATTGTGCACAGTGAATGCAGTAGACTAGAAAGTGAAATGTTCAGGTAAAGTGCTCCTTCACCTGAGAGGTTTGTTTGGGTTTCTGGATACTGACAAGGGAGGAGGTAAATGGGCAAGAATTGCAACTTCAGTGTTTTCAGAGGAATGTGCCGAGGCCCTGAGGGTGGTGTGTTGGGAGTGAAACAAATATGAACAATGGTCTCCCTGTGGGAAATAGCCACTCTGAAGGCGGACAAGGGAGGGGAGGGAAATATCTGTTTCTTGTATCCATCTCGCCAGAGGTAGCGGAAATGGTGGCTGATGATGTTCTGAATGTGGGTGCTGTTGGGATGATAGGTAAGGACAAGGGGAGCTCTATTGCTGTAGTGAGATGGAAGAGAGTGAGTTAACGTGATGTTGTGGTATATGGTTTGGACAAGGTGTTGGGGAATACTCAGTTGAGGAAGAAAATGGACATTTGGGATGATCTCTTATTAAAGTTGGCCTCATCGGAACATGTGTGACAGAGGTGTAGGAACTGGGAAAACGAAATGGAGTCTTTACAGGAGTGAAAATCCTCTGCACCGATCCTGTTACAAATTGCAAAATATCAGGTTATTGGCCAAAAGATTCATTTGGAAACACAGGGTTTTCGCAGCACTGCTCAAGAGGCTCGTGAGGCAGGATGGTAGGAGACATGATTTATATCAAATGATCACGATAGTGTCATATAACAATGCGATAGATTGCTGTTAAATCTTTCATCTTCAGAACTGTAAAAGAGTAGCTTATGGTCCAAACGTCGATGTTCCTGCTCTTTGGTTGCTGCCTGACTGTCTCTGCTGATCCAACACCACACTTTTTCACTCTGATCTCCAGCGTCTTCAGTTCTCACATTCTCCTTTTTTTAAACTTTGTCTATCCCAGCCTCATATCGGCACCGCAACTACACGGATGCTCCCATATCTGCTGAGTATTTCCAGCGACTTCTGCATTTGTTCCATATTTGCAGCAGCCACAATTCTTTCGATTTTAATGCTCGCAATGGATATGTAAAGAAAATTATTATTTCCCATGAGAGGACACTCTCGATGCCATGGTAGGATCTCTATTCTTTTTTAAATAAAACTTTCGTGCATCACAATCGTTCTCTCAAATTTTTTAAAGATTTCTATCCTCTACTCATCGGTATGTTTCGTGTAGTGTTCACTAGATATTTCTCTCGGTGAAATATACCGAGGATGTTCTTGAAGTTCCTCTGTTGCAAATGGAAATCTTTGCTTGAAAATTCTCCTGTGGACAATTTGTTCCATTCGACTTTGGCTGAATCATAACATAATCAATAAAATAGAGTCGTTACCTACGTTAGATTTCTTCAATGTAGGTTGACCAATTTCTTCCACCGCCCTAACCAGCTGCATGTTATAATATGACAAATACTCTCAACTCGTTTATCTATTGGCCAATTTGCCCCACATTATGCTCAACTTAAGCTCTAGTAATGATTCCTCCATGGCTGAGATAAGAAGGTGGAAGTCAAATACATTCTCCAAAACACGTTTCATACGTTTAGCCATCTACTTACATGTTTTAATTTTACCTTGCCCCATTCTGGATTGGAATGCCCAAGTTCTATCAATATAATCACACTGTCGTTGTTACATTCAAAGCAACTTATAATGATAATTTGCTTACCAACATCTCAGCAAACATTTAACTACTTAACCAAATACATTAGCTGCTTAACTACGAGCAATTGTTCACTTAATTACACTGTCAATCAATATATTAATTTCCCGTATTGTTAATTCTTCAACTGTATAAGTCGCCGTTTGCTCTCTTAAACGCCATCTTTCAAACACATATTCTGTCCCTCTCTTCCTCAGAAGACGACCCATCCATTACAAATATTAATCTCGTGAATCTTTCCTGAACTGATTCCATTACCTACACATTTGCATTCATTCGCTAATAACTAACATTATCCCAGATCTTTTGTTTTTCAACAATGCATTGTATAACTGCTAAATAACGATCACAGTTTTGCATTAATTCTTCACAATAAATAACAACAGTTCTTTAACCTTCCTAATTATTGTTGAAACTGAATATGCACATTTTAAATTCATGCACTGGGACATGTGGATCGCTCCGCGAGTGTATCTTCTAAAATCTACAACCACTTTGATTATATATTTATTTTTCTTTACTTTGCCAAAAAGGAGATGATTTGAGACTTTGCTATTGTGGATTCCTGCTGTCGACACCAAGGTAGTGTGCTTGAGTATTAACATGAACTTCAAAGCACTTTTCACCCCTTAAAGTCGTGAAGTCACGGTCTTGTCTTTGCCAGCTGATGTAACAACGACAATTAAATAATGAAATTTAATTAAGGCAGGTATAAAATGGCCATAATACAACTTTCATGCCTGAAAATTGAGCGTTTATAAAATCATTATATTTGAAATGTTCGCCTACTCAGTCAAGACTAAACATGTAAATTGTTGTTTAATTCAATTCATATCCATTTGGCTTGCTGCAACGAACTAAAAAAATACTGCGAGGTATAATTGTTCAGAACAAAATATGAACGGTGAAAAATGCTAAATATGCAAAGGTGATCGTTATTTACTTCTGATTAGCATGTATCTTTATTTAATCAACAGAAAATAAAAGACATTTATGCAAATACATTGTACTATCGTTCATTCTCATGAAAATAACAATTACTGAAGAGTAACTAAAATGCGGCTATTCATTGTCATATGTGCTTTGTACCAGTTTTTATAATTTTGTAAAATATTTGAAATAATGGTGCATTCCTCCTCACTGAAAATATGCAAGAATTATAATATACTGAGTAGAGAGCATCTTTATGCTCAAACACATTGCTCGAGGAGAAGGTAACCAATTGTACCTGATTCCTTTTCTTCCATTTCTTCCTCTGTAACAGTCAGGAAAAAGGAACCATTGAGGCACACATTTATTTCTTGCTGAAGCATTTGAAAGAACAGTGGACCATTCCAGTTTAACTTCTTTTTTGGGAGGCAACATCAGTTTCGTTGTTCATTGAATATTCTGTGACCCTGGTCTCATCAATCTGACAATTCCAAAACACAGCACCGTATTTCTGCCATTCTTAATATTTCTGCTTAAAAATGACCTTAATGGCATTGTTATTGTCTCATTGTACATTTCACTTTTGCACACGGGTGGATCAGTGATGTGGAAAATGGCGATGAAAGTTTATGATTGGTTCCTGCTCAGATTGGTTATATTACCTTGAGGTCTTGGAAATGCCTTTTAATGCATTTATTTCTAAAATTCAATCTAAGATATTCGCTGAGTACTGTCAACATCAGGCAACAATTGCTTTTGTATTTGAAATATGTAGGTGGCGAGGATACCGACATTATAATACTGAGGTTAGAATATATGTTCTTCTGTTTCAGAATCAGTTGAAATAATCATGAGAAATGATGTCAAGGTGGAGTAGCTCGCCTTTGCTTTTAAACGCGATTACATCTTACGTTTTCCGTGAATCACTACCAATATGTTATGCGTGGGATAACAGCCACACTGGAACAATTAGCATTTACAGAGGACCCTCGATTATCCAAATATCCATTATCCATATTTTAGATTATCCAAAAGAGATCTCGAGGTCTCAACAGAAACACTACATTGAAAGCGTGTTTCCAACACCAATTACATCTTTTGTTTCAATGATTAAAAATGAACTCGGCTTACTGAAATGTTGCTGAGAACAGTCATGGACAGATGAGAGCCCAGGCACAATCTTCAAATGACTGACCTCCTGCCCTCTATCTCAACCCGCACACTTTCCCTAGGGTTCTACACAGGCGTGCACACTAATCCTCCTTTCCTCAGTAAATCTCTCAAACACTGTCCTAAACATGGCAAAGGTGGAACTGGTCAAAATGTTGCAGCAAAAAGTTGTGAGTGTGTGTGTGTGTGTGTGTCTGCGTATGTGTGTGTGTGTGTGTGTGTGTGCGTGTGTGTACTTGGAGACTCACAAGGCAGCGTCATCAGCAGCAGAACTGTTGTTGGTGTCCAGCTTGGCTGCCCTGGAGAGAGGGCAGAGGTGGACAGGGGCTGCACGGGTCTAGTTGGGGGGCAAGATGTTCTTGTTTCTCTATGTCAAACTAATAAAAAAAAGGACTGACGAAATTCTAAGAGTAAGTGAGGACTGCAAATCCTGGAGAACAGAGTCGAGGACGTGGTGCTGAAAAAGCACAGCAGGTCAGGCAGATTCGAATGAGCAGGAGAATCGACATGTCGGGCATACGTCCTACGTCAGGAATGAATTTTGTGGTCCAGCGGGTCTCAGAAATAAATGAAAGAGGGTTGGGGTTGGGGTGAACATAGCCGAGAGTGTGATAAGTGGATGCAGTTGGGAAGAAGTTGATAGGTCAGAGAGGAGAGTGGAGCAGAAAGATGGGAAAGGTGATGGATAGGTCAAGAGGGGATTGCTGATTTGGAGGTTTGGGTCTGAGATAATGTGATGTAGGGGGAATGAAGAAACTAGCGAGATGCACATTGATCCCATGTGGTTGCAGTGTCCCAAGGTTGAATATGAGGCGTTCTTTGTCCAGGCGTCGGGTGGTTAGTGTTTCGCGATGGAGGAACCCCAAGACTTGCACGTCCTTCGAGGAATGGGAGGGGAAGTTGAAGTGTTCTGGCACCGGGTGGTGTGGTTGATGGTGCAGGTGTCCAGGAGATGCTTGTCTGAAACAATCCATAAGTAAGCACCCTGTCTCCCCGATGTAGAGGAGACCATATCAGGTGCAATAGATACAGTAGATGACATTGGTGGGAGCAGAAATAAATTTCTATTGAATGTGGAAGGATATTTACCGGCCTTTGACGGAGGTGAGAAAAGAAGTGTGGGTGCAGGTTTTGCACGTCCTGCCGTGTTAGTGGAATGTGCTGGGAGTGGCGTGTTTGCTAGTGGAGGTCATACATCTGATGAGTGAGTCACAGAGGGAATGATCCCTGTGGAAAGCTGATAGGGTTGAGGAGGGAAATATCTCTGGCGATGGGGTCCATTTGTCAGTGGAAGAAGGATGATGCAAAGTATATGGAGGTTGGTGTGGAAGGAGAAGACCCGCGGGTACTGCCCTTGTTGCATTGTGAGGGGTTGGATTCAAGGGTGGAGGTTTGTGAAGTGGTGAAGGTGCGCTGGAGGGCATCGTCGACATACGTGGGAATAGAAATTGCGATCATGGAAAAATGAGGTCATCTCTGAGGTTTTACGGTAGAATTGATCATCCTGGGAACAGATGTGGTGGAGGCTTTGGAATTAGGAATAAGAGGTGGCATTTGGGAGGAAGTGTAGTCTCGGTAGTTGTGGAAGTTGATGAATTTTTAGTGGATGCTCGTGGTTAGTTGGTCACCAGAGATGAAGGTGGAGAGGGTCAGAAAGGGTGGAATGGGGTGTCCGAGATGATCCCAGTAAATGTGAGGTCGGGGTGAAAAATTGCATTGAAGTTGAGTCTGTGTTAAATTCATATTAATTATTGGAATTGTTGCTTTAACCTTGTCAGAATAATCCCATCAACTGGTTGCAAATTCACTTCACACAGATGCTGACATGTTTTTTTTCCTTAACAAATATACACAATGAATTCTTGCAATACTTACTGCAGTTTTGCAAAAGCACTTTGTATTCTAAAGAATAGACAAAACACGTTGAAAACTTTTAAGTTTGAAGCAAAATGAGCTTTTGTTCTCTTACATCAACTGATCCATCGAAGTACAGAGTTTCTATCGTTATTCAATCTTATCCGGGGGCAGCGTCCAACCTATAACAGCAAGAATGATAGCTCGCAATAATACAGTAATTAAAACATAATCTTTACACCAATTCAGTAATTTAGACCCCTCATCATCTGCATGTCAATCTCGTTTCCTGCAGGCAAATGAAAATAAATATTCCTTTTTAGGTATAAGTGAATGCTTAATTCTTCTCGTCATGGATTTCTCATTCTTTGCCTTGACGAGTAATACTTCACCTTTTTCATATCAGTTTACTTCTTTCCCCTAAGTTTCTGACTGTTTTTGAACTTCAAGGTCTCTCTGAAAAGCTTTGCTAACACTTTAATTTATGCGTTGGTTCATATACAGATTTCTGCTTACCACAGACTTTAGGGTATTCATGGTTCATCTCGTACAAGGATGACCTTGGATTTCTTTTATGGCACCTAACATTTCATTCATTTTTAAATCTCAACCATGTATAGCCTTTACCTTGTGTTGGAGGATCGAACTAATGTTTCCACCCAAAACCCATGAACGCTGTTTTTATTCAGCTGTCAGAAAGTTTGATAAGCATGTGAATGCGATTTCAACCAACGACACTGGAAGCATTCAACTGTTAAATACTTTTATTCCTCCTTCAGTTGATCGATACTGCCTTCAGAATATTAAGTAAACATTTCCTTAATGGAATCTACATGACGTAGGAAACATATAGGAAGAATTTTGATGTTAATCCCCAGGAATCCACACAGAGATTGAAATTGCCCCAAAAATCGATAGTATTCTGTGCATTGTACATTAAACCAATCATTGGTATGCTTGATATAGATGGCGGTTATCTTACAGATGTATTGCTTTTTGACAACTGTTCAATTTTTACTATTAAATGCAACTTGCTACCTGAAGCCATTTTAGTATGCTTCACTTATGAGCATTATATCCAACTCTTCACTAGAAAATATCATAAAGGAATTTGAACCCCTGAGGGCTTTTCACAATATCAGAAAATAATCTTTTCATACATTATTCGACATTAGAACTTCGAATACTTCTGTCGCTGAACAGTTAATCTTTGCAATGCAGTATAAAATCAGGTTATGAGTGAGCACTGTGTTTTAAAGATATATTTTGAGGAAGCAATACCCATACATCGAATGCGGTTCTATTACATTTTACAAAAGTTTACGTCCACTTGCGATGTCAAGAGATAAGCTGCCACTCAACATCCGCCCCTGAAAGCATGCTTGAACATAATTGCACTCTGTGACATTATGCATTGCCTTTGTGCATATCTGTTTGCGTCTCCATTATGTCTATCAGTTGTATGAACCATATCTAGAACTGAACTAGAAAATATTATTTTAAAGTTGCAGCAGAGTGTGAAGAAATGTGTTGGAGATATCCAACAAAGTGACAACCGATGGTCGAGTATGTTAGTTAGTCTATAGTTTATTCAGCAGAAATAAGAAGGCTCTTTCCTTACTTATGAAAACATGTGGCAATGTTATGTGTTAAAATGTTTACCCATGTTCTTTCCTATGTATTCTCGACTTGTTGATGCACATATCCATGAAATCGCCCGTACTTCGTAAGTAGTGGGAAGCGTTTTACACTGGATCAGATTCCACTTGCTTTGCAAATTATCATTCCAAGGTCATTTCTGAATGAAACAGCTTTGCTTTATATTTTCTTTCCCTTATGGTGTGAATTCGTGTTCAATTTTTTTGACGGTTGTCCTCTTTATTTCCATGGTGGTGTACAACCTCTGAACACAAACATTTTATTTAAAAAAAAATATTCGGGAATAGCAAAATTACATTACGGAGAAGAAAGCCATGCAACCAATCTCAGCCTAAGACATTGTTGCGTTTTATGAATAAGGTTAAGGCTACCTCAGTTTATGAGTTTCAAAACCAGATATTACAGAGCATATAACATCGAACAGTACAGCACAGAACAGGACCTTCGGCCCCCGATGTTGTGCCACCTTCTCTTCTCTTCTAAGATCAGACTAACCTTCATTCCTTTCATTGTACTAACCTCGATGTGCCTACACAAGTATTGCTTAAAATTCCCAATGTATCTGTCGCTACTGTCAGCGCTGGCAGTGCATTCCACGCACCCACTACATCTGAGTAAAGAACCTACATTTGACATCTCCTTTAAAAGTTCCTCCAATTCCCTTAAAATTATGCCCCATTGTGACAGACAATTCTGCCTGGAAAAAAGCTCTCTAGCTATCCACATTATCCATGCCTCTCAAACTCTTGTTCACGTCGATCAAGGTACTTCTCATTCTTCTTTACTCCAGTGAGAAAAGCTCTAGCTCCATCAACCTTGGTTCTTTAAAAAAAAATGTCGTCCAGTCTAGGCAGCAAAATGGTAAATATACCACGCATCCTCTCAAACGTTTCCTTGTCCTTCAGATAATGTGCCGATCAGAACTGAACACAACTCTCAAAGTGTGGTATAAACAGGGCTCTATGGAGTGGCAGCATAATCTTCCAGCGGCTAAATTCAATCCCCGTGCTAATGAAACCAACACACCATACATATTCTTAACGATCCTATCAACCTGGGTGGCACCTTGGAGGGATCAATAGATATGGGCTACAAAATCCCTATTTTTCTCCACACAGTCATGAATTCTGCATTCCAACCTTGATTCTGCATTCACATTCGACCTTTCAATGTGAATGACTTCAGACTTTTCCACGTTGAACTCCCTCTGCCACTTCTGAGTCCAGCTATGCATCCTGCTAATATTTTGTTGCAACCCACAACAATCCTCCACACTATGCACAACTGCACCAACCGTCGTGTCATTTGTAAAAATACTAACCCAATTTCTCATCCACGTTGTTTATACGAAGAACAGAGGTCACAGAACTGATACCTGCAGAACACCAATGTTTTCAAATTTCTAGGATGAATACTTTCCATCTTCCACCACCCTCTGTCTTCTATGTGCCAGGCAATTACATATTCAGAAAGACAAGTTTTCGTCGATACCATGCCTCCTTTCATTCTGAATGAACCTGCCTTCAAGAACCTTGTCAAACGACATGGTAAAATACCTGTACACCCACCTGTTCTCCCTTCTTTAACGTTTCTTTGTCACATCCTCACAGAATACAATAAGGTTTGTGAGGAATGAACTGCCCCTCACAAAGCCAGGCTGACTATCTCTAATCAAACTCTGGTTTTCCAAGTAATCATAAATTCTGTCTCTCAGAATCCTCTTAACGACTTTGCCCACTACTGATGTAAGATTGGCTGATCTGTAATCCCCAAGATTATTCCTATGCACGTTCCTGAACAAGGAAATAACATTGCCAACCTCCAAACGTCTGGTACTGCTGCAGTGGACAGTGAGGACGCAAAGATCCTGACCAGTAGCAGCAATCTTTTTCCTCACTCCATGCAGTCGCGTAGGGTGCATCCCATCTGCCTTTATGTTTATCAAAATTTTCAGCACATCCTACTTCCTAATGTTTTATGCCCCCCTGTAAGTCTCTTAAGTCCATTATTCAGTTCTTTTCTGGATACCTGGATAAACTCAAAAGCCCTATTTCATCATTGCCTCCTCAACCTTAAGTAAGCTTGCTTCTTCCTCATGACTAGATATTCCAAATCTCTTGTAACCAAAAGTTCTTACAAACTATTTTCACTTCTTTGCCTGAGTGGGACAAACCGACCCCCCTACCACCACCACCCCCACCCAGGACTATCAGCAGCTCCTTCCAAAACAATCTCCATAATTTTGTCGTTCACTTGCTGGAGAACATCTGTTCCCAGTCTCGGTGCCCCAATTCATGGTTCAACACATTGTAACTGCTCCTTCCTAATTAAAGCAATTTCCCATAGCGTCTGCTACTAACTCATCTCGATGAGTCTCATAAGGGTTATGGGGCTCTGATCACTATCACCGAAATGCTCTCCCACTGAGAGATCTGACAGCTGGAATGGTTCATTCCCCAACAACATATCTAATATGATCTCGCCCTGGTCAGCCTATCTACATATAGAATCAGGAACCCTGGAAACACTTGACAAAACGGCTCCATCTAATTTATTTGTACATGTCGGTTCCAATCAATATTAGGGAAGGTAAAGTCATCCATGACAACAACCATGTTACTTATACATTTCCAAAATATTGATGCCTCCCAATCTGTTCCTCCATGTCTCTGTAGCTTCTGTAGGGCCTGTGGAAAACTCACAATAAAATGACTGCTCCTTTCCTGTTTCTGACTTGTGCCCATACTGATTCTGTAAACAATCCTTCCTCGAAGATCTCCCTTTGTACAGCTGTGATACCATCCCTGATTAGGAATACCACTCCTCCACCTGTTTCACCTTCCCCGGATTCTATCGAAAGCATATAAAGCCTGGAACATTCTGCCCCTTTGATATCCAATTTAAGATTAGAGTGGTGCTGGAAAAGCACAGCATATCAGGCAGCATCCAAGGAACAGGAAAATCGACGTTTTGGGCAAAAGCCCTTAATCAGAAATGAGGCTGGGAGCCTCCGGGTGGACAGATAAATGGGAAGGGGTGGAGTTATGGTGAAGGTAGCTGTGAATGATATAGGTGGATGGAAAATGGGTTAAATGTGATAGGTCATAGTAGAGCATGGACAGGTTAGCTGGGAAAGAAGATTGACAGGTGGAACTGGTCATGGGACTGGTAGGTTGGAACTGGGGTAAGATGGCGGGAGTGGAAATGAGGAAACTGGTGATGTCTACATTGATGCCATGGGGTTGATGGGTCCCGAGTTGGAAGATGAGGCATTCTTAATCCAGGTTTCGGGTGGTGAGAGAATGGCTATGGAGGAGGCCGTGGGCTTGCATATCCTCAGGAGAGAGGGAGGTGGAGTTGAAATGTTTGGCCACGGGGCATTGGGGTTGATTGGTGTGGTTGCCCCGGAGATGTTGTCTGAAGCACTCAGCGAGAAGGCGTCTGGTCTCCCCAATGTACAGGAGACCGCATTGTGAGCAACAGGTACAATAAATAACATGTGTGGAAGTGCAAGTGAAACTTTGATGGAATGGAAAGCTCCTTTGGGGCCTTGGGCTGAGGTGAGAGTGAAGGTGTGGGCGCAGGTTTTGCAATTCCTGCTGTGGAAGGGGTAGAATCTGGGGGGAGGGTGGGTTGTTGTTGGCCGTTGAGATGATGATGTAGTCACGGAGGGAATGGTGTTCATCGAAAGTGGATATGGGTGGGGAGGGAAATATACCCCTGGTGGTGGAGTCCGGTTGTAGGTGGTGGGAATGTCGATAGATGATGTGATTTATGCGGAGGTTGGTGGGTGGAAGGTGAAGTCTGTGCGTTCTGTCCTTGTTGCGGTTGGAGGGGCGGGGTTCATTGTAGGAGGTGTGGAATGTGGATGAGATGTGTTGAATGGCATCTTCAACAATGTGGGGGGGGGGGAATTTTGGTCTTTAAAGGAGGAGGCTATCTGGTGTGTTCTGTGGTGGAATAGGCCCTCCTCGCTGCAGATGTGTCAGAGGCAAAGGAATTGAGAATACAGGATAGCAATTTTGTAGGAGGTAGGGTGGGAAGTCATTTAATCCACGTATGTGTGGGAGTTGGTGTGTTTTTACCACAGGACTAGTTTCTCCTTTCCACATTTTCCAGAAGGTATCCCAATGATCCACACATCCGCAGCCCGCCCACCTATACCTGCCCTGCTGCCACGTGTTCATTTTTACTTGCTTTCTATTCTGAGACTCATTAACACATAACACTGATAGTAATTCTCATGTTACTAATCTGTGCATCCTGCCTTTTAGGTTCAAACCTAACTACCTATTTTCGCCTTTTCGGTCCTCGTCCATTTCTCTTGCTATGTAATTGATCCCGATGTGTACTACATTTTCTGTCTGCTTTCCATCCCTTTTAAGTATCCTGTGGAAACGATCAGAAGCATCCCTGACCTTGGCACGCAGGAGACAACGCGTCATCTGGGAGTTGCATGCAGCTTTTGAGCTATAAGGAGAGGCTGAATACGCCGGGACTGTTTTCCCTGGACCATCAAAGGCTGCCGGGTGATCTTATGAAGAATTATAAATCAAAAGGGGTACAGAGAGGGTAAATAAACAGTCATACTCTGGCTTGGGGAATCCAGAACTAGAAGCCATCAGTTCAGGGTGAGGGCGAAATTTTTAAAAGGGGCCTAAGTGGCAATTTTACACTCAGAGATTGGTACGTGCATATAATGAGCTGTCAGAGGAATTGGTGGATGTTGGTAGAATTACATGTTAAAGGAATCTGTTTGGGTACATGAACATGCAGAATTTGGAGGGATATGGGCCAAGTGCTGACAAACAGGACTGGATTGGGTTAGTATATCTGGTCGGCATGCACGGATTGGATTGAAAGGACTGTTTCCATGCTGTACAGCTGTGATTCTGTATGTATGTGACCACAGAATTTACTGTATGCTCCTTTCACAACTGAATCTTCTATCTCTATTGCTCTCCCATTCATCCCTTTCCCTACTGACCCAAATAACGAGGATTAGTTTCACAAACCCGACTGATATGGCTTTCCCAGGTTGCGCCCCCCCCCCCACCCCCACTCCCGCCCCCATCAATACTATCCAAAACGGTATACTTATTATTGGAGAAAGAGCCACAGTGGCTCCCTGCACTGTCTGCTGATTCCAGTTCCGTCTCCTGACGGTCTCACAGTCATTTTTTTTGTCTTGTACCTTAGTTGACACTACCTTATAATAAGTCCTCTCTATCACAACCTCAGCCTCCCATAAGATCCGAAGTTCATCCAGCTCCAGTTCCATTTTCCTAATGCGGCTCGTCATGAGCTGGCATTGGATTTCCTTCTCACAGGCGAAGTCGGCAGGAACACCTGTTGTCAAATGTATCTCTCACATTCTTCAAGAGGAGCATGCAGCTCCTCTAGTAACTATCCCTCTGCTTTAAATTACCAAGAGAGATTGAATAAATGAAATAAAACATTACCTTACCAAACCTCCACATTGGCTCTTTATTCCTAGTTAGATGAGGAAGACTGATGGGAGAAGCTACACATTTAGAGTTTGTGGTTATCCACAGCCCAAATATATCAGTTCACGTATTCAGCAATCCCCGTGTCCATGTCTCTTCCTGTTGAGCCTTCACTCTGCCCATTTATGAGTTTTGTCTTTAGAGGAAAATGAAGCTTCCTGGCTGCCCCCTGGTCCTCGCTGTCAACCATCACCCTGCTGTTGCTCAATAGAGGCTGCTGATTCCACGAGGTAACTATATAAGTGTCCCAGCAGTCCCCGGTCCTTACTCTCACCTCATTTATTCCTGCACTCGACCTTTAATAGTGAGAAATTGATTTCTTCAACTACCAGACACAATACTGTTTCCTCTTTCATAGTCCTAAAAATGAGCAGACGGTCCAACTGAGTGAACAGCTTGTAACAGCATATTGCACTTTTATTGCTGCAAGTACCAGAAACTTCTGTGCTAAAAGTACAGTTCTGAGTGAGTCCATAAGGTTTATGCTCTATTAGCCTATTTTATGTGAGAATATTGCGATTTATAATTTGGTCACATTACACACTCACCTTCAATAGATTTTTGTTGCGAATTGAAGATGTGAGAATGAAATTTTGCTTCAAATTGTCGGTCATGAAACAGTATGCCTTAGCATGTATAGTTTTAGTTCACAGAAAGCGATCTTAACTTAAATACCACACTATGCCTCCGCTGATTTCTCAGAGAATTTCTACCAATTGTTAATATCTGGTTATCGATCTTCCAGAAACTGGAATACATTTCTCCTTATTTATGAAAAATTCCATGTACAATATGCATAAAATCCCTTTTTACATTTTTTTCCAAGATATGTTTGTAGTCGTACAAACCTATATTTCTAGAGTAAGCTTTTTTTATTCTGCATGTCCGTCAAATAAGACTTTTATTATTATTGGCTTTTGTTGCAAAAATACATTTAAGATCATGTTCAAATTTAACTTAATATACCAACTATCATCCATGTATATATTTAGGAGTTGGTTAAGTTGTAGCTACTTTTCTCTCTTACTCTGTTAGTAAATTTTAATGATGAGATTTCAGCAAACTTCTTAGAAGACGTTGGTATGCTTCAACGTTTTTGACTATTGATCATATTGTCCCTACATCTCTATGTGACATTTAGAATTCCAGACGGTTTGCTTGCAGCTATGTCTTCTCATTTCCTCTTACAAACGATATCACTTCATCATTTTCGCTGTTATATTTCATTTACAAAATGTCTGACCATTTCAAGAGCTATACAGTCCTTAAGTCGATACTGGCTCTCAAATTATTAACTAAACTATATCTTTCCCTATATTGCCACGTACTTGAAGAGTTCAAAAATATAAGACCAGAACATTTGTGTATATCAAAGATTGCAATATTATAACTAGGATGGTATAATTCCTTACATTCCGATAGCTGAGCGCAAACTGGAATGCATCCTTGTTTATTTCATTGTTGTTGATTAGTGAAGTGGATATGCATACCTGTAGTACCATGGAATTCTATGTTTCCAAATTGTCTGTAATGCCCATTGCAATGTAAGTGATGTTAAATGTATCACGTCACTCATCAATGGCAATCCAATTATTTTATTCCAAAGACTTCACAAGAACACAAAATAAGAATAAGCATTTTTTAAAAGATCAATTTCTGCAAAATCTAATTTACTGGATGACACATCGCAAATGTGACAACATTCAGTCAAGTTTACAGGCATCAGATTTCATAAGCGCCAAAATTGATCTAACTGGTTATTAATTAGTGGGAATCTCACTTTTAACATGGTTATATTCACAATCTTATAATGTTTGGTTTGATACTATAATCCATATCGAAGTGTTAAGATCTTCTCCATCCTTCCATGGTTACATGTTTAAACCATGTAAATCAATTCATCCTTATTGGCTCCTTTACGTTTAAGGTTGATAAAATTTGACGTTTAATTCATTTAACCTTTATCTCATACAGTGTCGCAGTTTCTTTTTCATTGAACAACACTTTGAAACATTTAAACTCTCATAAAGCCATGCGAAAATAGTGAAGTTTCTATCTCCATCATATGCCAATTACTTTGATAATGATTTCATTATGATGTGTAATCAGAAACTAGAATTGTTTAAATAAAAGCTTACAGTCGGTATGCTTCCTTCAAATATAGTTTTATTCGTGCTCTATTAAATATTTCCCAAAATGCATGCCTGTCTGCATGATTCCGCATTTCGACTTGATTTCAATATCTGATATTCGTCTTCATGACCGCATAAAGTGAGCGTTTCTGTCTGCCTAAATTCATGTGAGTTTTTAACGATCTATATTTATGTCGTTTAATTACGAATTGGATTTTTCTTCCTTTCCCACAAGCTCCACACACAAAAAAAAGTCATCTTCCCTCTAGAAGTCCTACTTGAGGTCTTGCTTACCTTCGTTATAACATCATGATAATCCTTTGACTACCATTTCCTCTTAGGAGCATCTTCAAATGTTACCAAATAAGCTAAAAAATGCTGACCAACTGAATCGGAATAACTGCAGCACTGGAATTCAATTTTATGATGAAAACCTCATAAAGTAGTCATTGTATATTTGACCAATTATTTCAGTAATATACTGGCATAAAACTGCATCAGCGTTTTTGTTGAGCACACAATAACACGGAATAACAAATATTTAAATAATTTACGATGCCTCAACTCTGTCACCAGCAATATTTTGTGAAGACATCTCAGTCAATCACAAAAACAATGTTGCTTGTACTGTATGCTCTGATAAAAAAATCTAACTTCTGTCTACTTTCCACGCTATTTAGACCAATGCACTAATTTGCATCTGTGTAGCTCCCTTTACAAATTTCTATCGTCGTAATGATTCGTCTGGGTCCTCAGCTATCTGCATTCCTTTCTATGCATGTACAATCTCGAATTCCTGAAAACTGCATCCAGCTATGTTGCACGTTTTATTCGAAGTTTCAGTAATCCTTTTGAACTTGTTGAGGAACGTTTCCTTTTAGGTTATATTCCCTACAGTGTGGAAACAGGCCCTTTTGTCCCAACTAGTCCACACCGACCCTCCGAAGAATAAGCCACCGAGTCCCATTCCCCCTAATTAATGCACCTAACGCTTCAGACAATTTAGCCTGACCAATTTAGCCTGACCTGCGCATCTTTGGACTGTGGGAGGAATCCGGAGTACCCGGAGGAAACTAAGGGAGACACGGGGAGAATGTGCAAACTCCACACAGTCACTCGAGGCTGAATTGAACCCGGGTTTTAGACAAACAGAAATCTGATTAGAAAACATGTTTTCGACAATATGTCCAATTTCAGATATACATACATGTCACAGAGTTCATGAGTTCCTTATGCTTGGTTCTGTTGTTTTTTATTAGAACAAATGGCAACAGTCGTCTTCTGGATTGCGATTTCTTGAGCGCAAGTCAGATGGTTGTAGTATGAGAAAAATAAGTCGAAACGTCAGTGAGCATAATTTCCAAATCAACTACTTTTACCTTTTTCTTTTTGATTCTGATTCTGTTCTATAAAAAAAAGATAAAGATAACAAGTTTATAAATTCTACACCAAAAATCGCGGCTCCCTATTAAATGTAAAGCTTAATTAGTGATTAAATGTTGAGTTTTTGAATTTGTATTTCATCTGGTTCAACAATGGAAGGGCTATTGTACTTGCAGTAGTTGATTTCAGGATTTGATCCGGGATTTCAAGCATTTGCAAAGATAAACTTAATGCGACACAACGGGCATTCGATTTGATCAACAATGCAACATGTTCTTTACGACTTGTTGCATTTATTTCGAGGAGGGTCATTTAAAATGTTAGCTCGATTTAAAGCAGAAATTGCCTTTTTTGGCTATTGCAACAAAACGTTTTCTTTTTCCAGAAGTATATGTGAAGAAAAAGTTATATTTTATAATTTTCGGAAATTATGTTTCTGGCAGTGGATTAAAACGAATAATAATTGCCCAGCGGACCAACAACCGTTTTTAGATAGGAGAAAGTGAGGACTGCAGATGCTGGAGAAACACAGCAGGCCAGGCATCATCCGAGGAGCAGGAGAATCGATGTTTCGGGCATAAGCCCTTCTTAAGGAATGAGACTGGTGTGCCAAGCGGGCTAAGACAAAGGGTAGGGGGAAAGGAATTTAGGGGAGGGGAGCTGCGAATAAGATAGGTGGAAGGAGGCGAGGGTGAGGGTTATAGGCCGGAGAGGGGGTGGGGGCGGTGAGGTCGGGAAGAAGATTGTCAGTCAAGAGGTCGGTGCTGAATCCGGGGGTTGGGACTGAAATAAGATGGGGGAGTTTTGGAACCTTCCTATCAAATGTCTAGACAAATTTTAAAACAAGTATCTAATTTTTAGTACCATTATCGTGATTCCTTCTTGTACACTTTCCACCACCATCACATTATTTCTGAACTGTGGTGCACACAATCTCTGTTTCAAACGATACACGTAACGATATCAGACAATAAAACAACAAAGCTGTTGAGACAGTTTATTAACTGAAGGCTGCATTGGATGAGTTGCTCTGTCAGAAGCATCTTGAAACAGAAGGACTCATATGTGTTCCTATCATGTAACGAAATTATAATAACAATATGATTGCAATCTGAAAACATTCCCAGCCAAATGGTATGTCTTTGAATTTTCTCGATTTTCCTTAACTGTCCTGTTACAACAAAATGCACCAAGCTCGATATCAGCATGATCAATTTCATGCTCCTCAGGAGACCTAAATGGACTTTCAATTCACTTCTTCTAATACCAGTTTAGCATTTCCATAATGTCTATTAATTGTAATATCTATTGACTTCACGAAAAAATGCAGACGTGAGAATGTGTCTAAAACTTAGATTTTGTCTTGTGATACAAAGGCAACAGGCGTTTTCAGCATATTTAAACAACTTACCATTCTATTATAGGTCGTTGATCATCTTTATGTGTAAACGTTTAAGTTTTGTTTTCAGTTTCCTTGTTTAAAATAGTTACAACTCAATTTTGATTAAAAAACGTTATAATTGTCTCACAGATTAAACTATTCAAGAATGTCATCAACCAACACCACTTCAACAAAATTATTAACTTTTCTTCGAGACACCCATCATTACTATACAGTAATTAAATAATTTACCGAAAATCTTGAGAAACAAATGTGTTGGATTTAAAAAAAAAGTTTTCGTGGCAAATTCATACTTTAAAATGTCCCCTGTTTGTACAATCCATTGAAGATGGTCGATAAGATTTTGGCTCATTGTCACCATTTCCCAAATTTTCCTCTGTTCACCAGTCTTCTAATGCTTGGTAGATTTTTTATAATTTATCTTTCCGGGGATTCGTTAGATTTCGAAGATCTTTGAGCTGCACCATAAACAAATAGTTTCTTGTTCAGCACTCAATATATTTTACTGCCCAATATTCGACTGCGTTTAAAAAATATTTAATTACCTGTTTCTTCCAACGAATCTTTCACCCTGGAGAGTTCTGGAAAGCAGAGAGAAGTGCATTTGCGAAGTGCTTTAATCTTTTTTGTTCCTCACGTATGGAATATGTACACCAAAGTACACGCATGTTTTCTACTTGCAATCAAATGGATTTTTCATAAGAGATGCTGCACTCTACCTACATAATTCTGGAAAATGGAGAGGAGAGTTTCGGTACTTGATTTTATGTAACGCCTTTTTTTCATTCTACAATCAGATTACTTTGAGATGTATTGATGTAACACGCTACAAAATATTTGCTGACCGCCAAACTACCCATGTATCGAATTTTCCAGTTGATCACACAGAACAAAAAGTCAAATTCTGATGACTGAAAAATTCAGAAATCGTATTGGAAATGAAATAAATATGACTCGATTAATTGCAGTTTTCAAGATTTCAAGGAGAGATAATAAGACAGATTGAAATCTCAGTTATTCGATGATTAAATTACTAAGGGCAAAGTGCGGTAATTACGTAGAAATCGTCACCTCACGGTACTTCTTCATCTCTTCACAAAATGTGACGTTTGTCCTTAGGCCTCTATTAGTTATCCATCTTTACTTGTCATTAAGGAGTAGATGCGGGCCCATAAACACGACATTGCAACTTGTCAACATATTGGGACAATCGTATTCGAAGAAATTACGATTTTTTCTGTATGACATAGTGGAGGAACGGCAAAATCATTTGAAGTGATAATGCACTTTGCCTTAGAGTGCCAGTCTAACAGACAGTTGATCTCGGAATTATTCACGTTTTGAGCATTGTAGGATTATGCTTTCATTCAAAAAGTGCAGCTACCTCTGACACAAACTGAATTGTATCTTATTATCGTTGATAGATATTTGCACACATATATTTTGCTTTAAAATGCAAATGACAAGTAATACCGCGTGAGAAGGAGAAAGCACAATAACCTAAATTCATAGAAAGTTTTGAAGACATAAAAAAAATCACATAGATAAAATCATGACGTGCTCTAAAACGGGCAGGTAGAAGAAAGCAAACAGTCCCAAGCATTTGATAATGGGAGAGCACTGTTTCGAGACAACTGTCAACTCAAAGCAATTTTTTTAAAGGAGGAATGTTTCCACCTAACAATTGATCATGATCAATGAGAATGGTGAATATTGAGGATTCTTTTATTCATAGGGATTGCACCAGTGTGAACTGGGAAAGGGAAGCACGATTCCGATCATTCCATCAGGGAAAGATGCTTAGCTCGCAGTTATGCACACCAATAATCTATATACTGGGAACGTACTTCAATGGAACATCACTAACATAGAGGAAATTATTCCATATTGAGAGGTTGGGTGAGAGTGATTCGAGTTACAAAAATTAATAATGGAGAGAGAGACGGATGATAAACTTTCCATTTGGCCAAGCTACTTTACCTAATGTGACGTGCGAATTTGTTCACACTTATTGGAAATAGCAAAGTAACGGTGCTAACAGTGGTTAGCACTGTTGCCTCACAGCGCCAGAGACCCGGGTTCAATTCCCGCTTCAGGCAACTGACTGTGTGGATTTGCACGTTCTCCCCGTGTCTGCGTGGGTTTCCTCCGGGCGCTCCGGTTTCCTCCCACAGTCCAAAGATGTGCAGGTCAGGTGAATTGGCCATGCTAAATTGCCCGTAGTGTTAGGTATAGGGGTAAATGTAGAGGTATGAGTGGGTTGTGTTTCGTCGGGTCGGTGTGGACTTGTTGGGCCGAAGGGCCTGTTTCCACACTGTAATCTAATCTAATCTAATCTAAATATATCCCAGTAGCAAAGCGGCTGGGGCTAGGGGAGTTTTACGGAAGAAAACGCAAAATATCTATGCACAACACTTCCCTCTCACAGAAGAAATAGAAGATATGAATAGAATGTCAGAGTGCGCCATGTCGTAACCCAGAAAACAATATTAAGAAATGAGAGGTATGAGCCAAAGAATTGCATTCAAAAACAAGGAAGAAATGCGAACATAATAACAAAAGATATAAAAGCAGTATTACACATTTCTGGTCCATTGAGTCTGCTCGATCAATCCTTCAAAGGCTGGTATTTTGTATACCACATTTTCCTACCTTCTTCCATACCGCTCGATACACTTTCTTATTAGTAATCGGGATATCTTTGTGTTAAATGGTTTCAAAGACCTGTCCTCCACAGCCCTCTGTGGCAATAAGTTCTAGAGACTCTCCAACTTCTGATTGAAGACATTCTTCATCATATTACTTCTAACCGTCGATTTCTCATTCTAATCCTGCTCATTTTTTCACTACTGACCATGCCATAGAGTCTTCGCATTTCCTGCTAATGGAAACATGTTTTCCACGTTCACTCTATTCATGCCTTTGACTATTCTGTATTATTCAATGAGATCCCACTGCATGCTTCTAAACTGCATTGAATACCGACTCAGGATCCTGAACAGCTCCTCACATGAAAAGTCCTTCATGCTACAAGATCATTCTTTTAATTCTCTTCTGTAGTTCTTCCAACGTCTGCACATCATTCCTCAGATAAGAAGTCTAAAATGTCTTAGAATATTCCAAATGCAGGCTGACTAGCGCTTTATTTAGCTTCAGCACCACGTCGCTCTCTCGTATTCTAGTCCATTTGAAATGAATGCTGACATTGTATTTGCCTTCTGAACGGCCGTCTGATCTACACACAACCTTTAAAAGACTACTTATTTATAATCTTTAAACCCAGTCGTACTTCAGATCTCAGAAGCCTTTCCTCATTTATCATACAGTCTACACCACCGGGTTTACTACCAAAATGCATAAACATCTAATAATCCACATTGCGAAGCAGTTGGCATTTGTTTGCCATCTCTCCTAGCCTGTCCATATCTGTCTGCAGGCATCCCACCTTCATCAAAATTATCTCCTTTTCCATCTACCTTTCCAAACTTGGGCGCAATTCTGTCAGAAAATTTGTCCAGAACAATAATATATAATGTGACTTGCTGTGGTCCCATTACTGACACCTGTGGAAATCCACTTGTCACCCCTGGCAACTTGTCCTCACTCTTTGCCTTCTGCAAGTCCGCTAATCCTTTACCCATGTCAGTAGCTTTCCTCTACCTTGCTCTTGTATTATAAAACAACATCCTGTGCAGGCTCTTTTCAAAGGTCTTGCTCATTACGATCTCGAAGTATTCAAACATATTCGGCAGGCATGCGCTCAACTTGATAAAGCCTTACTGACTCAGCCCTACTTGCCATGTACATATAAGTGTTTCATAATCTCAGACTGAATAATGCATTTTAAACGCTTAGCAATGATTCAGGTTAATATAATTTACTTATCTTTTCCTATCTGTTGCCTCCTTTACGTCTGAATCCGAAATTTCACTGCTATGTATGCAGTTGGGGAATGAATGCAGCCCTTTTTAAGACAGTGGTTTAAAGTGGTGCAAGCAGAATATTGGGTCGATCTAGCTTTTAAATCGTTTAACAAATTCTTCCTGGTTTACGCTCTACAAGCCTACCTCATGGGCTATTTGTAATTTATAAGTTGACCTAACGGTGATATGGTGTTTCAGTGGTTAACACTGCTGCCTTACAGCACCAGGAACCTGGTTTCGATTCATGCCTCGGGTGACTGTGTTGAGTTTGCACATTCTCCCTGTGTCTGCAAGGGTATCCTTCAGGTGTTCCGGTTTTCTCCCACAATCCAAAGATGTGACTATATGAATTAGCCATGCTTAATTGCCATAGTCATGGGTGAATACGGGGTAGGGAAATGGGTTTGGGTGGGTTAGTCTTCGAAGTGTCGATGTGGATCTGTTGGGCTGAAGGTCCTGTTTCCATATCAGGTCAGCACGATCGCTCATTTGCAGGCACTGCCGCCTTCAAGAGCCACGGACCCGGATTTGATTTCCACCTTGGGTGACTGCTTGTGTAGAGTTCTCACATTCTCCCAGTGTCTGTGTGGGTTTCCTCCAGGTGCACCCGTTTTCTCCCACATTTGCGGGTCAGGTGAACTGGTCATGCTAAATCGTCCATAGTGTCACATGCATTAGTCAGGGGTAAATATGGGGAATGGCTATGGGTGGGAAGACTGTTCAGAGGGTCGGTGTGTACTTGTTGGGCCGAAGGGCCTGTTTCCATGCTGGGGGGAATCTAACTTAATCTTAATAAATCGTGACAAGGCTGATTCGAGACCACATGTTTGAATTATGTACAGTTCTGGTCCATATATTTCGGATAGGATGTGCAAGCATTGGAAAAGATGCAGAGGAGATTTACCAGGATGTTGCCTGGTCTGCAGGGAAGGTCCTATGAGGAAAGACTGAGAGACTTGTATCTGGTCTCATTGGAAAGAAGAAGGCTAAGAAGGAATTTGATGGAGACATAAAAGGTGATCGGAGGATTACCTAGGGTAGACAGTGAAAGTCTTTTCCCTAGGATGATGACGTCAGCTTGTACGAGGAGGCATAACTACAAATTGAGGGGTGATAGATTTAAGACAGATGTTAGAGGGAGGTTCTTAACGCAGAGAGGGGTAAGGGCGTGGAATGCCCTATTTGCTAACATAGTCAACTCAGCCACATTAGGGAGATTTAAACAATCCTAAAATAAGCTCATGGATGATGATGGAATAGTGCAGGGGGACGAACTGAGAATAGTTCACAGTTTGTGCAACATCGAGGGCTGAAGTACCTGTTCTGTGCTATATTGTTCTATGTTCTATCTGTGTCTTACCATGATTATGGGAACGAAATGCGCCGATTTAGCTTCCTCTAGACGTTACAAAACGCGATATGGAGGAGGCACTGTGGTGGATTTGCTGAAACCAGATCAAAGTATCGAAGGAAGCAGTCATGAAGTATTTCCACCTCAGTTCCTTCCAGCAAAAATGGGTGTTCACTGGGAATGAATCGAGTGTGGTGGTTGTGAGGGGACACGTGCTGCAGTCAACGGTTGGGTAGGTAATACGTACCCGACTGAAATTTCTGCAGAAAGCATCACTGATGACACTCGAGTTGCCATCAGCCACTATCTGCCTAAAATCAAATGGCCGGACCAATTCATGAACATGGAAAACATGGAATGATGAGACCATGTGACAAAAGACTGGAAGTTGGATTCTGTACCCCTCAGGTTATAAAATTTAATTGAAGGCAAAAAGAAAGTTGCTTCCTGCACAACTGGGAGCAAGACAATAATGATGGTTAGGAATTTTTTATGCAACTAGAGAAACACTTCAGAGAGTTCTGTTAAGAACCATATTGGAAAGTCATTTTGAACGAACACCATCGATGTTTGCCGACCGTTGCATTTTCACAACCAGGAACATCAGGAAGTTGCCTTCATCGCCCAATCATGACCAGAACGTATTATTAATTGGTTAGCATGTCATTGCACATTCAAGGAATTCCTCCGGAATGCCTCAGGGGATCGGTTGAATCGTTGTCTCTTCTATGTAAGAACTCAACGGAAGCTGCAAGCAAAGAGAGGCCTGGATTTCAAGGCACCTTTTGAAATCACTCGTTCGCTCGAGCTGGCAGCCAGTGAAGCAACATAGTCCAATGTCAGACGCACGCAGAAGTGTTAGTTCCGAAGAGTGTGCTACAAACAACAGAAAAAACGCTGATGTGGCGAGTCTGACTACAAGTAGTAAATATGTTGGACTCGAGAGCTCAGTGCAAAAACCACAAAGACAAAATTGCCAAAGTTACAACCAAAACAAGACAAGGGAAGGTAGATATAAACAATCCCGATTAAAATACATAATGTATAAGTCACCAGCCATGAAGGAAACAAGAAGTTATGTGGGGCAGCAGAAGAAGCAGAAGGTCCAGAGCCGGAAAACTATTCATTAAGCATATGGTCACTATGGGCTGACGTTAGTTGTTTCTGACGTCTTCACAAATAAATGAGCAATGCAACTTTATATTCCAGCAGTGATTTCCCAGATCCCTTCATCAGCCTATTGGGAGAGGTTACAGGCATTGCTAAAGAAGGCTGTCAAGGATATGGATAAACGTGAGCCAGCATTGTCGTTGAGCTGCTATGTACTGGTGAAAGCATGTTTAAGGATTGGAGTACAGAAATGCCAGTGTGCGTGTTAAAGGCGAATACACTGTACAATCTGGTCACTCCTAATTAAAAAAAAACAGTTCAGTTGGGTGTGTTTAATATTTTAGAAGATTCAAACATGAGTTTGCAAGAAATCATGTAAAACTGCAAACATACCTACAGGTGAACCCTGCAGGAAAGAAAGGAAACTAAAGTACAACAAAGCTGGAGACTCTTCCGAAGAATCTAAAGGCCTGTCCAATACTGTGTTGCATTAGTTCAAAGTGAAGGTGGAACTGCAATATCGGTGAATCTGGGACCCTGTGGCATTACAATCGCCTTTCCTTTTGCATCACATTAGCATTGGCTCTATTCCAAAATGCCATAAAGTAAATCTAATTTTGTTGACTGGATTCCAATGTTATTTGGACAATACTTTAGTTATTATTTCCTCCAAACAAGTGTATGTAAGAAACCTCGATGAATCTCAAAAAAAGTTTTGCAGGAGCAAGACCCAAAAGTAAAA
Source organism: Chiloscyllium plagiosum (assembly GCF_037043375.1). Classification (NCBI taxonomy): domain Eukaryota; kingdom Metazoa; phylum Chordata; class Chondrichthyes; order Orectolobiformes; family Hemiscylliidae; genus Chiloscyllium; species Chiloscyllium plagiosum. Next base: position 13,826,622 of record NW_028270176.1, read on the forward strand.
ATGGAGAGATGCAAGTTTTCTTTTTTCTTGAGGAATTTGAAGGCGCCCAAAAAGATTGATCAAGAATGTAGTGAGATCAAAGAATACGTCTCAACTGGTCTGGCAAACCCTCTAAAACTCTTGCATAGATTCATAGGTTTATACAATTTGGAAGTAGACATTTTGGTCCAACTAGACCATTCTGACGAGATATCCTAAACTGAAATAATTCAATATGTTTCCTTTTGGCCCATATTTATTTCATAATCGTCTACACGTCCAAAAGTACTTTCAGTGTGAGAATTGCATCTTCTTCTACCATATCCCATACACACGCCAGCTTCTGTGCGAATATGTTGTCACTTCGGTCTTTTAAAGTCTTTCCTATTTCACGTCAAATAATTTGTCCTGTAATTTGAATTCACATACCTCGAAAAAGACCTCCATCATGAACCATATTTATCACCCTAATGATTTTACAAGTCTCTATCAGGTCACCAACACCTCCAAACCCCTTGTAGTTTTTCAACAACCTTTCTATAACATGATGATCATAATTGCACGTAGTATTCTAAAAGTGGCCACACCAAGTAATAATAATATCAAGCATCTTCTTCATCACCCTCTCTCCCTGCAAAGCCAATGTCAAGGTACTATGGAGTTATTGTCCTCGGTCTTCTGTTCAAAAACAGTCCTCAGGACCGACCATTAATTGTGTAAGTCCTGCTTTTTTCTACCATACCAAAACATAACGCTTCACTTTTGTTTTTCTAAATTAGCTTCTATCTGCCAGTTGTTGGTCCATTCGCCCACATGGTCAAATTCGCGTTGTACTCTGAGATAGCCTTCTACCCAGTCCATTAGGCGAAAATTGCTGTCATCCACAATATTACTAACCATGCTTCCTTCATTCTCACCCAATTCGTTGATGCAAATTATGAACAACAGCTGATCAAAATAATTAATCCTTGAACGAACTGCTTTGGGAAAGGTTGTCCGTGAAAATGGAACGTGGATTGTGAGGAGACTTCCGAGAAAATGAAGCAAGCCTTAAAAGGCCTGAATTGTCAATTCATCTAGGCCGGAAGTTAACACTAGAATTAACATTTGTCTCCTTGCATTCAGGGGTTGACGCTGCAATGTCTACATCTTACTGGATGGAGAGGAAACCCATCGCATTATACTCGAGATTAGATGGGAGTAAGGCCCAAGTCGAAAACAAATAATTGGGCAGATATCTCGGCGTTAAGAAGTTCTCCCCTTCACTTTACAGCAGACAGTTTGTGCTGCTGACCGACCAGAGGTTGCTCACTTCGACTTTTGGACATGGTATGAAGATAACATCATTGCCTGAATAAATGAAGAAAAAAATAACCCAAACATTGCTTTAAAATAACTCAACAGCTCTGGCAGCATGTGTGGAGAAAATGGCGACAGAACGACTGTAGAAATGGGCACTGACTTTTCAGTCCACTCATATCACATAAGGTACCGACAAGCAGTGAAATATGGCAATGCATATGCCTTGTCCAGGCTAAACAACCACCGAGTACCGATGTCCCTGAATGGGACTTGAAAGTTACGGACCACTGCCGAAAACATATGGCATCACTTTCAGCAGATAAGCTTCTGAGAACCCAGTTTGCAGCCAAGTCGTGGACCCAGTCTTGTGAGGTAGCACCACATATCGAAACCCCGCGGCATTAAGTCTTTTTCTGTCGCGGTCGGCAGTAGACGGATGTTTAATGTGGGCATGAAACTTGTCAATCCTCCTCGTTCAGAGGCGAGTTGCTGTAGCATATGTATGACGGGCACCCTGGCGTCGTGTGAAAGACTTAACTAACAAGGAAGTATTTTTGCTTGCTGACTGTAGACGCGGAGATCAGGAGAAAGCGTGATCATGTGAATCCTGGAAATTTGGAAGTTAGCCACCTCTAAAGTCGTCTCTTCAAACATGGGAATGATCACGATTTCTCTAAAACAGCAGAGGGATGGTTGTTACAAGTGGTCTCAGATGCTCAGTTCAAGGTGTCCAAGCGAGCTGTTCTATTATTTATCTCATTGGAAAGAACATTCGATCAACTGGATGAAACATTTGCCAGGCTTGGGAACTCTGGACAATTTTTGAATGCTAGACAGAGTATTGTTTAGATTAATTGAATATGTTGCATTTCAGTGCGGCAAAACGGGGTATGAATTACAGTCAGTGGTAGGGCCCTGGGCAGTGTAACAGAACAAAGATATGTACGGGTAGAGGATTAGAGCTCCATGGATATGGAGTCACGGAAACACAGTGTGGCGAAGAAGCCTTTGGAATGCTTGTGTTCATCACTCTGAGCATTGGTGTCGGAGTTTGGAAGTCTTTTTTGCAGCTATAAGAGAGTTGGTGAGGCCATATTTGAATATTGTGTGCAGTTCTGATAGGCCTCCTGGAAAAAGGATGTTGTTAAACTCGAAAGAGTGCAGGCAAAAAAATAACTCGAATGCTAACTCAAGTGGAAGGTGCGAGTTATAAGAACAGGTTGGGTAGGCTGGATCTGTATTTTTTCCCTGCATCGTAGGACACTGAGTGCTAAAATTATAGAGGCCTACAAAATTCATGAGAGGCGAAGATAATGTCGATACCCAACATTTTTTCGCTGTGATAGGGGAGAGTAAAACCGAGGACATTTTTTTAATGTGACATGGCAGGGGTATAAAAGGAATAGATGTGCAACGTTTTCACAATCAGTGTGATGAGTGTTTGGACCGGGCTGCTAGAAGTAGTGATAGACACAAGTACTCTTTCGTTAATTAAGAAACATTTAGTCAGGTACGTGGAAGGAATAGGTATGATGGGATATTAAACAAACACAGACAAATGTGATGAGTTTAATTATGAATATAGGACTGCAAGGGGCAGTTGAGCAAAGGGGGCTCTTTCCATATGTAAACCTTTATGGCTTTATGATGAAGAGACTGTCATCTAGAAAGCACTATCCGCTAAAATAATACTCATGTCAATGTTGACTCGAAAAGCAACTGCTTGCTTGAGAAGGAAGATTGGTCACTCGCATTTGTTTTCTATGATTCTGCAAACATTCCTGATTTTGCACATATGTTGGTTTCGATGCCTGTATGACATTTACAATGGTTGTTGACATGTTCAATAATGGGAGGTTTTAAACTAAAGAAAAGATTGTTACGTACGTTGTTTGTGGTGTGCACTGATATATAAATGGAATATTGAATCAGTCTCTGTCTGATTGTGTACCTGTAGAGACAAATAATAAATTGCTTCTGGTTCAATCACTTCAGGCTTACATCGTTGTGTATGAAGATGTGGGTGTACTGCACCTTTAAGAAAGATAAAGGTTTTCAGAACTATGTGACAGCACCAAGTGTTCTGAACAAGAAATAATGTACGCTTTAGGTCCAGCTTTTAGTGTATCTGGTTGCCTGGAGAAAAAAAAAATTCGAATTCGTTCAATCAGTTTAAATTATACCCCAAAATACAAACTCCAATCAAGACTGAATTTAATATATTGAATATATTAAAAACAAATAACACAACCCGACGTTTTGAGAGTATAAGTCGGGGGAAAATGAGCAGCTGGAAGAGAAGTGTCAAAAGACCAACAGATGCAGGTTGCTACTCAGAACACTCTGTTAAGTACCAGTCTAGAGAAGAAGCTTGCTTTGAGAAAAAAACATCAACACCAACCCGGAGGGCAAATCTCCAGAGGAAGATAAAGGCAAGATTCGACCGCTGGCTATTTGGAAATTTGAACTTTTCAGTAAACTTTAATTGGGGTTTGGACTAGTACTATAGAAGGGAACGTGAGAGAGGTCAGATGAAGGAAGTTATAAATAGTAGTTAGTTAATTATTCTCCGTTATACTGTAAGAAATAAAGGCATTATTTATTACGTTAAATAATTCTTGGCCTCTGGATTTTGACAGATCGTAGCACGGGACGAATATTTATGCGTTGTCTGCATTAAGTTAAGCAGTAGGGTTTAACCCCATGTCTTAACAGTTTGGTGGCTCTTCGCAGGGAGGCGGGTGTGTATGTGTGTGTGTGTGTGGGGTGGGGGGGGGGCGAGGGTGGTGGTGGATGATGTTATTCTGTGATATCAAAGTTTGAGACTTGATTTTGTGTTTTGAACTGGTTTAGACAGGTTTGAAGAGATTTGGGGCACGAAAAGTCCCAGCACATTTAAAGACATACAGATTAGTGTCCTAGATCTTTAAATAAAATGTAGGTGAGGCAATTTGTTTAGTTTTGGTAACTTGTGGTTGATTACTTTAATAGTGAGAAAAATGGCTTTAAAAAATGCAAACACGGTTCTTGGATTTGAACATGACTGTAAAATTTGCCATGAAAGCTTAGAAGGAAAGAAAAAGGCCATACAATTTAGAATTAGCAAAGAAATTAGATTTGGATTTAACCAACTTCAAAAGTAAAGCTTAAATTGTAAGGGAGTTACCCAAACACTTTGGTGTGTCAGAGAAACAGACAAATGCAGTAGAGGTAGAAAAACTGAAATCACGATTGAGGGAAATGTAGTTAGAAGAGAAACAAAGGGAGAGAGAAAATAAAGAGAGAAGAAAGAAAGAGACAGAGGAGGGAGAGGAAAAGAGAGAGAAAGAAAATTCTTGGCTGAGCACAGAGAGAGAGAGAAGAAAGAGGAGACAGAAAAAGACAGAGAGGAAAAAGCGAGAAGGTTCTTATGTGAACTAAAAGAGAGAATTTGAACTTGAGCAGTTGCGACTTATTCCACAAAGTCAAGTTAACAGAGAACGTATTGGTATATGCAAATATGTCAAATCAATGCCATTTTTGGATGAGAAAGATGTTGAAGCCTTCTTTATTGCAGCTGTAAAAATTGCCAGGCAGATGGAGAGGTCCGAGGATTTATGGTAAAGCTCGTACAGATTAAACTGATAGGCAGAGCAAGTGAGGAACTTACCTTGTTGTTTGATGAGGGGTCAAGAGATTATGGAGAGGGGAAACGGGCTATTTTAAGTGTTTATGAATTTGTAGAAGAAACATACAGACAACGGTTCAGAAACATAAAGAGGGAACCAGGTGAGACTTGTGTTGAGATTGAAAGAATTAAACATAGTCATTTTGATAGATGCGCACGTCCTTTAAAAAATAGTTGAGATTTTTGAGGCCATAGGAGAGATTATTCTGCTGGATGAGTCCAAATACTCTCTTCCAGCGATGGTAAGAATTCACACGTAGGAACAGCAGGTTCAGGAAGTGAGAACTGCAATAGAATTTGCAGCTGAATATATGTTGTTGCGTAAGACAAGCTTCCGGACAGAATTTCGTCCTGTGAGGGATAAATTTTGATGGAAGGGGAGATCCTGCCTTCTGAAACCAAGAGTACAGAGCACTGGTAAGAATTTACCACAGGATTAAAAACGAAGCCCAAGAGGGTGCACGGGAGGTGAAAGGACTCAAGTGTTTTCACTGTATTGCAGTCAGGCACAGAAATGTACAGAAGCACATTGGGAAAAGGTGTTTTCACTACCAGAATGTGGGACTCGTAAAGTTATAGTGCTGATAGTTAAAGAAAGGCAAGGTGTGAAAAGATGCGGTAGCAGATGTGAAGCCAGTGGCATAAGTGAAGGAAGTAAAACTGAAACCTAAAGAAGAGCCGAGGTGCTGGAAGAGAGTGCACAGCTGAGGCAGGGGCTAAATGTGAAGTTAGTACCTGATCTCTACGAAGAATTTGCTTCTCTGGATAAAGTTTACTCAGAAAGAACGAGGGAAACGACAAGAAGTTAAAACTTTGATCGATACGGGATCTCACCAGTTGCTGATAGTGAGGAATGAGCTAAAATGCACTGTCTCCAATCAGTTACACGAGAGTGTGGTAATTTGTCGGATAGATGGACAAAAATGTACGGTTATCCTATGTACAATCAGGTGGAGTGCATAACTCGACTGGAGAAATTACATGGGAACGATTGACAGAATGTCAGTTCCAGGGGTTCAGTTTGTCCTTGGGAATGATTTGGCAGGATCAGTGGCGGGAGTGACATCCCTGGTGTGCACGAGCCCACGGAAGACCAAGAATCTGCGGAATTAAGGCAGAATTATCCTGGTATTTTCCTAGACTGTGTTGTAACCGGATCCCATTATGATGAGTCACGAAATGAAAAGTAAAGCGTACAATGAAGGAGTTGAGGTTCAGTTGGAGGATACCCTGTTTGACGTAAAAGTGCAGGAAAAGATTGAACAGGCAGAAGCACAGGCAGAAGTGTTTAATTCTGAAAGTCTAAGGAACGTGCAACTGTAAGACAATATATATGAGGATGCACACTTCGAAAACAGGGTGGAAAATATTCCGGAGGGTTATTATCTGAAAGATAGAACTCGTAGGCGGAAATGGAGACCACGCAGGTTATTGCAGAGGAGAAATGGACCGACGTGCACCACATTGTGTTGCTGGTAGCAGAGAGAAAGGACGTGTTACATGTACCACACGAACTACATGTAGGGGGTCACCAAGGTATAAGAAATACGCAGGATAAATTGCAAAAAAATAGTTAATTGGCCTGGAAAACACAAGGACCTGGTTAAGTTTGTCATAATGGTCATACTTGCCAAATGGAAGGTAAGCCACAGGCGGTAATAAAACCAGTGACCTTTTTGCTAAATCCCCACATTTGAAGAACCTGTTACGTGGGTTATAATTGATTGTGTATGTCACCTCCGGAAAACTAAAACTAAAAGTGGGAACAAGTTCTTGTTAATCATAGTGGAGGTGCCTAACAGAATTCCAGAACCAATTCCACTATGGTGCATCAAGGGAGAAAAGGATAGCAGAGCAGTCACTAGCTTTGTTCACATGTTATGGGCTAACCAGCGAGATTCTGTCGGATCAAAGGTCAAGTTTTACTTCTAGGCTGTTTAAGGAGGTTATGGATAGCTTAGGTGTACAGCACTTCAAAGCGAGTGCGTATCATCCTGAAACCCAGGGAGCTTTGAAATGCTGGCATTAGAACTTGAAGTCCATGTTGACAGCATACTGTCAGGATTACCCGAATGAAAAGTGTCCCATTCGCACTGCTTGCCATGAGAGATGCTCCAAACGAATCTACTTAGTTCACCCCCTTTGGGATCATATTCAGTCATCAGTTAAGAGGCCCTTTGAAATTATTTAAAGAAAAAAACAGATAGGAGATGTCATACTTAGATTCTGTATCGGAGGTGAGTGAGAGATTATAGAAGGGACAGTAAAAGATAGGTTAGAGAAAAGAGTTATAAATAGTTGTCAGTTATTCACTGTTATACTTTAAGAAATAAAGTTGCTAATTTCTATTTAAAATAGTTCTTGGCCCCTTGTTTTTTTAACAGATTACTGCATATGATAAATCTTTATTCTGTGTTGCTGATTTAAATTAAGTAACAATGTTTACTCTGTGTCTTAACAGTTGCCTATAATTTGCAAATTGGTCAATAATTATTTGTTGTGTCATTCATTTTCAAGGTCTCTGGGAAACTCCTTCAATGATCCGCACTAACTCCTGCACAATTACCAAATCACCAGGTTATTGACTGTTACATAGTCAGAGATTACTCTCTGAAATAATTGTGTGTGGGTATAACTGTGCGCATGTGTATACTCCTTTTCTGAATTGAACAAATGTACCTGTAAAATTCGGCCTATTATTCAACTACTAAACGATTTTCAAATCTTCTTCCCACTTTGAAACAATTAACATTGAAAATCCTTGAGAACGTTTGCCTTAACTACTGTGATACTGTGATCATGCTGCATACATACAAAAATAAACATTTGGTAATTCAAATAGATGATTGATGATCAGATGCTTCTGTTCAGGTTATCCATTGATGCTACACCAATTCTAACTAATGCTTACATTTGCATATGTTCAAAAGAGTATGTGTCACATTAGTCTGTTTTATTTTGTAGCATCACTCATACGTCCCATACGTTCCCTGTAAAGTGGTTTGGTCCATATTGACTGGTTTTAAGAATTTTGTGCATTGTTCCGGAAAAAAAATGTGCTGCCTGGAATTTCCCTCCAAATTATATTTGTTCATCCTACATTCTTATCCTCGAAGACTGATATCACTTTACTTCTAGTCTGCTTTTGCAGATAAATGTTTTCCACTTTCTATATACTTTACCTGACTTTGTTTTCTCCAGATCAGTTTCTGCAAGGGAATGGACAGTAACAACGTGTTTATATGCTGACAAATATTTGGTAAAATAACTGGAAACGCAAAAGATCTTCTTGATGCATTCATCAGTCCGATGTTCTGAGTAAGTGTGATAGCATGCATGCTTGGAAGTAATGGAATTGCTAAAACGAAAACGAAAATAAATTGAAAAAAAAACAGATTTTAGAAGTCTCATTAAATTGATCAGCACTTGAGAAAGTGTTAGTATTGTTGAAGGAATTACTGTTCCATTGCATTCCCTTCAATTCATTCGAGGTCTTACATCATAATTCTAACACTGATACAAGATACTGCGTTGAAACATTATAAAGAAGATTAAGGACGTATGCAATAGTGTACAGCTTTTTTTGCATTAAACGAAGTATAAGAATGTATTCGTTAAATCAAGTGTAAGAATGTATTGATTGCATCACTTTTCGCTCTTGAAAATAATATAAAATGCTTATCAATGTTATATCAGCACATGAACTACACTGAATTTCTTTTACCATTTCTAACGCACAGACCTCTTCACTAAGGAAAACAACCCACCTTTACGTACGCATGCATTTATGTTGCTTTGTTTCGAGCTTAATCATTATGAAAATAATGATTCATTTATATACAGCAGAAGGAACTGAAAACTTCATGATTAATATATTGCTCATGTATGTCTTAGAAGTTAGATATATATCCATAGAGGACCAGGGTAAATTTGCAGATATATATTTATGTTTACTTACATTTTTTGCACATGTTTGCAGGAAATAAAATGGCTGAAGAGGATTAAATAAAATGTGGCAGCTTGTCTCAACATTGGGATACCAAATCGCTGTCAAGATATAAGCAGAATAAAAGCCTGCTCTAGCCTTAGAACATGCACAATGGTACCTTTTGGTATCCTGATGCCAAAATATCCATTTTATGTCTTGCAAATGTGTGCGACAAACGGAAGTTAACAATGGTACCTTTGAACAGAGCTAATCCAAGGCCAATCATGGGTCTTTCAAGCAATCATCCCAGACAGTTCGATAAGGGGATGCCCAAGGACAGCCAGCCTAATATATGATGCAGCTGTGAAAACAACAGCTAAAATTAAGCAGCAGTAATTAGCCATTTTTGAAGTTATTTAAAATATGAAGAAATCGGGTTCTAGTCAAAGATTCTTCATAAAATCAGAACAATAAATTTCAACGTTAGTATAGAGACATGTACAATCAAAGTATAATAGATGTATTAGGAAAAAAACACTTAAGCATAGATGAGAAAATTAATTAGTCTTAAGAAACTTTTTTCTTTATCTCACCTTGGATGAAATAGCTTGGTAGCAAATTATTAATCATGAAGTGCTAATGGTACATGTAACTAGTGTATATTTGATACCTTGCAAGAACTGTAACAAAACTACATAGAACAAAGAGACAGAAAACAAGTCACAAAAAGGAATGGCACACTCCAACTAGTATCTTTACATACGGATGAGGAAGGACATAACTGCTATTGGGACAATACATCCTAGAAACATGGCACTCCATCCGGAGCTCTATTAACAAACACATTGACTTGGATCCCATTTACCACCCACTGAGAAAAAGAACAGAAAATCATATCACCACTGGAAATTGCATCACCAACCCAAGGAAACAAAGCAGATGAACAATAAGCGGCCATACCACCAGTGCTTTACTGGAGGCTCACTGATGATTTTACCTAGTACGGTGAGGAAGCGTCTTGAGAACGAACCTTCCAGCTCAGCGAGCAAACTTAGATTCAGGTAGATGTAACATTGCATCTGTACACTTTAAAATTCACTGAAATTAATATTACAAATCTTATAGGAGTCATTTTAAATTCTCGTTTGTATTTTTTATAAATATGCAATTTGGACAGTGGAAAAATATGAGAAGAATGCGTAGAATAACAGAACTCCAGCAGTCCTGATAGTTAAGCAATAGTGGGATAGACCTGGAGGAATGCAACCAGTATTTTTGGAATTCGAATTTATTGGATGCATACAAAGATCCCAAAGCATAAAAATTACAATGGCTGTTAAACACCATGATATCATGGCAAACAGGGGCTAACCACAGGAATGCCCATCGTTGTTTAGGTGTTTTATGGGACTGGGTGCACAGAATTAGAAGGAAGGAAATAGTGACCACACTGTCGGTGATTATTTTGACACAAATTTTCTATTTTAAAAAAAACGTATTTCAATGTAATAAAATCAGAGAGGTCTGAGACAAAACATTAAGCAATTCTCTCGTCGAGGACAGATTTGATTAAGATCCTATGGCTCTCGCCTTGCATTGACCGGTTTCTGCTTGAATAAAAGTCTACCACTTGTCTGAATGTTGCCTGCTGGCTGAAGCTTTTTTCTCTGTTTGGCAAGTACGCTCCTACAGGAAACAAGGAGCTCCACATCTCTGGAAGGACGTTGCGATCATGCACCATTGAAAACGCAGAGTTCTACTTCCATTCTCTCCTATTGTACAACAATCGATATCGTGCACACATCCTTCCCTTTTGCGAAAATAAGTTGTCTGAACAATGCAAAATTGGTAAAAGGTCTCTTTGACAAAATAATTGTCAAATAAGGGCAAAAATTGCAAGAATTCTTTATTCCATGAGGCAAGGATGCCTGGAGGATAGAAACGATGCGACCAGATGATTATGTTACCATGTAGATGCAGTTTTAAGGAGGCAAGTAGTAAGATGAAAATTGCACAGTCGCAATGTATGTCGGGGCTAGTTCAATAAAGGATTGGGAGCCGGATCTGAAGAATTCACGATAAGCATGCCACAAAATGAACAGACCACTTTTTAAGGAAGCTGCATGGTGCAACGTTTAAATTGAAATAGGAAAATTAGACAGTTCTATTAGCTTGATGCTACATTTTGATTTGGAAGCGATCTTGGTGTTGGTTCCAGATTGTAGACTGAGAACATATTGATGTCAGATGTGTTTCAGAACTAGGGAAGAGGGATAGATTCTGAACGTGAATTGATCTTGGGGAATGACTTAGCTCAGGGCCTAGTTATAGGATACAGAAACAGAGATTGGTCAATAAGTGAAACAGTGGCTCTGATTGAGAGCACTTTCTATCTGCTGCAGGCAAACAGTGTTGGATCTGGAATGTGAGCTCAGGGTTTTGGAAAGTGGCAGTGGTTGTTGAGGGGTGTAACGATATGATCTTAGCTAGAGCTGGAATAATGAGTGGCAGTGGTTGTTGACGGGGTCAAGATATGGTCTTAGCTAGAGCTGGAATAATGAGACTGATGGACCTACAGGGAAGACAGTGTCTTCAGCGCAGGAATGTTGATCGGTTCAGTCATTGCAATAGAAACCTTGTCCTGGGGCGAGTTATGTGAGATCTGTTGCTGCTCTAGGGAATGTGACCTGATCCACCAAGGGAGCGATTACATTGAATAACTTTACAAACGTATGGCTCTTGTAGTCGGTCGTCTGTTTTCAGGGGGAATTATATTTTGATCATGGTCAGGGATATATATGGGCTTATCATGAGCTGTAACTGAGGTTTGACAGTTGTCAGTTTAATAATTAAAATACTCATACTTGTTGAAGGTCAAACATTGTCTGAAATTAAAATCTAATAAAGTCCCTTTTCAAAAACAACGACCTCAAAATGTTGTTACTATGTTTTCAGCCTAGTGACTATAACTTTAAAATTTTCAGTTTTGTTTTGCCATTAAGATGGGTCAAACACTGCATTTTAATGTAATTCCTTGTCACTGCAACTCACACGTGTGCATCGGATGCAAAATTAATGCAATATCCATCGGTCTGCTCCATTCCTGACGCTAATGCTAAATCGTAATTATGCTGATTCAATTTTCATGGTAACACAGTACAACCATTGTAGGAATGTTCAACATTGATAGATTGAGGATATATTCTATGGGCCACCACATTAGGATATGTAATTCTAGCGATGTCCCACTCTTGTGGTCCAGTGGAAAATGGGAATTTATATCTTCCAAACTACTCGAAGGTGAATATACAGTCTACCTTAATATACACCAAGAGAAAGCTTGTAACACACATTAATATCGAAACGAGATTGAGATGTCATGCAGTGAGCAAAATTGCAAAAACCCCAAACTGTGTGATCGAACCTAGCAAAGGCTATGATCAAATATCATGGTGTTGTTGCAACGAGACAAAACGGAAATTTGTTATTGAATCACCATAGAGCCTCATTAATGGCTAATGAACCAAACATGATGACATAACGTATTGTCGTGTTTTTTTTTTAACTTACTGGCCTGTTCTGTGCATCTTTTAAGTTCTAGAAAGCCAAAAAGAGATTCATCATGCAAGCAGTTTGAAAATAAAACAGCGAAATATTAACAATGTGCAGTAAAAAAATTGATGTTGTCGTAAAGTGAATGCTACCAACGGTCAGCTTAACGAGAAAACTGATTCAAAACAGATGATTTCTGAATACTGGATTTACTAGATAGCACAGCTATTTCTTTTGTCAGGTCAGTATATTGTGATGCTTTCTGCTGAAGTTTCCTGCCACCATTAATAATTATCCAGTACATGCTTGAACCATTTATTTCATGAGCCAATATCTTGACTGAAGACCATGATCACCTTCACATACGCAAGAAAAGAAAAATGCATCATGCAACTTATTTGCACAGTCAGAAGTTGAAATACCAAAATTCTTTCCGCTTTTCACGCTGTTCCAATCTTGCTATAGATAAACCTCATGTACTTGTTTAATTTAAAAAAAACAATCAATTTCTCTTTCAATTTGTTTTCCTGTGTCTTGTTTTCATGTTCTATTTTGCTTGTCCTTTCTGATGTACTTTTTTCATGTGTGCGGATTGATATTCATGTACATTGATATGTTGATATAACTGAGGGACACTGGAATTCAGGGTGGAGGGAAATCAAGCAAACAACTACATATGCTTTCTTTTTTAACATTTTGAAATCAAGGCAGCATTATACGAACAGGAACATTGTATGTATTCATACAATATGTATATAATCATCAAAGTGACGACTGGGAATTGTTAACAAGGTTTTTAAAGCTACCTTCTTCCAGTTTTCCACGTAACGCTCTAAACCAGTGCCATAAAACACCAATGATACAATAGACAGAACACAAAAACTGACATAATGAGCAACACTCGATGTTTTCCTATTCTTACCTTTTTCTCTTTTATTCAAAGTTTCTTCTATAATTGGAAATAATAAGTTGAACTTATGCTGATTTATTCATTTTTTTCAGTCTTGATGGAGAGGAAGTCCATTGGTGAAAAAAACATTGGGAATAGGAGTTGGGAGTTCATTTTGCGGTTGCACAGGACATTGGTTAGGCCACTGTTAGAATAGTGCATGCAATTCTGGACTCCTTCCTATCAGAAGGTTGTTGTGAAACTTGAAAGGGTTCAGAAAAGATTTATAGGATGTTGCCAGTGTTGGAGGATTTGAGCTACAGCGAGAGGCTTAACAGGCTGGGACTGTTTTCCCTACAGCATCAGAGGCGGAAGGGTGACTATATAGAAGTTTATAAAATCATATCGAGCATTCATAAGATAAATATTCAAGACCTTTTACCTGGGTTGGTTGATTGCAGAATTGGCGTGCATACTTTTAGAATGAGAGGGCAAATATCTCAAAGGGACCTAAGGGTCTACATTATCATGCAGATAATGGTGTGCATATGAAATAAGCTGACAGAGGAAGTGGTGAAGGCCGTTACAACTACAAAATTAAAAAGGCACGCCAATGTGATAATGAATAGGAAGACATTAGTGGGATAAGTGTGAAGTGCTGGCAAATTGGACTAGATTAGGTTAGGATGTCTGGATGCATGGACGAGTTGGTTTGAAGGGAATTTTCCCATACTGTATGTCTTTATGATTCTATGACTCAATATCACACATCATCCTTTGGACGTTTGTCAAGAACATGTGCTAATTGACATCCATCTGCACAATAACCATTCTGTGACACTGTGAATCATTGAACCATCATACAGAAGGTTTTTTTACATTGCATTGAACTCATTCCTGGACCTATGTACAAACAAAACTCACCAGTTTCATTAAGAGATTCTTTTACTGTATTTAGTTCTGTAGTGAGAAAAATAGAAAAGCTTTCTATAAAAGGAATATCAACAGTCCTCGACAAGTAGGATAAGATTAAATAATTATTTATGCATTATAATTTAACAATGCACTCCCCTCCATCTATGTGTATTTCTTTCCGTCTATCTGTTATTCTAGCTGTTTGTTTGTCTTTCTATCTATCTATCTATCTATCTATCTATCTATCTATCTATCTATCTATCTATCTATCTATCTATCTATCTATCTATCTATCTATCTATCTATCTATCTATCTATCTATCTATCTATCTATCTATCTATCTATCTATCTATCTATCTATCTATCTATCTATCTATCTATCTATCTATCTATCTATCTATCTATCTATCTCCCCATCCATGCATCTTCCCATCTATCTATCTATCTAACCATCTATCTACCCATCTATTTACCCATTCATCCATCCATCCATCCATCCATCCATCCATCTATCTATCTATCTATCTATCTATCTATCTATCTATCTATCTATCTATCTATCTATCTATCTATCTATCTATCTATCTATCTATCTATCTATCTATCTATCTATCTATCTATCTATCTATCTATCTATCTATCTATCTATCTATCTATCTATCTATCTATCTATCTATCTATCTATCTATCTATCTATCTCCCCATCCATGCATCTTCCCATCTATCTATCTATCTAACCATCTATCTACCTATCTATGTACCCATTCATCCATCCATCCATCTATCTATCTATCTATCTATCTATCTATCTATCTATCTATCTATCTATCTATCTATCTATCTATCTATCTATCTATCTATCTATCTATCTATCTATCTATCTATCTATCTATCTATCTATCTATCTATCTATCTATCTATCTATCTATCTATCTATCTCCCCGTCCATGCATCTTCCCATCTATCTATCTATCTAACCATCTATCAACCCATCTATTTACCCATTCATCCATCCATTTATCTATCTATCTATCTATCTATCTATCTATCTATCTATCTATCTATCTATCTATCTATCTATCTATCTATCTATCTATCTATCTATCTATCTATCTATCTATCTATCTATCTATCTATCTATCTATCTATCTATCTATCTATCTATCTATCTATCATGTTTAAACATTATTGACTTCTTTCGTAGAATAACCAAGTTCTCTTGTTGATGATCCAATTATTAATATATATTCTTTTAACTGTACTTTTCATTCGTACTGGTTGAAGTTGCGGTTAATGATTTTTTTTGCCATTGCAATGAAATTATAGCAATGACATGCATGCTCCAGTTTCTAAATATTATTGTTTTAAAACCTTTTTTCCCCGATTAATTTATCTTTTTTCTTTGTTTTTTTTTCGTGTCAAGCAGTGCCCTTCACATCAAACGTCAATGCTCACACCTATTTATATTTTTGTTGTGTGAAATCTCCTGTTTTTTAAAAAATTATTTATACCCCACACAACCGCCTAACTGCGATAGTGTCTATTTTTTTCCCCAGCACCCATGTTGTGTGTGTGCAGGTGTGACACACAGTGAGAGACACAAGGTGTCCGAATCTTTATTCAATTTCCACCACCAGGAAGAAAGCAAACACCCGAGTGGCCAGTGACAAGCAGTGCTCTTCAAATCAAAGGGCAATGCTGTGTGATCAAACAGTGAAGGGGGGGGGGGGGCAGGGATTAAATCAAAATAAAGTTGGAAGGGGAAATAATGCACTCCACTCCCTGCGGGGCCCAACTCTCCCTGAACAACTCCAGGGTATTGGTGGACACCGCATCCTCCTTCTCCAAGTACACCCGCGCTCTAATGTAACCGTGGAAGAGGGGCAGGAAGTCGGCCCTAACGACCCCCACCAAGACCCGCTGCTTGGACCTGTTTATGGTCAGTTTGGCCAGGCCCAGGAGCAGTCCCACGAAGAGGTCTTCAGACCTGCCCTCCTTCCTCTGGACCGGGTGCCCGAAGTTCAGGAACGTCGGACTGAAGTGCAACCAAAAACAGAGGAGGAGGTGTTTAAGAAAATCAAAAAGGGAGTGTAAACGCCCACACCCAATATACACGTGGTCCACGGACTCCACAGCGCCACAGAACAAGCAGTTGGGCTGTGAGTCCGTGAGCCACCATAATCTGCGGTGGCAGGGGACCGCTGCGTGCAGCACCCTCCATCCCAGACCCCGAGAGAAAGGGGGAGGACACCCGGGTAGAGAGCCCTCCACTGGGGATCCCCTCCGCCCGGTGGCAAATGGGCATGCCAAGGCATGTCCGGATGGTGGATGAGGGAGAAGAGGTGGACAGGGCCCGCCTTTTTAGGTCCTTAAAATGGACAAAATTGCAATTCCGGAGGCGGCTCAGGTTGTGGGTCACAGGCTCCCGCAGTAAGTACGGGACCTTGAGGCCAATGTGAAATTCTGTGCAGGCTGGGGTGAGTGTGGACAGGATCCCACCGCACACCTGAGCATCCTCCAACTGGTGCACTATGTCGGGTCCGAGCACCGCCCTTTTAAGGCGTCGGATGCCGGTGCACACGTACCGGACGTCTACCGCTGCACTGCTCGCTATGTCCTGCAGCAGCATCCAGCCCAGGCCCCCAGCACCCAGCACGTCCCCGACCCTGGTCACCCTCGCCGCCACGGCCCTCCCCTCTGACACCCACTTGAACCCGCAAGTATGGAGGTGCGGATTCCTGAGCAACGGCTCCCTGACGACAGCCGCTACTCCTGCTGGAGGCTAGGCATGACGTGCTTCGAACAATTTCCAGACAATGATCAGGTTCTGGAAGCGTTTTGAGGGCGACCTCCAAACCGTCACAGTCGACGAACAGGAGCTGTGTGTCGTAGTTGAGGTTACGCATCTGGCAGAAAAAATACATTGCCAGGGTGCACCATCTAGGAGGAGGCTCGACGTAAGGGTATCGCTACAAGGTCTGAAGGTGGAATGTCACGACCTGGGTGCAGACACACACCAGCGACTGTCTGCCCTCCTCAATAGGGAGATCCAGAAGCTTCGTAGCGACCCAGTGCATCTTTTTGTCCCAGAAGAAGTCAACCAACGTTCTCTGGATGTCAGCGACAAAGCCAGGAGGAGGGACCAAAGTGACCAGCCGGTACCACAGAATGGCGGCCACCAGCTGGTTTATGACCAGCACTCGACTCTTTTAACATAGCACTCGGAGTAGTCCTGTCCAGCGGCCTAGGCGAGCCGAGACTTTGGCCTCCCGCTCCTGCCAGTTGGCTGGCCAGGATTCCTCAGCCGGGCTGAGGTAGACCCCCAGGTAGAGGAGATGGGTGGTCCTCCAGCTGAACCCCAGTAACTCCTCCGGCAGGGAGTTCACTTGCCATGGACCGACCAGTAGTCCGGAACATTTGGCCCAGTTGATCTTGGCGGAAGACGCTGCCGAGTACACGGCCTGGCACTCACACATCCTCCCCAGGTCAGCCGGGTTGGTGAAAGTGAGGAGCATGTCGTCGGCGTAGGCCGAGAGGACCAGCCCCATGCCCACGCTGCGCAGAACCAGCCCCGACAACCTCCTCCGCAAGATGCGCAGGAAAGGCTCCATGCACAGGGAATATAGCTGGCTGGACAGGGGGAAGCCTTGACCCACTCATCTCCCGAAGTGAAGGGGTGTCATCAGGGACCCTTTAACTTTACAAGACACTCTGTGGTGGCGCACAAAAATCGGATCAGGCTAACGAATTGCGTCCCTAACCCGAATGTCCGCAGAGTCCCGAGCAGGTTTTCATGATCGACCCTGTCAAACGCCTTCTCCTGGTCGAGAGACAGAAAGCCGCTCGGCAGACCAGTCAGTCGACAGAAATGGATCAGGTCCCAGACCAGGTGGATGTTGTCGTGTATCCTCTGGGCCGGGACCGTGTAAGACTGGTCCTCTAAATGTTTTTTCTTTCCCTGGTTATATTTATTTTTTACATTTTTTTTCCCCCACACGACTGCCTAACTGTGGTCGTGCTTATTTTTCCCCAGCACCGTATGTGCGCACAGGTGAGAGACACAGTGAGAGACAGAAGGTGTACGAATCTTTATTCAGTATCCACCACCAGGAAGATAGCAAATCACCCGAGTGGCCAGTGACAAGCAGTGCCCTTCACATCAAAGGGAAATGCTGTGTGATCAAACAGTGAAGGAGAGGCAGGGATTAAATCAAAATAGAGTTGGACGGGGAAAAATGCACTTCACTCCCTGCGGCGCCCACCTCTCCCTGAACAACTCCAGGGTGTTCCTCTAATTGTTATTGAATGGTTTGTGATAATTAAATTGCTACGTCAGAAATACTTTTTGAATTTGCATTGATTACACATGTATTAAGTACCATCGAATGGCAAAATACTGAGAATAAAAACGTGAAGGGATGTAACAGATCTGAATCTATCGAAGTTTGGGACTGAACTACAGTACGGTGAGATCATGAAAGATTTAGGGAGGCGCAGTGGCTCAGCAGTTAGCACTGCTGCCTCGCAGCACCAGCAGACCCGGTTTCGATTCCGAGTTTGCACATTCTCCCCGTGTCTGCGTGGGTTTCCGCTGGGTATCCTGGTTTGGTGAATTGGCCGTCTTAAATTGTCCATGGTGTTAGGTGAAGTGGTAAATGTAAGGGAATGGGTGTGGATGGGTTGCTCTTCGAAGGGTCAGTGTGGATGTATTGGGCCGGAGGGCCTGTTTCCACTCTGCAAGTAATCTAATCATTCTGCTGAAGTGTTGTATCTGCATACTGATAGCACGCCAGGTTTCCCCCAGTGCAACTCACAATACCGTACCAGTATTTTAATACGCTTGTGCATATTGCGTTACACTCTCAGTATAATCCATTCTAAATAAGAGTCACAGTTACAATGAAATGAAAAAGCAAGGCATTTTTTTTTTACTTCTGTTAACGTTTTAGGAAATTATAGTATGAAAAAAATGTGAAGATAAAATCATACCTCTTTCCTTTTTAGCCAGGTTTTGTTCTATGTTAATAAAGAAGCAATATGCAAATTGTACATTATTGCATAATAATAGCATTGTGCTGATACTTTCCCAGCAATAATCAAGGAAACACCAAAACAATCTAATTATTGACTCAGATTTCTAACAGAACTTAACACAACGATGTGTTATCAAATTGCCCACTGATTCTATTGTACCAAGCCTTTCCAAATATGTTTATTCTACCTAGCCTATGGAATGCCAAGTGTAGGTTTTAAATCATAAATGTCGTTGGATTTGAATATAAGAAATCATTCACTTTTTTCACAATGTTGCTGCAGAGGAGTGATTGCTGCTTATTGAAGACATTAATAAAAGTGATTTTCCTCTGAGTGAAATGAACATCAGCGTTATCAATTTACAATAACAACCTGCAGTTTCTAACCCCTGAATTAATAGAAGGAAACCAACATAAAAATTGGGAACTCTGCCATGTTTCATGTGCTCTGTCTCCTCCACTTTGTGCGTCATTGCTATGAGATCCCCAGTGATATATTATCTCAATTCAATTATTTCTTCACGAGGAGTTATTTTCTCGAAATACAAAAATCAACAACTCTCTGCATCATATATACCCTATAATTGCTAATCTGAGTGCACAATGCATACTGATTTTGTTATTGCAGAAGAGTCATTGAATTTTGTACTTTTAAGTATTAATGGAGGTATTTGTTTAAAGGTGCTGTAGATTCTCAGTTTATTTTTCCCCATCATTTTAAAACACCTATTCTTTTCTCAATTATGAACACAGAGATGAACAAATCCATTCCTTTTAAACAGAAACTCATCATCAAGGCGAATTGTTTCATTACGTGTTTAATGATATCAATGAAAATATTATAGTAAAATCTTTTGTTGCTGAATGAATTTCGATATCCAGACCTCATAATATGACGTGTTTGTCAAATTCTGCGTCAACTCAGAAGCATCGTTTTAAAATACTTTGTCATGTCATCAATATGAATATTGGAGCAACGACAAAGAACATAGAACAAAGAAAATTACAGTACACGAACAGTACCTTCGGCCGTCCAAGCCTGTGGCGATCCACATTCTCTATCTCAACATGTAGCATATTTTCTAAGAGGCTGTATCTTTCAGCTCCCTGCCCATTCATTAATTTGTCTAGATATATCTTCAATGACGCTATCATTACCGCCTTTAACACCTCCATTTGCAACGTGTTCCAGGCACCCACCACCCACTGTGTGACGAAATTTCCACGCATATTTTCCTTAACCATTTGCTCTCTCGCCTTGAAAATGTGACTCTTAGTAAATGCGCCGCCCACTCTGGGAAAAAAAAAAGCGTCTTGGTATCCACCCTATGTAATCCTTCATGATTTTTCGATCTCAATCAGGTCCCCTCTTAACCTCTACATTACTAATGTAAATAATCCCAACCTCTCTTCATTGCTAGTGCCTCCCATACCAGGCAACATCCCGGTGAATCTCTCTGCACCCCCTCCAAACCATTCACGTCGTTTTGGTAATATGACAAGCAGAAGTGTACACAGTGTTCCAAATGTGGACAAAACAAAATCACATATAATGGTAAGATGACCTGCCAACTCTGGTACACAATACTTCATGCGGTGAAGGAAAGCATGTTTTCTTGACCACTCTGTCCACCTGCATTACCAGCTTCAGAGAACACAAATGGACCTGAACACCCAGATCTCTCTACACATCGATTTTCCCCAGAGCTTTTCCATTCATTTTACAGTTCGCTCTTGAATTGGATGTTCCAAATTGTTTCATCTCAAATTTGACCGGATTGAGATCCATCTGCTAATTCTTTGCCCATTTCCCTCATCTATCTAGATTCGGTTGCATTCTCCAATAGTCCCCCTCACTATCTGGTCCTACGCTAATCTTCATGTCATCTGCAAACTTGCTCATAAGACTGCCTATTCATTCATCCAGATAGTTTATGTCTATCACAAACAACAATAGTACCAACATGGAATCGCATGGAATACCGCTGGTCACAGTTCTCCACTTTGGGAAACTCCCTTTCATTGTTGCCCTCTGTCTCGTGCTGCTTAGCCAGTTCTCTATCATTCTATCAAGTATGCCCTGAACCTTATGTGCTTTCACTTTCTCCATCAGCCTGCCATGTGGCATTGTGTCCAACACCTTACTGAAGTCCATGCATATGGTATTGTGTCAAACACCTTACTGAAATCCATGCATATGACATCTGCAGCCCTTCCCTCATTAATAAACTTTATCACTTCCTCAATGAATTATATAAGGTTTGTAAGGTATGACCTTCCCTACACAAAACGATGTTGCTTACCACTGATAAGCCCATTTTCTACCAAATATAAACAGGTCCTATCGCTCAGTATCTTCTTCAATAGCTTCCCTACCACTGACATCAGGTTCATTGGTCTATAATGACCTGGATAACCCCTGATAGAATTCTTAAGGAAGGGGATGACATTGGCAATTTTCCACTCCACCGGGACCTCATCCGTGTTCAAGGATGCTGCAAAGATATCTGTTAAGATCCCGGCTATTTCCTTTCTTGCTTCCCTCAGTAACATCTGGTAGTTCCCACCCGGGCGTGGAGACTTGTTCCGTTAACACTTTTCAGAATACTCAACATTTTGTCCCTCCTTATGTGGACTTGGCTTACAGTTATCAAATATCTATCCCTAACCTCAACGTCCGTCATGTCCCTCTCCTCAGTGAATACTGATGGAATGTACTCTTTACGAATCTCACCCATTTCCTCTGACTCCATGCATAAGGTTCTTCTTCGTGCTCGAGTGGGTCAACCCGTTCTCTGGTTACCACCTTGCTCTTTATATAGGAATAAGTGGCGTTGGGATTTTTCTTAACCTTGTTGGCAAAGGAAATTTCATAATAGTCTTAATTCCTCGTTTCAGATTGGCCCTACCTTCCTGATACTGTTGCAAAGCTTCGTCTATTTTCACTCAACTATACCTTATGTATGGCTTTCTTTTTCCTCTTCACTCATCTCACATTATTACCTTTCATCTATGATTCCTTAATCTTGCTATTTCGTTCCCTCATTTTCAAAGAAAATTCCCTCAATCGAATTCATCTCTCTTTAAAATCATCCCATATATCACATGTGGATTTATTTTCCAACACCTGCTAACAATTCACATTCCCCAGTTTCGGCCGAATTTTACTATCGTTGGCCTTCCTCAAATTTAGCAATCGCCATTTTCGGAACACTCACATTTTTGTCATGAGTTGCCTCAAACTTACGGAAATCTGATCATTATTCCCAAAGTATGACTCCACTGAAATATTAGCCACCTGATCGGGCTCATTCACCAACAGAAAGTCCAGTATAGCCCCTTCCCGAGTTGGACTATTTGCAAACTACTCTACAAAACCTTCCTGGATGCTTCTTACAAATTCTCCTCCTTCTAGTCCTCTAACATTTGGTAAATTCCAGTCATAGTTGGGAATATTAAAATCTATCACCACCACTGTGTTGCTCCTATGTCTTTCCATAATCTGTTCTCATATTTGTACCACTATCGCATGCTCACTGTTGGCAGGCCGGTTGTACAGTCCCAACATTGCTACCGCACCATTCATATTTCTGAGCTTTGCCTACATTGCCTCACTGCTCGAGTCCTCCATAGTGACCTCATTTGGCCCAGCTGTGATATCCTGTCAGACCAGTGATTCAACTGAGATGCTGGTTCATGACCCGCATTTTCTGATGCATGCTACCAAAGCAACTGTGAAATTTGAAAGAATAGTCCTTTGGATTAAAGTGCCCAAATGATGAGCTTTTGTTATTGGTACTATAATAAACGAATACAACGTGGTCACTATACCCTGCGAGTAGATTACACGGAAACAAAATATACACCATGCACATCATGGATATTCTGATACCCATTGTTTCACTCCACTCTATTTTCCTGTCTGGTGTTTGGGAACTTTTGCTTTAGGTGGCAGACTACAAAGCAATACTTGTTGAATGCATAACCATGTCATATTTGTGAATTTCTCATATTCTATGCAAGCATTATTTTTCGTCTGTGGATCATGTTAAGTGGACATCTCAATGAGATTTTCAAATTAAACGGACGCTATAGAAATAATTTACATTAGAACATAGCAGCCCAAACAGGTAACACTGCTCTCGTTCTCATATTATGAATCTTGACATCTGTGGAACAGAAATGACTATACAGTATTATATATATATTTTAAAAATCCAAACCTGTTACTTTTCCATTGAAAAGTATATACTTATGAAATGATTGTCTCAAACCAACAAGGGAGACACAGTAAGATTTCACAATGGCAAAGCTATGACAACTGAGCAATCGAATTCATTTAATTTGTTAATTGACAGTTTCCGTCTATTCACATAAACAGTTCAATTTTTCCAAATATATTTCACTTCATCCTCACAAAACAGAATGATTTCATTCATTTCTTTATGGAAGTATTCCTTGAGTATTGTGTCATTCACTAGCCACTAAAGGCACAGCACTGGCTATTTTGTGCATGTTGCTGTAGGTAGTCCTAAACACAGGACTTTGTGAATCTCTGTCAGAAGTTCCACTAAATGTGCAACTG